>NC_031777.1:9119973-9461396 GCF_001522545.3 Parus major | reverse complement strand
GATCCTCTTGTTCTGACTCCCTCGAGAGTCTGTGTCGTTCTTCTGGCCGTTCCCAATCGGAACGACAGATGTGCACTTTAAGAATCCATATTTTCTCCTAAGATCCCTCCAGTGGTGTGGATTCTTGCTGGACTAATAGCGTTGCAGCCCTCGTGCATATCCAACTGCTGGAACAGTTATAATCTGAATCATGTATTCTTTTTCAGTGATTGACTGTATGATTTGTATAAAATGATTTATACTAAATTTCATTGCAGGGAAAGGTAAATAACATGAGATTTTACTATTGTCAAGAAGAGATTTTGTTTTAACTTAAAAGCTGTTCTTGCACAATCACATTGTCACAGTTAGTTGAGATTTTCTTGATATGCAAGAAAAATTTTCTGTTTGATTTCAAAAAGGTTAACTGTTTTTAGTAGTTTTCAACATAATTTTCCTGGGCCACTTTTGCGTTAAGGATTGATCTATTGATCTGGTGTTTGTTTGTCTGTTTGTTTTCTTTTTTTTTTCTTTTTTTCCTTTTTCTCATAATATCCATAGAATCCAGACCACAACAGCACAACAGCATCAACTCACTTCCTCATACAACAGAGAATTTCTCCCAGTTTGTCCTTTATGGTTATTCATCACCAGTGATCCAGGTCAGAGGCCCTTTTGGAAGTGCCATCTAGTGCAATTCTATAATACCCTGTAAAACATTTTAATATTTTTTTAGGATTATGTACCCTTTCTAGGCTCAGTGTGACTTGCCAGTGGATTTAAAAGTAACATTAAAACTTATAAATCTAGTTTAGCAGAATAGTCTACCCTGTAACAGTTGTTTAATCATTTCCTCCTAGGAAAATGAGCAGGCATTTTGAACACTACTTATCAGTATAAGCATCAGTATTATATCAACATCAGTATAGCAAAGAAAAGGTGACACACACAGTTGTCAGGATTTTTGAATTAGTAAAATTTGCAGCTGCACGCCAAATTGAACACTTTACACTCTTTAAGGGGAAGGGAACACTCAGGTACAGATTCACACATGCAAAATTTCTAGTCTTATATGTGGAAGACCTTACTTCTGCCACAGGAGCCTGCCTAGGTCCCATCCTACATGTAAAACCATCTGGCAGGATCAAGAGCTCTACCTCACCAATGCACTGCAAACCAGAGGTAAGACTTCCCCCTTACATACACAAAGGTGGAATTATACAGCAAAGTATGCAATGTATGTGCTAGACTACTTCTGGTATACAATCAAACCTGAAAGTCCATCTCTTAAATTAATTTAGGATTGTTACTTAGGTAAGTGGAGCCAAAAGAATGCACTTAATGTTTTTAGACTCTTGAATATAAAGACGAAATAGTTTATAAACATAAAATCAGACATGATTTAGGTGAAAAATAGTGAGACTTGATTGCTTTTATGTTGATATATCAAACAACAAAATAAAGATTCTAAGGGCTTACATGTAAAAAAAATGGGTTGATATTTTTCTCTGAATTTATTTGATGTAAGCTTGATAGAATTAAGGATACATTTAAGGAAAAGGATGAGATGCTCTACTCTGTCATACCCTACTTGTGATACTCAATGCAGAGAGAACCAGAGCTATGCTGCACACAGAAAACATAAAAAGAAATCTCTCCACAGTAATGGTTCAAACCAGAGTATTCTTGCTCCTAGCCATACCTCATATTTTAATCTCTTTGTATTGTCTTATCTGTTTGCATTTAGATTTTCATTGCTCAAAATAATTTCCTCCCTGCTAACCTGTACTCAAATTCCAGGCCCCTGATTTTCACTAATTTTTTTCTGTTTGAAATGCTCAGCTTTTCTATTTGGCATGAGATCCCCTGTTTTTGTCAGGCCTTTGTTAGTTTTCTGCAAAGCACACCCTCATTGGTGTGAGGTGGGGATGCGCTTTAGAAAGGTGGCAGCAGAGCTTTCACTGCACCTTGCTAATGCAGAGTGGAGGCTCATACCCTCATTCTTCCAAATGCAAATACAAATGCAAGAAGGGTAAAGGAAAGGCAATAGGCTGATGGATCTGAAGGTGGTTTTGTTTTGGTCTAGTCCAAAGCAGGATAGTTAGATAGATAAGCATGAGTGTGCTTAAAGGTCAGCCTAATTTTTCAAATTTAATTTTAGGAGAGATGTTTGCCAAGATCTACAGTGTGATTCTAAACTATTTTTCTATTTCATTGAGCCAGTCTGAAATTCCCATGCAGTATATGCAGGAAGTAGATTAGAGAAGAAATAGTATCATGGACTTCCCTCTGTACTTGTATGGAAATTGATGGCATACAAAACAGTGTCTGTTTGACTGACATGAAATAGCTGAGAACATGTGGTGCAGAGTTGCTGGCTTTGCTGTGCTTTTTGGGTTAGCATATAGAGAATTCACTGCTGAAGTCCTGATCACACCATCCATGAATGAGAAAGACTCCATTATCTAGCTCACAGGGATGCTGGGAGATTAGGTAATGTTTGCACAGCTATTTTAAAATATGAAGTACTGTGAATTATGCAGTGTAATTGCTGAGAGCAAAGACTTAGTCTTTCTAAAGAAAATGAGACTGACAAATTCTAAAGAAAATTATTTTGGAGAGCATCTTTAACTACATTAATCTACACTATTTATCTATTTGCTAATTAAACTTATTTTAGTCAGTTAGAACTGATAGGAACAATTTACATGAAAAAAGACACCTGACTGTAGTTGTTGCTGAAGTGTACTCAATCCGTTGAAAAAAATCATTAAAAAGTTAGTACTGTACTTTCAAAAGTTCCCCCTTATTCCATGCCACATCTTCATAAGCTACTTAATAATTTAATTCTTTCTGTGTCTGTGTTTCAAGTTGGTTAAATCTGGGCTGCTAAGTGGTGCTTTCCTTTCAAGGGATTCATTTACTGAGGAATCCTCTTCACTCTGATTTAGTCTTTCATCTTGCATGGATGCTGCTTTATTCATCACTAATTCACACCACACATCACAGGCTACATCAACATCTGCATCTTCTGGATGGAAAGTTTTCATTTCTTCCCCTTTAAGAATATCTGTCATTCTGCAGTCCCAGTCATCAGCTCCTAACAACCTTCCCAGCTGTACAAAAATGCATTCTGAATAAACATTGGAAGGAAGGAAGCATAAATATTTGACAGCATTCACAGGCGAAGCAGGTTATTAAGCACTCTGTGTTTCAGAAGAATACTCAAGACTGTCGCCCAATGAAGTATTACAAGTGATACTCCAAGTATTTTTTAATCTAAGTAAGCTTTTACATGAGAAGAGGCTATTAGTGCCTAGATATGAGAAGATTGTGGGCACACAGAGCATTTTACAATTTCAATTTGTCTGGTTTTGTGATTATCATTTTCTGCATACCTGGATCTTTGCTACTTAGAATTTTGAGCATGCCCAGAACAGACACTGTAACAGAAGTCAAAATCAGAAATTAATGACTTCCTCTCTGTGGAGTTAGTTGATGCTTATCCCATAGGCCAAACTTTAAGTGATTTGGTCATCTGAAAGACAGCTTGGTTTTCTCATTCTCCATCTGGGAGGTGTTTCATGCTATGGTGTTGTAATACAAAAGCTACAGAGGAAAGCATTAAGAGGGAGAATGAGTTCTTTTATTCTCTATCAACACCTTCACTAGAACTCTATGATGAGTTCTAGAACTCCACTAGAACACTAGAACTCCAATAATGTCTATGTGCTCATTAGAGTATCAGTGAGGTAGAACTGAAGCCTAATATGAACACATTATTGGAAAGCCAGTCTAAGGTGGGTTTTTTCCCAAAATACTATTTTTAGCTAAGAGACACAATAGCTTCTTGAGAGGCTTAATAGTTTATTTCAATCTGAATTCTAAAATTTCTAGTTTTTCTTAGCAGGTTGAGTCCACAATAACTTTAATCACCTAATCTAAATTAGGTCCAAGAACATTCTTTTATGAAAGGGTTGGCACAAATATGTGTAATTCTTCCTATACTTATACCAATGCTGTTTATCTGTTACAAACTTCCTTGTCCACACCTATATCATAAAGTAAATATTACAATCACTGTTCTAATTGTTCTCCTAATCTCAGGCCTACTTAATTTCTGGAAATCCTATGGTCTGGGCTGCTGGGAGCCAGGAAATCCAGCCCCCTTACACCTGTGCAGAGCTCTTCTGCATCTGCACAATTAGGCCAGCTGGGGCTTCTGGCACAAGTGGCTGCCCTGGCAGAGCCAGTTCTTCAGATTATAAAACACGTAGATTAGCAAGATTTTTCCAGTGATGTCAGCAGAACACTTTTGGTGTTGAAGTTTGGCTGGGTAACATTCCACATTAAAACATGGATTTTTGACTAGACATTGGCCTAAATTTAATCTTTTTTCCAAACAGTCCCAAACACTGCAAAATACTGAAAAAAGTTACTTACAAAAATTTTTTTTACAGTGATCAAACATCACCAAATACATTTTCCCATCTGAATTCCCATGCTTCCTTTCTTTTTAGCTTAATGTGAGATTTGCCATATAATAGGGGACACAACTCCATCAAATGCAGAACCTGCAGATATCTACAGAGCATCCCCTATACAGGAAATTTTCCATTTACAGAAAATGTCCATCCTGCACATTGTTTTTTTCCAAATGAGGTTTCATCTTCACATATTCTTTCGAATATGTGTGAAGCACACAAACCTGAAGCATATACTGATACTACACTGTCAGTAAAACATAGCATGAGATAATAAAGTCAACCTGACTGTACAGTTATGAACCTTCATAGAGTAAGAATTATCTGGCACATGCAAAATTGTCACATACTAGCCAAAAACAGACACGTTCAGCACTGAGCACTCAGTATTTAAGTACTTAATTCCTGTCACTGAATAGAGCAGCTATAACTACAGGGCACTCTAAGAGCAGACATCAGAATAACTGAGCATGTCAGTTCAGACCACAGTGATAAGCTCCTGAAAGAAAAAGAAAATATTCAGATAATGTGTACTTTTGAATTTCCTTAAGGTATAACAATTGTTCAGGCTGCAATGCAAAATGCATAGTAAAGCTTCAGCTTTAAGGTTTTTCTATCATGGAAATCCATATCATATCTTAAACTCGATTATTAGTGTGAGCAGTTTAGAGCATACAACATCTTTGGGCATTAGCATTTACTTCAAATTCTTGAGATTATTTTACACATCACACTGTAGTATATAACTGACCTCTGAGGAGACAAAAACCAGCAGGAAAAACCATACTCTCTGCCTTTAAGAAAAAAACTTAGAACAACATGAGCACAAGTCATAAATGACTTGCAGTACATTAGTATTAAACTGATGAATCTGGCTTATAGCAAGCCAAATTTGGACTGCACAATCTTACAAAATCCTGCAGCCTGTAATAGCTTTATGAGCAGTACTAGACAGTACAAGAAATTTCCCAGTAACATAAATACTAAAAAGACTATAGTCAAATAATGGAAGTTGTTTTGAACTTTCTAGAAAAAAATTAATTGTGGATGAAATGTAGTTAGACAAATGGGGTTTATTTGTTAGCTAGACTCATATGCCCTGAATGTACATACATTTGAAAATCTTGTTTAACCTGATTTTTTAAAGTATCTTGTTCCATTTCAACATAATCATTTAAATGTGTTACAGCAACAAGAACTCATATGTCACATATATTCATCTTCTTCAATTTGATAAGCTAACTAGTGCAGGGGCATAAATTGCATTTTTCTGCTTTGAGACTAAGTACATTATTTTTATCTAATCCTCTATTTTACACCAAATCCTTCCTGAGGAGTTTTAAAAATTCAGAGTGAAGAACAACATAATTTTACCATGTATGGGGACATGTAAGTGGGCTACACCATTACCTGCAACTACCTGAGAAAGGGACACAACCTGCTGACATACCTAGAGTGCATAATTAAAGAGCCTTGATGTGTCTCCAGCCTTAGAGGCATGTGTTACAGGCCAGACAAAATGGCTAATAACTACTTACACATCTTGTCTCCAAAAAATTAAAAGCATTCAAGAGATGAAATCCTGGTCCAGTAAAACGCAAGGGACATTTTCTGGCTGATTTCAGTTGGTTAAGCCTGTGTGTGCCCTGCAGTGTTAGGACATGCAGTGTTAGGCAATGCCTTTTCCACTGTGTCCTCACAAGCACATGGCTGGCGGCTGCAGAAGTGGAGCACAAGCTGTACTGCAGCCTCAGTGATACTCTCAGAGCTGCATGCAGAGTCTAGCACCATAAACTCGAGTGTTACTGCGAGATTGAGGCTTCAACCACACAGGTTCAACTTCCAGTTTGTCAGATATGAGGCAGTTGGAGTTTCAGTATAAGCTGTTTACCTATTCTGGTTGCTAAGCCAAGCTCCAGTCACTAATTTCATATTTGTTCCTCCAGAGAAAAAAATAGAGTTCACTCTAGGCTGAAAAAATCCCTTGCACCAAAGCACAATTCTTAAGCTGAACTACAGAGTAAGGCCAGGAAAACATGAACAGGAACAGTTAGGTGGCCTGTATACACTTGTTCGGCAAAAATTGGCAATTTTTCCACAGAGAATCTGTGGTGCTCATAAACATTATTGTGAATCCAGGGTTTGTTACAAGTGCATTTTATATAAGACATGTCAAAATGCTATCATTATGCATGGATGGACAGAAAGTATAAATTAAATATTTCAAAAAAGGATCAGAAGAGTTCAGTTCAGAGACAAGTCAGCTGGAAAATGAGTCCTGCTCTCCTTGGAATTTCTAAATTATTAGGTGAGACAAGCATTTTTAGGCAAATAGATGCTAAGAAAGCAGCCTGTTTATATTTGAAAAACTCCATCTTGATGAGGTAAAAATTATGTCAGTTATCTGTAAGAGAATCATGGTTCTTCCTCCAAATGAAAGCCAATGCCTCAAGAGTGGTTTGGTTGTGTTGTGCTTCTCAAATACAAAGAGGAAAACTCCAATCAGAATGCTTTTTTTTTAAGATTTAAGACTACAATGTCTTTGTGTAACAAGACACAATGTGTCTTTTACTGTGCATTTCTCCATCTTGAATTAATTTCTACACTTTCCATAGCAAATAAACAAACTCCTAACAAAAACTGCAGTATATGAAGCACAGAACTATACTATTATATCTATGTTTTCATAACTAAGGAAACTGTAACAATACTATAAACTAAACCCAATCTATAATAGCACATCCCAGATGGAACAAAAGGGACAAAAATATCTGTGAAGCCTTTCAAGGCTTACTATACATGAAGCCATTTTTATGTGGTATTTTTTTTATAGCATAGTGTATTCAAGTTCAAATTTTCTCTCAAAGAGCTTTTAGATGTCGTAGCTAATAAAGAAAGATTTTATTGGATCTGCGGTCTTCGAAACTGCACTCTGTCATTTAGGGGCAAGAAGGCAAGAAAGTAGTTCAACTCATACTTATATAATTTTATCTCTAGGATCTAAACACTCTGCAAAGTGCTTCAGCCTGTTATAAATCAGTCCAGGAAAATGTAAGAAGTACCCTCCACAGGGTGCATGATCATCTTCACCGTGCTTGCCATGAAAACTTAAGGTTTTATTTGTTTTATACAAAATCTCTCTTAGAAATTATCCCATTTAAGCAGGGTTTAAAAACTGTTCTGCCTTGAGCACTGAAATGAAAAATTAGGTGTCAGCTCCTGATCAGCATAAGCATTTTTTTTTCTTTTTTTTAAAATATTGCAGCAGAGCGTACAAAATTTTTCTAAGGACTGCCAAGTACAAGTGATGTAATTGCCTGATGGTGGTGATATTTGCAAGACCTTTGGAGAGTTCAGAATTAGCTTCTTTACAGGTGAAGGCTGTGAGAGGTAAGAAGGATGACTGAGGTATGTGCTGGCTGGTTGGTGGGTGTACTGGTTGATGTACTTCAAAAAATCCTAAAAATACTCATGGAAGCCTCCCTCCAGGGGGCACATAAAGAGATTCATCATTGATGAGAATCCTAATTAATTTCCATCTGACACTGAATAACTTGTCCTTTCTAGCCTTTCAAATTTAGTGACATCCTAATCTTTTGGATTCAGAATGTATTGATATATTTTTAACCATGGTATCTCATATGGATTTGGATGAAATAGGAAGTGGGACTGAAGTTCAGATGGTCAGTGGCTCATGCTGGAGAAAAACATTGTGACAAGCCCCTGGTTAGACTTCTGTTTTGTCACTTGTTTTAACTCATTCTATATGTGCCATGGCAACTTGATTTCTAAAACTTTTGCAGCATTCTAAGCTGAAAGCTTTATAAAGGACTACTAGCACTATTTTTAATACAGTCTTGCAAATAAAGTGATCTGACAAAAACTTATTTCTCTCATTTTTTGTTGAGCAATATTATTTCCAGTACCATTGTTTCAACCTGTATTAGAGTTTGAAAGGTCATTCCATCATTTTTCCCATGCCTGAAGTCAGGTGAACAACACTTATAATTACTTGACTCCCATTTAACATTTTAAACAAGGGGATGTGAGATTTTTTTCCCTCCCCAGGCTTCTGAAATTTTCTCAGTTTTCCAAGATTTGTTGAAAATAAATACTAACAGTCAAAAATACTCTATGAGACAGGTCTCCTGAAATATCTGGGGGGAAATTTCTGTTGACTCAGGTGATGTTTAAAAATTCTCCTGAATAACTTAAAAAATTGAAAATATTTTGGCAACCTATCCATTAATATATTATCTACTGCTTTCCTACTTATAGAATTCAAATATTTATTGCAAACACCTGCTCCTCCCATTACCTGTTCATCTAGTAATTATATATAATTGATTTTTTCCTTTAATTTTAATATATTACCATTCTCTAATGACTATAGACTTTTTCTAGTTTTTTGCCTCCCTTATAAACCTATTAGATCTACTTTTTTTCGAGTTTCATTTGCTGAATTATCCTTCTTCTGGATTTAAACACTTCCCTCCTACCCCATATATTTCTTTTTAAATGAGTATGAGGCTTTCTTTCCTAGATTTGAGGTTTAGGGATAGAAAAGTAAAATCTTGCCAACTACTGCCCAAGTATAATCAATATTTGTATTTTTCCCTTATGACTGAACTCATAATCGATTACAGATTTATGAGTACTAGGTGGGATTTTATTATACTCATATATATGTCAACTAATCATTTTATAATCAGGATAACCACCAATATTTAATTCCAAGATCAGTTCCTACATAAGCATTAAGATGAGGATTACTATGGATTTTCCAGGGAAGATGTATGCTTATCAAATCAGGAAATTGATATCTATAATTTACAAGTTTTGAAAGAAACTCCAACATTCTCTGGCACAGAGGTTTGAATGTCTGAAGGTCCATGATCATCCAGTCATAAATATTTGACACTGTGCTCACAGGCGGGTTTTTCTAGGCATGCTCTTTGTTTATGTTGCTGTTTGCCACAGGTTCCCAAACCTTCTGCATGCTGCCAGCAAGAGCACTTGGACAACTAATATGTGCTCAGGAATGGATTTTTTTCAGGTAGTGAGGAATTTGGACCCCTCTGCCAAGTAGCCAGTTCTGATCATATAGATTTAAGTACAATCAAACAAAGCTGGACATATGCTCATAAATGACAGACTCCAGCTTGTGTCATTACCCAAACTCCTAACAAAGAATCGCTTCTCACATCACAATGACTTAAATAGTTTTGCTCCCAATACTTAAAATGAAATGAAATGAAATAAAAAATAAAATAAAATAAAATAAAATAAAATAAAATAAAATAAAATAAAATAAAATAAAATAAAATAAAATAAAATAAAATAAAATNAAATAAAATAAAATAAAATAAAATAAAACAAAACCTCTCACAGCCCCTAGGCAGACTCCCTCCAAAAAGTCTTCTGTTGTATGTAACTGACATCCTTTTCTCACAGAACAGGTAAATTACTAAAAATTTATTAGGAAAACTATTAGAATGAGAATTAAAATTATTTCACCAACATTACAGCTGCCATAAACATTGAAAAATTTGGTCATTATCTTTGCTGGATTTTGATTAACCTATCCATGTAAAAACCTTTTCCTGTCTTTCTAAAATTTGTTATTTTATGTGTGATGGGTAAGCATAAATGATCATTACAGTAATTTCCTGTTCAACTTGGTTGCAGGCTTCAGATTAAGTGGATCATTCTTTTCCATACAGACCAGAATTTCTTTTTTTAAAGACAATTGCTGCTAGTTTTAGAAAAAAGTCCTTTTATAAGGGCTCTCCTTTACAAAGACTTGTCCAAATTAAAGATCTCAACATCTTGAAGATTTCTCATTTTTAACTGAAACCTGAATAAAGAGGGATGATTTCTAATGATAGTCTACGTTGTGTTACTCTTGCTGCTGAATTACATTCATTTTATTGCTATAATCTGTGTATTTTCCAGTGACCCATACGACATGTAGGTCTGCTGCAAGACATACAGCAATTCCGGATCTTATCAAATATGTAAATCTTCAATTTAACTCTGGAAACTGAGGTTCACATTTGAATGTTTCACAGAAATATGCACTTTCAACCATGGCTGCAGGCTAGTGTTCCCTTGTGTAAGTCATCCATTTTTAGACTAACTGTACAATTAGGCAGCTCAAGTCATGCAGAAGATCCATGGAATTTGTGTATATTGCTCATACAAGGGTTTTTTAGAATGCTTTTTGTTTTTAAAGCATTTATTTTTTTCATAAATAGATCTGAAATGCAGATAAATAGCTGTGTTGAAATGATCAAGGATGGCAAGGGAGGCCATGTCAAAGGGCATTTTCCTTGGGTGACTGAAAGTCAGCACGGTACATAAAGCTAAATTACAGAAGGCTTTTATTAATCAGTAAATTGCAGTATTTCTTCGGTTACCACAGCATTTGACAAACATTTCTCACATTAGGCAGTTAAAAACTCAATAGCACTGTTGTCAGGCAACTTTGGAAGCACTTAGATTGAAAATTACAAATTAAAACAAAGAATAGAAATAAAATAATTATGTTTTGTTGCTTTTGACTTCTAGTCTCACAATCAGAAATCAGGGATGCACAGTGCATCAAGGCTGCCTGTGGGTCACTAAGCTAAGTGATTTCAATTAACAATTGCATATGAGCAACTTCTATAAATGAAAAAGGATGCCAGAGCATTTGTTTATGAAATTGGAGGATTTAAACTGTTTAATAAATATTACAGTCTCAACAAGTCCTCCTTAATGATGTTTGAAGGAGCAAAGCTGTGCTGTAACCCTGAAAATGTAGAACCCTGAAAATATTCAGACCAAATCAAATTTTCAAATGAAATGTGGACTATTCTGAATATCAGTAAGAGGAGTAATCCTGTGTTAATCCTGTGTTAACCTTTGTTAATTATTGATGCCAAGTATATTCTAAATATAAATAGAGATATAAATGCACAAAAATAACTCTCTTTTTTTATACAACCTCTAACCTGAAGAGCTTTTGAAGTTCTTGCATGTCTTTCTTCCCTAAAAAGACCTTTGAAAGTCCTTGTCTTTAACAACTTTGTTTACAGAGCCCCTCATACAATAAGAAATGAATTCCATTTGCATGATACCTAGGGGTTTCTGAAATGTGTTTGAATTCCTGTAAATTATGGCAGTGTAGTTTCAGATAGCCTGGAAAATTGTTTAGGATAATTGCCCTCAAGAAGCCAGACATTTAATTTAGTCTCCAAAATGGGCTTTCTTTGTTGATTTTATATGGCAACCTAATGCTAGACTCAAATTTGATTATTCGGATAGTTTAGTTTTAAAATCTACTCAGCACTGCGAGAGTACCTGGTGCTTACTTGTTTCGAAAGTAAGGACACTAGAATGCAAAAAATTTAGCTGCCTGTTTTTTGCTCTTAAGCCTAAAATTTATGTCACATCTCTCCTAAGAATGAGCTTTCTTGCATTTGTACTAATGCCTTCTCCTTCCTTCTGGCCTAAAAAACAAGAACAGTCACCACTCTTTGTAACTAGTACTTTTATCTGTTTATTGGAAACTGAAAAATAAAAAAAGCAACAACAAAAAACCAGGAAAAAGCATTAAAAATATTTCCATCCTTCCTCTTACCTTGCTCCTACTAGCAAAACCATTCCAGGTCAAAGCTTGGGTCAAGAGTGCAGATTGATCCAACCCAGGTTATCTTTTTTGCAAGCCAACTCAACAAGGTGACATGCTTTGTGGTCCAGGCCACCAGAAATTCCCAGAACACATTATCATTTATGAAACAGTTGGAGAGGGCCTGATGGGGGAGTCAACCATGTCCCTGAGTCCTGTTTGCTGAACAGTGACTGAGGTTGTCACATCAAAAATCTCTCCCCTGCTGGAGCCCTTGTGTGGTTCAGGGTACACAAGAGGATGGGCAGGCTTGGCAGCAAATGGGCACAGCTCAAGCAATGCATGTAGCTTATTCCACTTTTCCTCACAGCCCCTGTAGTTCTGCAGCAGTGGCAGCAGCTCTTAAGAGACTCTTGAAGGATCCTCTTGAAAGATTTCAGGTTTCACTACCATATTTTCTCTGTCCTGCAATCCACAATACTTTATTTGCTTCCTATTCACACTGAGAACTCAAATTCTCTTACTCCCAATTTTTAACCTTTTTCCAGCAGGAGACTCCTGTGGATGTCTTTTCCCTGCCTAAGTACCTCCTTCTCTTTTATTGGTTAACTGAAAGTCTGAACCTCAAGGTGAGGTTTTTTTCCCTTCCATTTGCTTTTAGCCTGTGTAATCCCAACACAAGTCTAATAGGAAAATGTAAAACCGGATCTGAGCTGTTTTTAATACAGTGTTGAGAGGTAGAGTTGGCTGGAGTTCAATTTTGTGCTGAACAGCTCACTGTAGCTCAATAAAGACTTGTGTCTGTGTTTCTGTTTATATGGCTGGAGCAGAGCACAGAGTATGCTTTTTCATTTATAATCATATGGACACAAGACAAACACCTCTTAGCTTGTAGAAAGACAGGTCATAAAATGAACTCCCAGGAGACTAGAAACATACATTATCAGCCCTTTTACTACTGGAAGCAACCCAATCCAATGGAAGTATTGTTCATGCAAGTTTAGTTTGATATCTTAGTGGAGTCTAGGTGACCTGGGGCATACTCAGCATCATGTTTACTCAATGCAACTATTTTACACAGGAATCAGCCATGGAACATTGAAGAAAAAAAGTAAAAATAAAGAAAGAGAGAAAAAAAAAAAAGCCATAGATCAGGGGCTCTACCTTACTCCACAGCAGTGTTTTCTACACATATGCAGGGGAGGAAGGATGATTGGGACTTATAAATTCAGGACAGCATCTATTTGAGAACCAGATTGTCATGCTTAATGCATAAGGCCCTGCATATTGCTGTGCTCAACAAACACAAAAGAACTTTTAAAGCACATTCCATGCCTGGTTTCAACACGTAACACAGAGGAGTAAGAGACACACGTAACTATATATTGTAGCCTCATTTGTTATGGCCCAGTGCAATCTCATGCTACCCTGCCCTATAAAAACACCTGCCCCACTCCCACTCCGACTTGTGCCAGTCAGAGTCACTTTGAGTCACCCCTGCTGCCACAGCCAGCTGTGACCCTCGGCAGATGTTACACCAGGAACTGGAGTGGCCCTAACAGCAGGGACAAATATGCACATTTGAGTGTATGCATACATACATATATGTATTCCATATATTACTTATTAATACATATTTAAAACATTGTAAGATATGGATTATTTTATTTTTTTTTATTATCAATAGGCATTTTCTTCAAATCCTTCTTAAATTTTGAGCAGAAACACTGAGAAATGGTGCAATATGGCAAAATGTTTTGCTGATTATACTGTAGGATGTTCTCCCAAAGACATGCTGGGCTGGCAGGAAAAACTGTGCCACACCTACAGAGGATTACCCAGGTCATGCCAAGCAACAAGCCCACTCAACACTTCTCAATCTGTCTTTGATGCAGGTTCTGCAGCCCAGCCCTCTCTGCTCTCGTCCATGTTAAACTCAGACTCCGCTAAGAATTCCTGACACATACATATCTGTCCTGAAACTACCCACAATAGGGATTAAAGAGATGTACAATTTAACCTCAATTCATAATCCTGCTTAAATCAGGAGCAAAATAAATCACTAAGAGCAATGACAGCACTGTTCTCAGTGCTCTGTATGTGACCAGGCAGATCCCTTTGGAAGCACTGGAAAGGCCTCTGCATCCACCGAAGGAGCATGCTGAGTGTCCAGAGAGCCCTGTGTGCTTTCCATGGATCCAGGACGCAAACCATGGTATGAATGGACAGCTATTGCAGATGCATCATTTGACTTTCTCAAAGAAATAAAAAACTTACTAGACCAAGCTGACTTTTGGTATATCCCAGATATATTCCATATGCTAGATAAAGCAGGTCTCTCTGGAGATACCCTCAACTGTTTCTTACTCAGAGAGCCTACCCCTCTCTCTGCTTTTTCATTATCAGTGTTAGCAGTTGTTTATTTGCAACTGATCCCTTGACTCTGGGTGCCAGCTGTGTCAGGATGCTCTACAATCAGGATGCTCCATTTACTGGGAAAATTTACAAATAGAGTGTGGCAGTCATTTTACAGCTGAGATCACTGAAAAGCTGAACTACAGGAATTCCATCCTTTGGGAACATCTTAACACTTGCAGTTTACTGGGCATTTGTGGTCAGTTCATGTCCTTATTCAGGTCAGAGCTGACAAAGCATAGGATTTTTTTTAACAATGAATTCCTTTTCTTCTTTTACTGAGGAGATGGGATTTCTGTAGCATTCATCCAGGCCAATACTAAGCCACAAAATTATTCCAGTAAGAGTGTTTTCCTCTAAACAAAATGAGGACCATCCTGTTGTGGAAGGCAGACACTCTGCACCGCTTCCCACCATGCTGAAATGAGTTCACACTCAGATTCAGTCCTTTTAGGTGCCCCCTCTTTGCTTTTATATTAAAGTGTATCATCTCTTTGGGAGAGATAACTGGAATACAGAAAATATATGCTGCCAGAAATATATGCTCTGGAAAAAAAAAAAAAAAAAAAAAAAAAATTATGGAAAAGCCTAATCCCATTACAAGGTCTGATGCAGCTGCAGGAGAGATAAACTGGACAGACATTTAAAAAATTTAGGTTGGTTATAATAGCCCAAGCTAATCTATTTCTTACTCACTGTATTTTCTAATTCCTTTCCTAACACATTGCCTACAGAATTTCATGGCAAATTATTATTTTTGAAGCAACATTGTATGTTAGCAATAACCAGGATGCTCAGATCTGCACTTTCAGAACATTTGAAGGCATGTTCAGAGATAAGGTTTTGCACCATGTTGGATGGGTATAAAGTTTATATTGATCAGATTCATTAATAAAAATAATTTCTCAGAAATTTGATACATAAGCTGATTTCTATAGTTTTTAGAAATTATTATTAAAATAAACCAAACTCACAAAATCTCTCTCATTCCCTCTCATCCACACTCAGCTGGTCTAGCCAGTAGGCTGATCCAGCCATGCTCCATTTTTACACTGAGGGGCAGTAAATGGAAAGGAGCATTTGCATCTCTGTGTGCTGGCTGTGATCACACAACTACCACTGCTTTGGCTTGCACAGGACCAGAACCAGGTCCCTCCTGGAGCACAGTGAGTGAAGAAAGGCTTTTCCAGGACAGCCCAAGAGTGGCCTCAGGCAGATGTGAGGACAGCACTAGCCATTGCCCCTCGGGCTCAGCACAGCTTTGTGCCACTGGGGGAGTTCTGGCTGCTTCTGCTGGGGGTGAAGCACAGCTCTGGCTCTATCCTGCCTTTGCTGTACATGGATCAGGGGAAAGGCCATTGAATATGAAGTTACTTTTTCAGTGTCATCTGTAAAAGCAGGGAAAGACTTATTTTTCTTCTTTAATTCCACGATACCTCATTTTGAATTTATAAAACATTGTAGGAAAAGCTAGAAATGCAACTCATTCTCCTGCCCAAAAAATGGGAGTATTTTAAAAAAATTTTTCTCAGGAAATTTTTGGTTAATTTTGATCTAGCCTTTTAATATTTCATTTCCAAGCAGAAACAGAAGAAAATTCACAATTAAAAGAAAATTCTCATCTAAAAAACCCATTAATTACTACTTCTACAAGACAAAACTTCTGGTTTGATTTAAACTCCAACTTTTCTTGGCACAAGTTTTTCAGGCAAGACATTCCAGACAACTTGAAATTTGAAGATGATTTGAGAATTATAAACATGACCACTTACCACATCTGTAAAAGCGATTTATTTAAAACTTTTAAAATGTGAATATCAATCTGTGCAAGTAAATACCCATGGAGAAGTCTTCTTTTTGTCTGATAAAACATTGACAACAGTTTCTTAACCAAGAAATTTTGGGCTCTCAATAGTCCCACTGGGAATACAGAGGGAGCACTTTGTGTAGGGAAGCTGGAGTCAGCCTTGCCATGCAAAGGCTTCAGAACCTCCACTGAATGCACGGACATACCACAAACAGCCTGGAATAACAGAGACCCCCTGCCCCTTGGCACTAGGGCTGTCCTCATTTCCATGCTCAGCTTTTCCTTTTAAGCAGTCTACATACCAAGGGTTAGCAAATCAATCTTCTTTAAATATCTCCTCTACCATGCAACTTTCAGTGTTATATTTTAAATCAAAATACATATTTTCATCCAGATGTAGAACACAATTTAATGAAAACCTAAGAGTCTTCCATTTTAGTAGATGCATTTTAGTCTCCAAAAATCACAGAAAATAATTGCTGAAGTCCACCTTAGTGCAGATATGTTTCACTGTAAGCCACCCCAATGCATTTAATTTCTTTCCCTTCTTTGTTCTGCCCTAGTGCCATTTAACTGTCTCCCTCTTTACACATATCCACGCCGCTTTTATATATCCTTCATCTTATAAAGTGTGCTTCACCAACAGGCTAAGTAAACATTTACAGTGATATATAACACTTACTGACAACGTCAAGCCAAATAGACTGTGATCCAAGAACAGGCTTGATTTCCCTCAGTCTCTTCTCCTCAGGCAAAAGCTTGAGTGAATAGATGAACCCTGTTCTGCACCTTGAAGGTCAAAAGAATAGCTCTGACAAACCAACAGGGAAACAAATTCTGGGGCTGACAGATTTCCTCCAAGAACCGTCTGCCTCCAGCATCCCAATAACCGAACTTAAAGATTGCTAAGAAAATAATCCATTTATTAGGTGATAGCACAGCACAGAATAAGAAAAAATCACCAATGCCCAGATAGTCAGCATGCAAACTGCAGCCCCATCGCTTCTAACCAGCATTTCAAATTAGGCTACTTGCAGGCTTGGCATTTGAGAGCAGCTTCTTGCTGGTGTAACTGGGTTTTCATGCAATTGTATAGGCTTGGCTGCTCTGTCTGTTATGATTTTTTAGCCACTTCTACAATTCCAGGATATTTAAATATCAAATTGAATTAGCAAGTTGGAACAAACCATCCCCCGTGTACTATCAAGCTGCTTCCTATTTTACTTTGCTTTAACAATCACTTTTAATCTCAGATTCTTCCTTCTCTCAAAAAAGCACCACATTCTCTCTCAAGAGGTCTCACCTGACTCTTTCTGATTGATTTTACAGAACTCATGATATTTCTGCAGTGGACTCCACAAGCTGTACTGGGAGGCTCTCCAGAGGAAGCTGCCACTCCCACTATGCCCAGAGCAGATGCCCAGCAGCCCCACAAGGGTGGAGGCACTGATGCCACGGAACAGCACCGAGCTGCTCCCTGGCACCGGGGCACAGGGATACACCCTGGAATGTGTCACACATCAGCTGGGTCACACGTGGAGCCCCGGTGTCACTACTGTGGCCACTCTCCTCCCAGACACTGCAAGTTCAGGCTGCCTTCTGCCAGCAGAGGTACTGAAGTGAGAGTGTGAGGAAGAAAAGCTGATGTAATGTCTTCCAGGAAAGTGATGAAAGAAAGAGGAAATAAATGTTTGGAATTTTGTCCTCTTTTTGTCTCAGAGGTACTCAATGATATTATTAATTCCGTTATTTAAAACTGTTTAAGAGACTGCATCTGCACTCACTTAATGGGTTTCAGAAGTAAGGGATTTGCAGGGTTTTTTGGAAAATCTAACTTAGAAACATTTAAAAATCTTTCAGAAAGATAATCCCCAGTCCCCATCTCTCTCTTCATTTGCATGCTACAATGTTAGTGTCTTATGTCACACTGGCTTGTTTTTTTGGGTTTGTGTTTGTTTTTTTTGTTAATGAGGTAAAATAATATAGTCCTTTACAGAGAATTAATTATTTCAACTGTTGTCATATTTTTACTTTCTCCTCAAAAAAAATGAGGACTAAATCTGAGTCTTTTCTGCAGTATAAATAAACCTGTATGTATCTTATGCAACTCATACCTAGTCTTTTATTTACTTAATTTAGTTTATTTCTGAACTCTCCATTTTCATGATTTTCCCTAAGGTAGTAGTACATGAGCAATAATTTTATTACAAATGATGCTACCTATACTTCTATAAATTATTTCCACATTACCAGCAAGCCAGCACGGAGTGAGAGTAGGCATGTCTGTTGTAAATTTAATGTAGCTGATTATTTTCAAGCAGATGGACAGAACAACAAATGCTGTAGCAAACATCCATCTAACCTGTCTGTTCCAAGTATTGCATTTCTGCAGCTCAATTTTATTTAAATGTTAGGAAATTCTGCTGTTCTCAGTATGTGCCAGAATGCAAAGCACCGATCATTCCAGAACAACCATTAATCCAATCTGTGGTCAAGGAAAGAACATTGATTTTCAGCTAATAATCATTCTGGCATTACAGATAACATGTTTATAAAATGAGAAGGAACCATGTCCTTGTGTCTTGGTCAATGAATCCTGCAGTTTTATATTTATTATGGCCTTAAAAATCTATACTCAGACTCTTTTGTGAATCGCCATCCTAATTTCTCTTCTTTCTTTGCAATAAAAAAAAAAGAAAGTTTTATCTCCTTCAGTGACTTCTGCATTTCTTTTCCAGAAAGTCAATGAGAAAAAAAATACTTCTTCAATGCACTTGGGACATCACACAGGTGATGCTATCCAAACAACTGATCCACTTCCAGATGGCTTTGCTTTTAATGTTGTCAACATTTTTTTTTTTCTTTAAAAGAAGAATGCAAAACAAAACAAAAAACCGACTTAAAAGAAACCCTCCCCAAAAAAACCCCAACTAGCTTTAGTTAGGAAAATTTTTGAAGAGTTTTCCAGATAGGGTCTGAAACTTTCTGGGTTACCTTGAAAGTCCAACTGCAAATTGCTTTTCAAGCTTTGGATTTTTAATTGTCATAACAGACAGGCATTTTTTTGCACTGTCCCCACATATTGTAGGGTTAAGAGCAACTCAATTTGCACCATGAAAACAATTCTGGGTTGATTGCATGGAGGCTTGAATGGCTTTTCGTTCAATTTCCCCTCTATAAGGTAGATTTATTCCCTTCCAAGCCCTGTTGGCAAGAGCAATAGAGAATTGACAGAATAGACTGGTACAGCACATGCAAGAAAATTACAGTAACACTTTGGTCTAGTCTGCACCCTGAAATTCTTAGGGAAGCTATATTGGCTTTTTCACAGTATTTACTGCATTCTTTACAATAATATTAAAAAAAATATATATATTTTAAGGTCTCTCCATAGCAAAGATAAGTGTAAACAAGATCTAAGTTCAGCCAAACTTGGGGGATTTTTAAAGTTACTTTTAAAATGCCATGCTAAAATACCATTTTAAAATACCACCTAAAACATAGTTAGCATTCTGTCCTCATTTTTATGTAGAAGTAGTATACAATGCAATCTGCTGCTATTATTAAGCTGACAGTCAAAAACTACCTCCAGTGGTCTGAAAATTTCTGTGACATCTTTTCCCAAGCTAAAAAAAAACCAAAAAGGAAAAATGAAAAGGGTGGGGAGAGAATGTTTCTGTCTTACTGTTGTGTTTCCTTGTTGAAGACAAGGCCTTGTGGAGCTGAAGGGAGCTGATGTGGTGCTGTGTGCGCTGCAGCAGCCCAGCTGTGAAGGCTGTGCTCGCTCCTGTTCCACAGCGAACAGCTGTAAGCTGTGCTCAGGTGAGCTGCTGGGGATGACCTCTGCAAGTGCTGTGCCACTGGGATTGTTGGTTAGAGTCAGCAAACACTGCAACACCCTCAGTCCTCCTCAGCTGCTTCAGCCGGCACGCTGCACTTGTGCGCTGGCCTGGGGGCTGGGGGTTCTGCAGATCCCCTCGCTGCCCAGATCCCCTCGCTGTCCACCGCAGCCCCCTCAGTTGCACATGTATATGTATCTATATCTATATCTATATCTATATCTATATCTATATCTATATCTATATCTATATCTATATCTATATCTATATCTATATCTATATCTATATCTATATCTGTATCTATCTATATCTATATCTATATCTATATATCTGTCTATCTATATATATACATGTATACCTGCGGGAAAATGCTGCCCCTGCCTGCTGCCTGGGCTGGCACACAGCTGAGGAAACCCAGCGGCAACACGGCTGTCCCTCAAAGTGCTTCACGAAACTCTTGGAATATTGGTGCTTGAAACCCAACTGGAGGGGGAACAGAAGCCTCAGTATTTTCTTTCTCCTCCAGGGCTGTTTCCAGACAGCTTCACACATAAACCGAGGTGGGGAAGGGCAGCCCATCAGGAGAGATGAGCGTCCCCTTCCCGCATTGCAGCAACTCGGATCGCGCTTGTACCGCTGCCCTCCCTCCTCGGCCTCACCTGCATTCCCTCCCTGTCCCTTCTTCCCCAGGGACAGCTTCCTCCCTCCTCGGCCTCACCTGCCCTTCCCTCCCGGTCCCTTCTTCCCCAGGAGCAGCTTCCTCCCTCCTCGGCCTCACCTGCGTTCCCTCCCGGTCCCTTCTTCCCCAAGGACAGCTTCCTCCTGCAGCCCTCATGGTGCAAACAACACTTAAGAAATTCAGGGGTGGGCCTGGAGCACACTTCATGTTTTGGTGAGAGTTTTCTAGCAGTGCTGCTTGAACACTACTGTGACAGCCATGTGACCCTCTACTTCTGCAAATTTGTGGTGGAAAAGAGATCCGGCATCTTCTGATTCGGCTAAAAATATCCTATAATGTAATATGTATATATAATAAATATGTACAAAGTTATGCGTGATGTCAAGCATTAGTACTTGGAAGAAAACAAAATCATAGAAACTGAGTTAAAAAACAGAAGTATACTGTAGCATTCATAACTTTTTGGTCTCCAAAACTGTTTCTTCCCCCTCTGTATAGAAATACTCTCTAGTTAATTTATTCAATTATCTTAGCACTGTCCATATACTGCCTATTTAATTTCTAATCTAATCAAATAACTGATAAAGTACAATACAGGGACTGAACATTTTTCAGTCAGCTTTTTGAGTTGAACACTTTAAGTATTTCAAAATGAAGTACATAAAGAAAAAAATTAGTTTTACAGTATCATAACCCTGTCACAGGAAGCTTTGCAGGTCAGTTTCCCAATGTGAGATAAAGACATACTCAGCTTATTTTCATACATTTTTTCCTTTTAATTTTATTTTAGGCCATACAAAAAAGGAGACCCCCCCATAGTCTATCATTGAGATCTGGCACATGTTCAAAACAATCATCACTCAAAATTTCAGTTTAGGGGAAATTTTACTGCATAAGCATATCTGAAAAAATGTAAAATGATAACATCATTTTAAAAGTCAAAACAAGAAATCAACATTTGAACTATCTGGTATAAACACAAGCCATTTGTGCTGAGGATTTGAAAGAGGTACAATTGTGATTTATTTTTATGAAATCTGCAGTGCAATAATGTCATTGACATAGAACGTGGAAACTACTGATGTTAGTTCCTATATTTAGACAAGCTGTAGCCTACCAGGGGGTTGCCACAAGTATGATCTAAAATATCATTATAGTTTGCCCTGTTATCATTTTTTTAATTACAGAACTTCTGCCATTTAATACTGCTATGAGTAACTGAACACATATTAAAATTGTCCTCAGTTTACTACAAAGAAAATAAAGACAGATGAAGGTCATAGTTTCCTAATGTTATATATAAATTTAAATTGTACAGTAAAGTAAGAATCTGCAAGAACTTCTACCCATCTCCTTGAGTAATTTGTCCTTTTACATTTCTTCTCCTGTTGTATAAAAAATGCACTAATTGCTACTATGAGTAGCAATAATTCTAGTGGTCCTTAGGGATCCCTGAGGCCAGTGGAAGGTGTAAAGTCCTTTTTCCGTTCCCACAGACTCTGGGGTACACCCTGTATGGATTCACACGCAGGTGAAAGCTGTATTAGCAATCTTACACTTGATTTTGCACCTCAGGCTCAGGCTGGGGTGCAGCCCCCTGGTGCTTGGGCCAAGAGGAGGAATCTCCTGTTCCTGTGACCCCCACGCATGAGTTCCCCATCCTGGAGTGGGGGAATCTGTAGTCCCCTACCCAGCCCTGCTGTCCACATCCCAGCAGCAGGGAACCAGCTGCCCTCCACTTCAGCTTATTTTCATTCTAAAGCTTATGCGAGATCCAAAAAAAATTTACTCGATTTTAGCAATATGGCAAATATGAGCCCAAACAAAAGTATGGTTCAGGAGAAAAAGACTAGTTACTTTAAATGGCCACAGAATTAAAAAAGAAAGAGGCTAAGAAAAATATGTCAAAGTATTAGTAATTTATAGCTCCTGAGTGTTTAAAATTGCAATAAATCATATATTTTGACAGAAGAAACCAGGACTACTGTAACATGGGTAAAATGTCTCAATTCATGAGATGGTTAACTTGTATTCACTCATTTTGTTGAATATTACTCACTCCACACAAGCTCACAATTTAAACTTATGTCATGCCACCAAACAAACCAACAAAACACACAATCAAATTTAAAAAAAATTAACCCAAACCCAAATCATCAAATGATACAACCCCCATCTGACAGGAGCTTCACTTTTTTTGACCTGGTAAAGTAGAAATAGTGAGAATGAACTGAACTTGGAAAGCAAGATAATTGACTTTATTTCTGATCTGTAGCTTTTCCAGGACCAAAAAGGCAGAAGCAAAATACTCAGTGTTACAGATGATAAGTGACTGTGAAAAGGAATCTTTGGCATCTGAAATGATGGAGTAGATAAGGAAAATGGAAGCTGAGGTTGGGGAAGAACTTTGAGTAAGACAGTGCCTTTCCTTCAACACTAAAGTAAATGTTCTTCTGGAAAATGAGAAACAAGTATGTTAATTTGTCCTCTCAATGGCAGAAAATGTAATTTTGTGTAATTCATTGATCTCTGATAGATCCTTATCTCAATTCCATGAAGAGGGTTCTGAATGCTTCGCAGAAGATGATCTATTTACCTCCAGAATATTTTAGTGAAATAGGGCACTAAGAGAAGACAGAGGAACAAAATTACTGACACATGTGACACAAATCATCCCTAGTAAAACACAAATGGAAGCCCACAGCCTAGATTATGTTACTGACTGCTGCAAAGCCATCCTTTCAAAACCTATTATGCCACCAATCAAATACACCATAATGAGAAATAGCAGCTTTGGAGGTTACTCGCCTCTCTCTTTGTTTTTTTAATATACCAAACATCTCCTTAGCATTCAGGACAGTTTGGGGAGAGGGTTGTGACTGGCAGGAAAAGGTACTTGCTCTGGTGAACAGCTGAGATTACAGTGCACATCTTCATACCAGCACAAGGATATACAGCTTTGGTAACACAATCCCAGGAATAAAACACCAAATGGGAAATAAATTCTTTCCAGCAGGCATAAGCAGGCTGTAATCTTTGCCATGAAATTGGGAGTTAAGATGGTTGTCTAAAATACTTTACAACATGATCTGATCAACAGGTTTAGCCCAACATTGACAACAAACTGAATGGTCTCTCTTATCTCTCTGTAGGCCTCAGGGGCAGCTAGGAAGCTAATTGAAGAACGTTTTGTCCTACCAGTCCTTAAAAATTAAAGAGAAAATTTTTTAAATGTGATTCCCACCTTCCTAATTTCTTACTTAAAAAAAAAAGTCCAGCCAGTAGGAATGCACTAAATCTATCTGAAAATACAGATTAAAAAAAACCCCAACAAATCACTGTCACAAAGGAAGTTTATAATGTAGTTAACATATAAATATACAAAGCAAGTCAAAAAGCTCAGACAACTGTGCATGCTGCCAACAGAAAATCTCAGCATACCATACATACATCTTCAGTATCTTCAGGACTCATATGACAAAGTCACTGTAGCCAAATGAAAAAGAACAGATGTATAATTCATGAGGAATAGCTTTTTAACACACCAGAGCTTTTGGCTGTCTAAAAATAGTTTTTTAGACAGCCAAAAGCTCTGCTGTGTTAAAGTGTTATAGTGAAACATAAAAAGGAGTATTATTGTCTCTAAGACTACAATCATATTTTATTTTCCTAATATTGTCCTCAGTGAAACCTATGGTTTGGAGCTCATTCCTATCTTCTGTAGACCCTTCTCCTGTTGATTTATGTGTCTTTACTGGAAGGCTATAGAAAGGAATATGTTTACTAACAACATTCCTTTGAGCCACAATTTGTTTTATTATCATGGCACATATTTGACACACAAATTGTATGTCACAAAATGATCACAAATGCAGGAAAACATATCCCCCACAGTCAAATATTTCTCCTATGATACACCCAGTACATAAGATAAGGCAATGGTTGAAAACTAGTGCAGCATAAAGACTGTCCAGCCTGACCTTCAGCTGTCCTTTGGATACATTTTCAGACTTCCATCACCTTTTATTTTTTTCTCCATTCAGTGTAAACATCGGGTATATAAATGAATTGCAATGTTACTACAAGAAATAATAAATTTTTCAAGTTTGTGCAAGAATTAGAGGATATAAGTGCTAAATGACTAAACAAATCTGGACAACAGGAGCAAATACCAGAAAGGAAATACATATGCATACTCTGGTAAAATAAAAACGCAGTACTTGCAAGATCAATTATAGATGATCTCACTTTTTTTTTAACATAGCTGGCAGGTAGCTTTGAAAATGAAAATAGATGTCATCTAGCTGAAAAGGAAGCACCTCTTAGAGAAGGTTAGACACAAGTACCCTGTTAAAGTTAAATGCTAGAGACTTACATCTTCATGTTAATACACATTCTCCAAACCTGCTGCAGCCCAATGGACACACAGTAGCTCAACCCCAGAACTGTCAGGCTGTATTATTTTCAATACAGTAATTATTTCAGTGACCTACTTTTTCTGTGACCAGCTTCCCACTCTAGGCAAGAATCAAAGCATAAAGCAGGAAAGTTTTACTAATATTATCAAAGATTCCTTCTCTGGTTTAGGCTCTGCATTTGAGTCAACAGGAAAGAAATTTGATGTGGATATTCTTGGTGAAATTCTATTGCACACTAAAACACAGAGGTTACAGAGTCAGTGCTTTCCCCTATAAGAAATGTGTTTTTATGTTGATTCTTCCTCTATTTTTTTCCTGGGATGTGGAGCAATGCACATACTTTTGCCATAACATAAGAAAAATTGTGTGACTTAATCCAGCTCATTACTTTCATTTTAAAATGTACCTTCAGTTGGAGAAGAAGGGCAAATAAAAGTAGTCTCAACATTTAAATGTCCTGCATTTATTAACATAGGTTTACATTTTACTGTTACCCTAGTTTCTTCCTCACTTCAGGGAAAAAAAAAAAAGTCCATTATTTGTGCTATATAAGAGGCAGCTTGTCTCCCAATTGCACAGGACCTCTTGAACTAAAAATATATTTGGGCAAAAGAAGGGATATAGCTGGGAAAGGCTCTGTCATAAAAGGGGTGAGATTCCATCCTGGCAGATCGGTTTCCTACCAGCAGCTGATGAGCATCATAGGAGCAGCTGGAATATTCAAACCTTCTTCACTTTTCAGGTTGTGAAAACTAAGGACCAAACTTTTGCATGTATCACCAACAGAAGTATTAGCTCATTATTTGTCTTCCTCTGTGGAAATAAGAGCTTCCCAGCTGCCCAGAACCATTTCATTATCAAAACTGTCACTACTTTTAAACTTGCCAAGGGCTACTTCTCTGAGCACAATTGTCACTGACTCATCAAATCTGAAATGATGTCTCTGACCTTTGAATCAGTTGTCTTATTTCTCTTTTGACACCAATGACAACTAGAGGAAAAATGTAGATGAAACAGTCAGAAAATAACAGTGAAAGCAAGCTGACAATGCCAAATCCATCTATGAAAGCATCAGTTCTTAAAGAGGCTAAATGCTCTGTGTGAAATAAAGATGCTCTCAGCAGTTGCTGCTTCTTTGGAATTCAGCTGTTAAGCTCTAAATATTTTGACTAAAAAATTAAAAAGCAGAGGGGTACCTGCAGCCTTCTCCAGTGACTTTCAGTGCACACAGAAGTGTCAAAGACCTTGCATAAGAGCCAGTTTTACATAAAGCTCAGATCTCTCATACACAGTGAGGCCAAGGAAGGAAATCTTGTGGAACACTGAGGAACAGCCAGTGCTTTTCATCTGTCTCCCACCACCATTGTATTCACTGCACCTACTTAATTGTAACTCTCAAAAACCTAACTGTGAGGATGCTTCCCCAGGCAAAATAATTTTATCTGTCCATGTCCAATATATTTCCCCTTTTGGATCAGTTAAAGTGCAACAAAAAATATTCAAGTTATATAACATAGTTCAATGTATAATTAACTTTGCACAAAGCCCTAAGTTTTAAACTTGAATTCTGATAAATGCTAAGCTGGTAAATCCCTATTTGGGGTCATCCAGCCTGAAATGCTGTGCTGAACTTTAAACAGTCAAAATTCACCCCAGCTATTGATCTGTATGATGGATCTCCTTTAGGAATTATGGTCCCCTTTATGAATCTCTTTGAGCTCCCCCAGGCAAATGGAAGACTTGACTTTCACATGTTTAATGGCTAACATTAAGCAGGAAGTAAGGCAGCTCTTACATTTGCTCACAAATCACTTCTGAATAACTCTTCCTCCAGTGTCTGTCTTTCTGATCTTTGGTGTCCTTGCAGTGTTTCTAAGATGAGGACATCAACCATTTATTTTATTTATTTTTTTTTTCTGCTTTCGCTAGCAGAGATTATCAGAACACAGTAGCAAACATTTCAATAGAAAATAAAATACAAAACTCAAGGGACAGCGTTACCCCAAACTGTCAATTACAATAAAACATGTATGTAACAAATCTCAGCAAGACAAAACCATTCTAACATACTGGAAAAAACTGAGTGCTGGAAAAAAATGCACTTTGGTAATATGAAATGCATGAAAGAAAAAAGGGAGAAATGCCAAAGGAGGAAAGAAATTTTCCTACTTCTGTGACTTATTGAATAAATGACCCATTTCTAATTTGAAGCGGAATTCTCCCAAATAACTACTATCATTACATAGTTTTTACAAAAAAAGTTTAAACTGCAGATTAATCTGATGTTACTGGCTATTTTAGAGAGAGAAATTTTCCTTAAAATAAGCAGACATAGATATTTAGACATTGATGATTACTAAATGTCAAAAATTAATGGCAAGTTGTAAAACAATATATTAAGAAGACTATAACTGCATGATGCTGCTTCATAATATGTAATTCATGTACAGAAATGAAGAATTTAGTACTGAATGAAAGATTTGTGCTCCAAGCTAAATTGGGTACCAGTGCATTCATACAATGTGGGATAAAATCCTAAAAGATAATTATTTGCTCCAAACAGAATTTTTTCTCACTCTATTTTCTAACTAGTCTCAAATTTGTCTTTTTTGGTTTTCTGTCTGGGCTTGATTTGGGAATTATTTTAATTTCTGTTCTTTGGTGGTTTAAGATTCTCACTCACCTGCTGATAGGCATTAAATTATATTTTGCTTGATTTCTTGTGCTGCCCTTTCAGTGACGTAAATCTGTCTAGTTGTTTCTAACAGGAGCTTTAGGATAGGTTTTAATGGAAACAACAATGTAATTATAGCTCACATTTTCAATGCAATAAATTATATCACAATAATATTTTCACCTCATACAGAATAAAGAGAGTGAGAGTGAGCATAGTTTCCCATTCAGTTTAACACAGTCTATAGTCAAAAAAAAAGAACAATCACAAACCAAACCTGAAAGTTTATTTAACTTGATTTCATTCTCCTCCATTTAAAAGTTTTCAATACTCAAAAAAATCATCCTGCATATGTATTTTCTCTAAATTTAATACTAGTGACTTGAGGAAATGTCCATCAGGCTATCAACCACTGTGAAACTGCAACATCTCATGTTACTGAACAAAGCAAAAAGCAGCCAGCACATGTTCTGTACTCTGAGGGGAAGGTATAGGTATTTGTGACGCATTACTGAATGGAGTTTATTCTTGCATTACTTTAGATTTTTAAAATACATTTTTCAAAATATAATATGTGATTTCTGTAAGCACCATGAATTCTTCCTTTTCCCCATTTCTGACTTATCTGACTGTTAGGCTTTAAGTACTGAGAGATTTCAGTTTGTCTGTCCAGTCACAAGAAACCCACGTCCAAAGAAATAACCATAGACCACATCTCAAAAAAAAGAAAAGCTGAAGGTTTGGAGATTACCATTCACTTAATATGTTTCATCCAAGGTGAAACTGTGTTACCACATAGGCAAGCCGAGATTTTCAAATCTGTTTTAAGGATGTGTACACCACAACAAGGCATTCAAAGCTCCCAAACATTAAAAATATTATTCACTCAAGGAACAACTGGGACAAACATTGGTTGCCAGAGATAGTTAGCACTGCATTACAGTTCTTAAGGTCAGTGGCATTTTGCTTTCCAGGTGTGAAAAGAAAAATTCCTATAGGAACAGTCTGTTTGTTTAAAACATCCAGATAATTCCAATTAAAAAAATTCAGTTTTAAGTTACTGAATTATTCAAAAGAAATAGCATCTACTTACCATATCACTTTGTTGGGATAGGAATCACACATTTCAGATTCAAATATTTTTGGTAAAACAGGTTTCCAAATATGTAAATACATTCAGAGATTCTGTGGAGACAGTAGAGAGGCAACATCAGTGTTTGTGCAGGGTCTGTTGTTTAGGAGTGCTACAGAATACAGTATTCCAGTATTATTATATATTAGCTCTATGACAATTTTGAAAACCTCTTTTTATAAAAAAATCGGAATTTTTGATATAGTTTTTTGGGTTTTTTATTTCATGTAGAGTCAATCTGTCTCTTTTAGGAACAACATGTCCTGGAAAAAAGCCTTTTTTTTTTTAAACAAGATAACAATAATTTTCTATTCAGCTACAATAATCACTTTCCAGCTAGCATGTTCATCAAAGAATGAGCAATTCACTAGGGTAACATATGCAGGAGCTTGCTTGTATATATTCATATTGTCTTCTGCCTGAAAAGAGTTAAATAGAGCATATAAATGATGAATACAGAGTGTCTTGGGATACAAAACAACTAAAATGGGTTAATTAGTGAAAAAAAATGCATCAGACTATAAGGCTCAACTGTAAATGTTACGGTTTTTTAGACCTATTATATCTTCTGATAGTATTTGGGATTACGGATAATATATATAAAAAATATGTTAATTTCTAAATGGAATTGAGTGGAACGTATGAAATAGTAAGAAATATTCATTGTTTGAATAATAGTTCAGATGCATTCACATTAAACATACATTAGTGAATACATTTCTTTGACATGCTCATATATAAGCATAATACGTAAGTGACCTAGAAAATACAGACATTGTATAATCAATGACAAAAATATTAAGACATATAAGCCCTGAGATCTTTGATCAAATATATTCTTTGGCAAACAAACAAAACATGTTATCCTGACAAATAACATTCTTTGGAGCAGTGGCAGGGTGCCTTCCAGCATCAGCGCCCTCCGGAGCGCTCTGCGGCGGCCGGGCAGGCAGCGCCGGCTGCGGGAACACAGTCCTCAACTCCAGTGCCCCTGTGCAGGGCAGGACTCCAGTTGCTCAGGCTGCTGCTTGCTGCCAGCTTTCTGACTGAAGACTGTCTCTCCCTTTGTGCTTTGTCATGTTACAGTGAGCTGACCTGGCTGCTGTCATTTTGACAAAGAAATACAGTCTCAGGTTGGTAAAAAGATGAGTTTTATCATGATGAGAGAAGAAATGATGTCATCTCTATTCAAGTGCCAGCAAGGTGTTTTAGGATTTTAAGGACTTTTTTCTCTACCTAATAGAGTCCTGCACAGTGCTGTTGCAAATTTTGTTTATACTCTTCTTTCTGGCAAATCAGTGAGATTTGCAAGGTGGCTGAAGGGAATACTAACACGACATTGGTATTTAACTGAAAATGCTCTGAGTTTTCTCCTGTGATTCCCTGCTCGGTTTCCTGTGTTTGTGTCTGTAGGCTTCTAAGAGAAAGACACCAGAATAGAAGGGATACATCTTCTCCAAGGTCTGTAGTTGAAGTGACTCCTGAGAGCCTGAAATATGCTAATTCAAGATAATAATAGTCCTTTCTTTAAAACAATCTTCTGGAACTTGAGACAATTTGCAGTCATAATACTGTTTCATGAAGTCTTTGAAAACCATCATGACACAGAGGTGTGGCTCCCTGTGATGTGTCATTACCCTGTTAAATTTATCTGTACAATGTACTCATACAGAACCCTAAACAGGAGAGCGCAATGATGATAGAAAAAACATCAACTTGTGACGGAGCAGTAAAGTTTGCTCCAATTAAAATAAATTAATTAGTGAGGCATTTAAGAAATATTTGTGGCTTTTAACATCCACATTAAAGTGAAACTGTAAAGTCTTCTTTTTAAGTTATGCATTTTTAAGTAAAAATGACATAATTCCAAATGTGTAGACAAAGTCTTTTCATATATGAATGTTCTCAATTTGGGTTAGGCAATTGACACTTTAAATATGGGTTGGAAGAGGATATACATCAGAGTATGCAGATAGAAATGTTAAAATACATATTTTATTTTGACAAGTAAAAGCTCTGTCAGAAGGTCTTTGATTCACAAAGCTGGAATACATTCATAGTTTTGAAATACGATCCTTTATCATATTCACTTCTTAGACAAGTTAATGTCTTAAATACAAACAAATGCACATCAGGCAGAATCCGAGCCTGACTTGCTTGAGGGGCTGAAAGAATAATAATAAAAAAAACTATTATTAAGTAAATTTAGCATGAAAGGGAATAATTTTTTTCAATCTTTTCTTATTTGTCTGAAAAATAGATTCTACCATTATAGTGTGTAATATATGAGGTATCTATTAATAACCACATTCAAATTAACAAGTTTTTCATTCTAAGGTGTCGCCTACATATTTTCTATTGTCCAAATATAACTGAACAGTGGTATTCCAAACAAATAAATTTCAGTAAAATGCAAATAAATGTCTGACAAAGAAAATAATTTGGTTTATACTATAATATTTCCATTGGAGAAACCAGATTGCCTCTGATGCTCAATAAGAGGCTTTATAAAAAACCACTAAATCTCTGCATCTTCTGGAAATGCCACCTTTTCAGCACTCACAGTATTTCAAACTCTTTATAAATGCTGGAGTTGCAGACTAATTTTTTTTTATTTTTTTACTCCTTATTTTCAGCCATTTTTGATATCATCCTGATACATCCAATAAAGCATTGAGGCTGGACATTAGGAAGAAGTTTGTCATGGAAAGGGTGATTGGGCATTGGAAAAGGCCACCAGGGAGGTGGTGGAGTCACTGTCCCTGCAGATGTTTAAGGGAAGACTTAGGATGTGGCACTCAGTGCCATGGTCTCGTTGACAAGGTAGTGTGAGGTCACAGGTTGGGCTCCATGATCTAGAAGGTCTTTCCCAACCTAGCTGATTCTCTGATCTATAAGGATGTATAAAATGCATAGAAACTAGGAATGTAGCAGAAGTCTGACTTTTTTTCTCCTTCTCTGTGAGTAAACACCTTTCATTTCAAATGATTGAGTATCTGTCGCCTCCAAACATGGCCTGCAGTTCCTTATTACACCACAAGACACTTTATGTGGAGTACCAATGGTGTGAGCTTTGTACCATCAGCACTGGCTAGGAGCCCTTCAGGGCCTTTACATTTAAATTGTTGTATTCATTCTTGGTGCCTCTGGATTTGCCATATTCACTAAAGGGTAACAAAATCACATAAAAAGTACTTAAAAGCTTTTTGCAAAATGGGGCAGATATGTTTATAACAGGATATCAAAGTTACAAATTGGATGAACAAAACACTGAAACCGGGGGTAAAGCTGCAAAGTTCCTGTGGCTCTGATGTAGGAACAAGATGCAGCAGTACAGTATTTTGTGATGACAGCGTGTAATAAAAATGGATACAACACAGCAGAAATCTATCCATGGAATTTGCATTCCCCACAAGCATAGACAAAGTCACCAGACACCACAGTACCTGTGGTACTGTCAACATCATCTTGCTAAATACCAACATTCTCACTTACCCATGACAATCTTTGAACCAAACACAGATAAGTAATCTGCCAGAGAATCCACCCATGTAAAATTTCCAGTAGTTTTCTGTATGAAACTTTAAAAAAATAATTATTAAATAGATTAAATTATTTTTATCAATTATTAAACTAATAATGTAATCTGTCAAAAATATTTTTGTTTCCAACCTTTACTATGACCTGTCTTGAGGCAAGATATGTTTCATTACAGTATAAGGAAACATGCACCCAAACTGCCAACACATAAACTGGTGAAAGCTATCCCTCCTTCTGTGCTGTGTCCTTGTGTTTTCAGTTGTGGCCTGAAATAAAGTACCAAGATTCCCCAAAAACAGAGCAATGAAAAGGCTTTCTCATCTCTCATTTTGAAGGAGAAGGTAAGTTTGATCTCTCTTTAAATCAAAATTAAAGCCTTTTAAGAGCAAATATATTTTAAAACCACAAACAGAATAGAAAGGTTATGCATAGCCCCAGTAGCAATATCTCCTTTTTCTCTGTTTTCTACTGCAATATTTTATATGGACTAGAGCTTCCATGAAGCTTATATAAAGACTTCATTAATCTGATAAAAATATCAGCAGGTGTAGGAATGAAATCAGACAAAACACGAGGTGGTGTGCAGAGAGGTTCCTGAGGGTTTATCTCCAGTGGCAGGGAGACAGAAGGCGTGTGGGCTCAGGTTGGCTCAAGCCCTTGTTGACTTGCCAGAGTGGCTGGGGCCAGTTGCCAGAGGGGGTGTTTTAGGGAGGGCTGGTACCCTCAGGGTGGTTGCTTGACTGGAAACATCAGTTATCACCTTGATACCACTGCCTTATAGAAGTCAAAATAGGCAGCCAGAGCAGGAGGAGGATCTGAAGTGTGAATATATAGAAGCTTCTCTGCTGGTAGATGGGATGGTGACAGGTTATTTCTGCAGCCACTGGAGGAAGGAAAATTCCTGTGTGCTTTCAGGAGGATTTTTGGATGAAGAGTCCTATTAAGACCTTGAAGCTAAATCCTGTGCCTGCAGTGGTTCTTCAGTATTATTTCTCAGGTAATTCCCATACTAAATACAGAGTAAGTTGAAAATTTCCCAGAGTTATCTTGGTCAATGAGCAGTTTGGATCACTGTGCAGTTGCACAGGAGCCGAGATGTACCCTGGTGTACATTAGAGCTCCTCCCTGCACTGCAGCACATCCAAACACTGACAGTAGTATTGCCAGTGTATCTCTCACTAGATAGTCAGGCAAACTCAGAAAGAGCTCCTGTCTTTTTGAATCAGTGTTTTAGCGTTTTGCTGTCTAACACTCTGCATAGTCATCATCTCTGTCTCTTAGGGTATGCTTCTTCACTTTCTTGGTCCAGTAGAACTAGCTTAAGTTATTAACCTGATCCTCATCTAACAGTTCTGCTCAAACTGAAACAGCTCCCTGCCTTCCTCCTTTGGTGACTGAGCCTATGAAGAGGCCACTGAGAATGCCAAAGAACAGGATAGCCCTCTGCCAAAGCTCTCGGTCTTCATTTAGGCAAAACAAGAAATTTTTGTATCTCAGAGAGGCCCCAGATATCACCAGAAACAGACCCATTCACACAGGAACTGCTTCTTTAAGAGACAACTAAGTCCTTCTGGAATAGATTAAAACTATCGCAGAATAAAGACCTAAATAGGACCTAAAGTACAATAGCTTTATCTTATTCTTGGCTAGAGACTGCCTTCAAGTGTCTGTTCTTACATTTACCATTCTAAATGGAGGAACAAAACATAGCAGCCTACATAAATTGTCAACTAGTAACTCTGCAATTAAAAATGTGACCAGGAATAACCCTGCATTATAAAAATAACTGTGAAGTTTGCCTTATTGAAATCAAATGTCTTTGCCAAGACCACAAAGAAAGAGCCTGCATTTTCACAGTAAAACTTCTGCTCCATTAAGAAAATAGTTTCCATATTAAAAACTATTGACTTGCTGCAAACAAGTTTCACTAGGTTTCTTCCTAAAAGAAAATGCAAGAATCAATTAAATGTAAAAAAAAAAAAAAAAAAAAAAGCCATGATGAAATATTACCAGCTACACACTCTGGAGTTTAGACTGTTCTTGTAGATAATTAATATGGTCACATTATTTAAATGAAACATCATGCATCCTGCCCCATGTCATTCCTTAACCAGTCAACACATATGAACTATGCTTACAAGGTAGAAAATGATTGAGAATCATGGATTTTGTAGTGAGATGAATATTGACAGATGCCTTTTTGAAGAATAGAATATAGGACTGAGGAATTTGCAATTGTCACATAAACTACAAGGATGGCCATATAATGTGTTTACATTGCACAGGAGTATTATTAAACATACTTAGATAAATGCCTGTGTTCTCACTTTTTATGCTTTATCAGATTGCATATAAACTGTAATTCAAATAAAAGATGTAAAACCTTGCAACCACTACGTCAAATAGCCTTGTAAGCAGCTGAGTTATTCCATCATCTCTCAGATTAAACTTTCCCATTAGTGGTCGTGCAACCTGACAAATCAGGGGGGCAAGGTAGGTAAAACAGTTCAGCTTAGTCTAAATATAGTGTTAATCAGGGTTAAAGAAATAATAAAATCCCAGGATTAATTCCAGTATCTTCATGTCTGAAGAAAAAATCCTGTTGTTTATTTCATAACACTTGCTACTAATTACAGTAGGTTTTCTTCATTTATATATCAGAAATATGGACACTTGTCTAGGTAAACAGCTACCTCAGTAGAAACATGCTGCCAACATATATCCAGTGTCACTGAATCACAGAACGGGCCAGGCTGGAAGGGAGCACAGCAAATCATCCAGTCCCACCTCCTGCTCAAGCAGGGTCATTCCAGAGCACACAGCACAGGATTGCAGCTGACAGTTCTGGAATCTCTCCAGTGAGGGAGACTCCACACCCTCTCCGAGCAATATCTGTTTCTTTACGTGGTCACCTGCACAGTAAAGTTCTTCCTCGTGTTCAGCTGGAACTTCCTGTGCATCAGTTCCTGCCCATTGTCTCCTGTCCCACCGCCTTGGCACCACTGAGCAGAGCCTGGCCCGTGCTCTGAGCCCTCCCTACAGACACTGACAGACCCCGACGAGGTCTCCTCTCAGTTATCTCTTCTCAAGGCTAAGCATCTCCCTCAGCCTTCCATCATGACAGAGATGCTCCAGTCCCCTCATCACCCTCTGCTGGACCCCCTTAAAGAGCTATGTGTCTCATGCTGAGGAGCCCAGAAGGGGGAATAGCACTCCAGATGTGCCTCTCCAGGGCTGCGAACAGGCATTGTGGGATGTCAATGCTCTTCTCAATACACCCCAGGATCCCATAGGCCTCCTTGGCCACAAGGCTCATGGACACTGCTGGCTCATGGACAGCTTGTTACCCACCAGGACCTCCAGGTCCTTCTCTGTGAAGCTGATTTCCAGCAGGTTGATGGAGTAGTATGACTTTAACCTGCATGCTCAGGAAGAGGACTAAAGAGCCATCTTCTCTGCTTCTCCTCACATGCCTTGGGCATGTAACTCCATTTCACAGTGGTGGGATCTGTGCATACTCTTCCAAGTGAGACAATGTCTATCTGCCTTTGATATACCAGACAATACAGCCTGCTTACTAAATACTGTTTAATGATAAAGCATCTTTCAGAAAGCTCTATTATGTACACCCTGTGAAGACACTTTTGAATAAATGCAAATACAATAAATGCAATGATCACATTTTAACTTTACAAGAGAAGGACTTGCTGTTTGCTACTAAATTTACTACAGATAAACAGTGGTCTATTTTCTTTCTCTCTTCAGAAAATTTTTTGATTGTCTAGACATGCTAAGAATTTCTCTAAGTACCACCTTCTGTAACTGTGAATGAACTACTTCCACAAGAAATAACCTCTGAAAATATGTTTAACATTTCATCGGTACCTGACCGATGAAAAGCCAGAAAACTCTGTAGTGACCTGAAATAGTTCAGTAAAGAAGATGTGAGAGTCAGAGAGAGGATGCAAAGAAGAAAAGCAGAATTTAGAAGAAAGGAACATGCTTTGGGTTTACCTAGAAGCAACAAACCAGAGAATGAAATCTCGTTGACCTGAAATTTTATTATGCTTGGAGAGCACCACTTTTGGAGAAGGGAGGCCCTAGATTTGCTTGTAACAAACACTATTTTAATAGTAGGAATCAGGGACAGTTAAACACACTTGGCAAATTTTAAAGGATACAAGTATGTCCTGAGGGTTTCCAATTTGGCCTAATAATTTTTTAATAAACTGTAGAGAACTTTTTATCTGTGCTCTGTGTTCAGTGATGTCACATCAAAGGAAAGAATGGATCATTTACATCCATTTGGAAGTCACCATATGCCCGGGAAAAAGGTACTACAGCACTGCTTTAACACTATCTCCCTAACCCCTGTCATTAAGATGAAACTTGTACATCTAAAATATGAAGCTCTAGAAAATTCACAGGCTGCCTGTGCTCCCCTTTTTTCATCTCTGTTGAAAGCCTGCAGCCTCTAGAAGCCCTCACAACAATCTCCATGGTTTTTGCTCCCAAGCATCTGCCCAGCCATTTCAGCACTGGGATATGGCAGGGTCTTTACATGAAAGCAATGAAATGCAACTGTGAAACTGAAACCTTTGATAAGATGACTGATAACCTTTGTACTGGACTCACCAAGAGGTCACAAATCTTACAAGGACCTTCTTGAGTCTGCATGCAACTCCTAGGAGAGAAGAATTAAAGTTTTGGTAGAAATCTTTATTAGGAAGAAGTTTAAATTAAGCTAGTTCATAGAAAGCTTTTGTTAAACCAAAACTGAAACTTCAGATAAAGACCTGAAGCTTTTAATTCCATTAGTTGTGAAAGTTACATTCAAAGTTTCAAAGACAGTGTTTAGAGAGACAGATTGTGGAAGTGATAGCTCTGAGTCATTAATTTTGTCCATTCACCAGAGGGAAGAATTAGCTTCAAATCCACTTGACCCACTGAAATAGTGATACTAAAATTAAAGAAACTTGGAGATTATGCTTCTCACAAAATCTGCATGAATTTTTGTTGCTATCATTTTGTAATGTACTGAAAAGGTTTGGAGACATTCCAACATAATTTTCATTTTTCAAGTCAATTCTGGAATAAAATTGAAGAAATATAATGCTCAGCATTTGAGGACTAATATCAAATAGATCACTCTGGGACAACAGAGAAAAGATGATGTTTGAAATGATTAAATGTTTGTTGGTGCAAAAGTAACTTCAGCACACTCTCTAAAGAGACATGCACAGAATGTAGGCATTGCAAGCCACAATTGTCTTTTCTAGGACTAAGTGGGAAGGGAAACGAAACATTCCTGATGCATCTTTCAAAATCCTCTAATTGCAGACAGTGCTGAATCACCAACCAATACAAAGTGGAGACATAATTCTATGTGAACATAGATGTATCCTCAGAATCCAAATCTCATTAAAAACAAAGAAACAAAACAAAAACACCTCAAACCAAAAAAACAACCCAAAATAAATTAGACTAAAAGTGTTATCCTTAATACAAGCTGGATTATTCTTTGCCTGGAATCCCCTCTATACCTACAGTCATGAGTTTAGGAGTCCATTTTTCAATTCAGGTTCCTTGGTGGTTTTCACACGCAAATTATTAACAAACATTGGTCTTTGTTAGCCTGTGACTGGTAGATTAGATGTAATTTAAGTTTCACAGTCTATTTCATATCTCTTCTAGTTATACTTCTTTACAGCCCATAATATTTTGTTAGGTAATAGTCTTTCATGAGCTACAGCAAGGATTGGAGACTTCCAGTGACAGAGAATAATTCATATATCTGTAAGTAAAATCATCCAAGGCTTCATAATAAAAGTGAGGTAGGGTCAATTTCTGATGTAGGAACATGTATCAGAAAATAGGAATCTAAAGAACCAAAAGCTATAATTTATATTTAGATATAAAATAAACATTTGTGTAACTTAAAAAAAGTAAATAGTTATTATGCTAAAGCTGATTAAAATAAAATAAACCAAAATAAATCTTGATAACTATTACTATAATCAACTGTGACTTCCCTGAGATTCTCTCTTTGAATACAAAAATATAGATTAAAGGTTTTGAGAATTAAGAATAAACTATGGCCAGAAGAATTTTTTAAATATTTCAAGACATTTTAGAAAATGGTATGACATTTCCCCTAAATGCCAAATAAAATCAAGTATGACTACGTATATCCATAAAGTAAGGCACGTAGTCTTAAAATCCAACTATAATTAAAAAATGAGCTCCTCTAAAATAGCAACAATTTAAACTGTGAGCTTATTTGTCACTGAACACAGGAGAAAAAATAAATCTCCAGCCATGCCAGCAGTGTTAAATTTTCACAATTTGGAAATGCAGTCATCAGCTTTGCTGAAAAACAGCCACCAAATCAGGCTCTACAGAATGGTGCCTTTGTTGCACTTGGTATGCACTGACAAAAGATTAATTCTTTGCATTGTTAGAAGGACTGACTGCTTCAGAACAAACCACCACTATTCAAACTTGTCAGAACAAGCTTGAAGAAAACTAGATAAGAGCACTTGAGGGATCTGTACGCAGAGACAGTTGAACTGGAAGTGAAGTTACATACACGAATTAACTGTTGTGTGGTGCAGCTTTAATTACCTCAAACAATTCCTCAGTCTTTCTTGTAGCAATGATATTCCATTTTTCAAAGTTCTTGTTTCATATATGTTTCAAGACACACAGGTTGCATGCTTTTGGTCTTCAACAAAAACTATGCTGCTATCATGCGGTGATAGGTACTTCACATGGAAATATTAAGTTCCAAGTTTGTTCAGATTCAGTTTCATTTTAAATGCAGTAATTTATGATTTTCAATAACTGTGCCACACCATAATCCTGTGCAACACGTGACATTCAGGAATGGCTACAGATGGAGCTTTCCCATAGAAAAAAATTGATGATTATGAACTGCACCTGTTTCTACCAGCCAGACTATCTTGCACTCTTACATTGTGCTAATAATTATCAGATTAGTATTTAACTGTTCTGACCCAACAGCTGGTATAAACTGGGGCACACACGTCCCTTGAGATTTGATTCTGCATCAGCCTATGCACATGTGTCACCACAGGCATACTCTCAGTTGCACTGGGCTGTCAAACAAGCTCTGAGCATAGAGAGGAAGGTAAGTTCATACGATGAGGAGCCACCTTCGTACTGCTGAAGCTCTGGCTGAAGAAGCTTTCAGGAAAAGTTTCCTCTCAAAGAATGGGCTAAGGGTGGAAATGGTTATTCAAGTGACACAGAAAGAAGAAAAACAGGGGAACTGCATTCATGTTGATGCTCTGAATCTAGATTAGAAATTAAGATTTAGTCATAAAGCATAATGACATTCACACAGCTAAAATTACTACATCAGAGAAGCCCAAGTGAAAATGAACATACAAGATGAGATGAATGAAAATGGTCTTTTTAGGAACAATTTTTGCAATAAGAGAGCTAAAAAAATCCAAAATCATAGATACTACTACTAAATAAACATGCTTCTTGTGGCATTGTCTGGAGTTTATTTACATCAGTAAAAATAATGGCTGTCTTGTCCTGTACAACATCTTTTGGTGTCAAATCATTATAAATTTTTACTCTTCACCAAGTAGTAGATTAATTAGTTGTATATCACACATATATACTTACCCTCGTTCATATTGATTTGAGTAATACATACATTTTTCTACTATCTGGGTATTAACCCATCAGTTGGGTCCAATAATAGCTTTCAAAATACTTCAGTGCATCAGCACTTCCATAAAATTGGCACTACATGCTTATTTTCACACTTGGAAAAAGACTAGAAATGTCATTTGACCATCTGAAATGTTATGTCAGTAAACTTCTGTAAATAAATGAATAACGCTGTATTATGGCCAAATGGGAAGAGTCCTTTTCACAGAAGGATGACATAATCTGCTACAAAGTACATTCTGTGTTGGATGCTTCTATCCCAGCCTTAGAAGACAACATCAGACCCTTTCAGAAAGGATTGTTGGGTTTCTTAAGTTCTTGATGAACCCTGATCTTAGCTATGAAAGGTAACTAACTTCCTTATACAGTGTTTCTTAGTATGTCTTACATGCAGATTGCTGGTAAATACAGCAACAACAGTATTGATTTTACCATTATAGCTATTTAAACAGCACTGTTAAATGAATGATTATATTTTTAAGGGTAAATAATACTATTCAAGTGTTCAAAATTCTAGATTCATATGTGAAGTGTGCTTTACAAAGATCAAAATGCAATAATACAAATTGAAGCAGAGGTAGGAACACTAATTTTTCAAGGCAAATCTGTGTCCGAATTTAATACTAATGGGATTAATTTTTTGTTCCACTCTTATGTTTCATACCAATTTCCTCTTGTGATTGTAATTTGTTTTTATTTTGGGATTATAGTAACTGACAGCTTATTCATGAATTAGGTCCTACATACTGTTTGCGACAGCTGTAGACTTGAATCATCCCCTGTGTGAACAAAACACAAATTTCATAGACGTGCATCAAACTGCGTTCAACCAAAATGTGAGATGACTGTTAAAACCACAGCCCCCAAGCCTTCAGCAAATGTAAAGCCTGTCATGTGAAATTCAATGTGGATCTTAATATGTGGTGTTCTATTGAGCTACTGTACTTGATTCAGAACTAAATTTAGGTGTTAGAGAATAAAATTATAATCACAAGGCCTTAAGGGGGAAAGAAAAAACACAAGAATAAAGCAATTTATTAGCATAGTGGTACTGAAGAACGTTTCTATATAAAGATAAGTCTTTTTTGTTGTTCTTGTAAAAGTCTGTCACCAAATTTATTTCTGATATTATTTAACTGATCTTGTTTTTGCTGTTCCTACTGTCTAAACTGACATTGCTAGCATCTACAACCTTTGGAAAAAATGGTATCTTGGTTCACATATGAAATGAATTGACCTAGACAGGAAAGAAAAAAAAAGTACATAATTTTAGTAATGGTGGACAAAAAATCTCAACAGTCAGAAAGTGTACTGTAGAGCAGATTGGAAAAGTGCGCATGCACAAGAAACCCAAGTCAATTTTCTGAAACAGCTTGAGGGCTTCCAGAATATCACTTGAACCTGAGATACAGTATACAAACTTAGGATGTGGTATAAACTTCCATTGTTTTGTGGCTGTATTAAAGCTCACAAAAGCTTTGTAAAAGTTTACTGAGGCTGAAAAAGTATCAGCACTTTTATATCAAAGCTTCCTCATTCCTCCCAATGAAGGAGAAGTTAAATACTTTAATACTACCCCCACCAAGCAGATAGACATTTTCTCTCAATGAGCCATTGCTGTTAGGTGCTGCAGAGAACTATTTGCTGCTTAGTTTTCCAATATGATCAGCTTTCACAACTCTGACTAATGTACTCAGAGCTGCTATAATCTAAGATCTGGATGCACTGCAACCACCTCAAAGATTGTGGGGAAAAGGCAATTCAAAACCTGACAAAAATTTTAGTGTACTTCAGTTTTTCTGGTGTTTGCAATAAATTTTTAGAGCTGAAAACCTGCACTATCATTTACATTGCACTCACAGCTATGAAATATACTAATAATTCTGTAAAATTATTTTCAGCCCAGCAAGGTGGAGAGATGTGGGGATACCTGGCAGCATAGCAAAGGGACCAGGGACTAACAAGCCGGAAAACTGAAAGAAAACAAAATATAAGGCCAGAAGGAGTTTAATGATGCAGGATGTAAATCCATTTGACTTACAGGCACTCTGGTGTTTTTAGAAAAGCTTGTTTGGGTAAGTCACATACTGGATGGCACAGCTTCCGATGAGGCAATTCTTTAAAATGCCCTGAGCCACACTGGATTGATGCTAGTTATAGCTGTGCTCCAGAGTTATTTCCATCGAAGCTCAAGAATCACTATCATTAGAACTGGAAAGCAGTCACAGACTATTAAACATTAACCAGCTCCAGTTGTACAAGCCCAATCCCTCTCAAATCGTAGCATTTGAGTCATTTATTTTATTACTTTATTTCTAGAGTAGGTGGAGCTGAAATCCAAGGAGAGAGCTTCTCACACTGGGAAAAGTCCGGATTCAGGGCTGACCTTCTGAGGTCCTGGCCTTACATAATTTGTGAACTAGTGTGGAGAGGACATAATATTACTGAAGACAAGTGTCGCTAAAGGACGTGAAATGATTCACACAAACACTTCTCAGTGTTAGAACAGTTACCACCTTCCCAAGCACACTGGTCATGCTAAATGTCCATCAAAAGACATTTCTTAGAAGGAATGTGATAAACAACTTATGTTTATAGAACTTTCATGGGAAAGTAACTAAAACTATGAAAACATTATCAGAAGGTTTTAGCTTTCAGGGTGACAAACAAGGATCACAGTACTAGTTCTCTTTCTCTGCAGCACTGAAAAGGTAATTCTTTAAGACAGTGATAAAAACATTCCTGTATGAATGTAAACCCACTGAGTTACACAGCAATTCATACAGCAAGCGAGAAGATTAAGGCCTGGACTCTGCCACACTGAAAGCCAGGCCTGAATGGACTGGTGTAACAGAATAGCTGATTTATCCAGCAGCTCCATCACTCTCTGTCAGACAGTGCACAAGGAATGTTTCCTCTGCACCTGTCCCAAGGAACAATACTAATTTCTGATTCAAAGTTTTCAGGCTGCCAAAAGACATTCACTGTCTGAGTGTACACACAGAAACTCCCGTCTCTATCTCTGCTTAGTAATACACCAGTGTGGGGTTTATATAAGGTTGGGATTAAGAGAGTTGGATAAAACAGCAACACATCCATCAGAAACTGAAATTAAGCCTCTTTGAACGTCTTAAGCAGAAAGGAAGTGGGTCACTCAATTATCTATGCTTAAAATTAAGCATTTAACTTATTTCAGCTTATACCAAATTCTTTAAATCATTTATGGGAATTGACCGATCATTCAAGTTAAATATCTGAAGTAAAGAGAACCAGGCATCTAGAGACAGACACATATCAAACCCACACTGCTTAATAAACAGGTTTTTATTTAACAATAAAAGAGGCATCAAACTTTTTAAGGGTAAATTCAAATTACCAGTGTTTTGGTGAGAAAGACATAAAAATTAGTAGGCTGTTGATTTCTCAGGCCTGTGCAGAGAGCCTGGCTGTGTTGCTCTGTCACAGTCTTGTTACCACATGCCAGGGTAATAACAGTGAAATAGGAATGCAAAGTGTTAGGTATAAAAAGGTGCTTGGGTTTAGTCTTAATGCTACAAAAGTGTTGTTAAATAAAGACCTAATATATGACCTTATCTGTTTTCTTAAAGTTCAGAGCAGTTTAGAAAGACCAAATCCATGCTAAGATGTACTAGTTTCAATGAAGTGTCAATTAAAACAAGCCATTATTAACATGTTAACATATGCATGATTAACAATCACCTTAAAAACTGATTTGGTCAAACATTATTTATTCCAAAACAGGCCACTCTCAAAAATATTCACAAAGAAAAATACTTAATACTTAAATATCTCAAATTTGCAGTTAACATTTATTTTTAGCTTTTTATTACATGAGTATTTTGGGAAGTGTTTAACGAGGAGACTATCCTAATGATACAAGTGTTCTTGAATTCTGTTTTTGTTTCATTCAACCATAACAGAAGCCAGATGCTGGTGTTAGATGTGGACTGACTTTGATGTTCAGCAAACATAGAAAATCCCTTTTCTATGTCTCTTTCTAGTCCCACAGTTTATGGCCACAGTGACCAAAATCCAGAGAGCCTCATATGTCTGACCTAACTGCTTGGTGGGGAGGGGTATGGAGCAAGAGGAACCTCTCTGCAGACAGAGAATTTTTCTAAAACCACACAGTTTGTTAGTATGTCCTGTAAGGGTGGTGATAAAATTGTTCAATAGGACCTTTGTATTAAGCTTGTATTAGCCTTTGCTTCAGCACTCTCACTGGTTGCTGCAGGACCTAGCAGCTTTTCTTTCCATCATCTATTCTCCCCAGCACTTTCCCCAAGGAGACACATTAGCTAACTCTTGGGTTATTTTTCTGAAGAAATGTAGCTGTAGCTAGAAATAGGAACAGAACTGTTTGACTGATAAAAAAAATCCCTGAAGTTTGTGTGATGCTTGGCTCAAGCACTTCCAGATTGCCAGACTGCAGGCAGGAAGGCATTTCCCCACAGGACTGCCGGGCAGAAGTGGGTCTGCGGGACTCCCCTGCTCGCACAGACCCAGCCTGCCATGTCAGGCTCACCTGGAAATTTCACTCAGCAAGTCCCTGCTACTGCCATGTCCTGTGACAACAATAAAGCTGCTGAGTCTCCTGCCTTCTCCCTGTGGCACACTGTAATTGTGACCACAGATCTTTTATCATGGGCTTAAGCTTGTTACAGGGTATTAGAAGTGTTCTGCAGTCTCTGAGAGGAGGAGCAGATGATGTCCCCCGGGCCCGCCTGGATTAACTGCTTGTTACACAATTGTCAGTCTGACAGCGCAGTTGGTCCTTCTCTTGCTCGAGTTTCTAACTTGTAAATTGTGAACCCGCCCTCTTTACAAGAAAAATACATATTCTCTTTTTTTTTAAAGATTTCTTTCTTGTTCCTGGTTTTTTTTGTTTTCTCTTGGCAGCACCTTCTTTAGATCTGTATACCTTCTATAGATTCTCCTGCACAGCAGTTCTCTTTTCAGAGATAAGACAAAAGCAAAATCAAGCTTAAAAATCCCCAACCCTCAAACACTTCACTCTATTTAAATAGATAGCTTAAAAACAATTGTGAAAATGCCTTATTATCCAATGTGAAACAACCTCTTTAAAAGGAAGAGCTACATTTCCCAACATCACACATACAATTTGCAGAAGCACAGAATTTGAACATGGAATCCCATCACATAAATTATTCATTCGTTGCCAAGGCAGTTCCCTCCAATATAAGTTTTGAATAGTTGAAAAGTTAAAAAGGCTTTAAAGTTGGAAAAGTTTAAAAGTTAGAAAGGTTTTTAATACTTGTAAATGGATTTAAGGAATCAAGCTTCCTCTAGCTTCTCAGCAAGATAAACCATATGGATATTAAAGCATGTTTATGTTTCTGTCTGGAACTGTTTTCTTTTGCTAAAACACCATCTTAGCTCAGAATAACTAAGACTAATTTTTTGTTGCTTTTCTCATAATATAAATGAAATATTTATATGGGGTAGATTCATGCTGACTTCTAAAATACAGGGGTAGTTTGGATATAGAACCTAAATACAGGTGATGGATAAAATACTGACTGAAATTCAGACTTTCCTATTTGTGATAAGAAGGCACATCATCAAAGGACCTGACATGCAGTTTTCAGTTTGATTCATTTCAGAGAACAAAGAGATTGAAAAACATATTTGTATAAATAATAACACAAGCTTAGCCATCCATCATTAAATGTTTTCAAGTCACATGACAATACATTGGCAAAAAAATTAAGCTTGTACATTGTAATAGTCAGTCAGAAGAAATGATAGTGATGTTTCCTTGCTATGCACTTCCTTTGTACACAAATCCATAAATTTTGGTCCAACTTCAGAACATGCATTTCTGCACTGGAAAACCCACTTGCTAAATAAAATTCCAACATTTGTCCAGTGAAAAATAAAACTGCATGTTCATACTTTATACAATACAGTGGCCAAAAAAATTAAATTTGGGTAGCACTACTACAAAAGATGAATTGTGAATTTCTGTATCTGAAGAATGTTTCTATAAGATTTCTGAATGTAGATTTAGAGACTGTGCTGTAAAGAACCCATTGCTCTGGCTGAGCAGTAAAAGTCTGTAGTGGTTTAGATTCGCCAATTTGAGATTCCCAGACAACGCACCAAATAGTGTGGTGGGTTTTTGCACTGGTTAAAATCACCAGTGCTCTTACTCATTTCTTGCTGTGAGATATGGATTAGGAGAAGGGCAAAACAGGCTTAAAACTTCAAAGGTATAAAGAAACTTTATTAACAGGACTACAAGAATACAAACCATCGGAATAAAACCTCCAGAATACCTTTCTGCTCCCTGCCCATCTTCTTTCCTTTCTCAACTGACAACACAGAGACAAAACCTGGGATGGTAAATCAGTACCAACTATATAATAGTCTTTCATAATTTCTTGTAGGGAGAGGAGTTTTCTCTTGCCGTGCCATGCAGACTTCTCCACAAGAATCAGTTCTTTTATGGCTTTTCATTTCCATGAATAGCAGCTGCCCGGGAAAAGTTCTGTATTGTGAAATTACTCGTATTTTCATAGCCCTCCTAGAGGTGTGTCCATAGGCCATGAACTCATGGGGTAATACTTTAATGGTAAGTTGCTCAATGGCAAAGGTTTTCTTCATCTGTCTCTGTGATCATCTCTGGGAACAGAGGTTTTCTTCTTCTCTCCCTGGGGGCAAAGGGTCTTGATCAGCTCTCATCTCTCTCTCTGTTCAAGCTTCTCATAGGGTCACAGCTATTCCAACATCTGCTTGGCTTCATCAGTGGATGCCTCTGCTCACATCTACAGTTTGAATGCTTCATCCCCCCATAATCTCTCATGAATTAAAGGGGATATTTCAGTATATCACTGCCCATCTCCATGGCCCTACCAAAAGGGCTTTCAGCCCCATTAGGGCATCTTCTCATTCTCCTTCCATCTGAGGCTTGACTCCTTCTTTACCGACCTTGGTGTCTTCACATTGTCTTTCTATGTGTCGTCACACTTTTTCTCTCCCCCAAGGGGAGAATTGTGGTCTGCAGGTCTCATCTGTGCACTGAAAGGGTTAATACCTCACCCAGGACTGGAGATGGTGCTGGGCAGTGGATGCAGCAGTCATGGTGTTGGATTTCAAGCCGTGCTAGGTTTTTGTGTCTCCCTCTGCTCAGCAGTCACTGGGACGGGGAGGGGGGTGCTCAGCCTGGGGTCCGGCAGATGCCGGCTCAGCACAGGTTGGGGTGGAGGAGCTTAGTGTTGGCAAGATGTCAGCAGCCGTGGCCCAGCCCAGCCTGGGGCCTGGCCCCCCTGCCCAGGAGCCACTGGGGTCCAGCCCAGCTCCCCCTAGGCCGCACAGGCCGTGGGGGAGTGGGGTCGGCCCCACCAGAGCTCTGCTACCTTTTGTGGCTGGAAGCAAAGAGAGACATTTCACAGGATAGCCGTTTTTAAAACGTGGATCTTACAGAGGCAGATCTAATTTCTAAATGATGCAAAATGTTGTCAGTTCTCAGAACTAGCCAGCTGTTGGCCTTTGCCAGGCACAGAAGAAGCTCCCAGCAGCCTCACTCAAAGAAATCACTTCCGTGGGTAATTTCTTACTTCTTTCCCAAATGCCAATCAATGCAAAATTGATACAGTCTAAGACCATAATGCAAATCACTTTTATTTGGCCAATGCCACTTAGGGGTGTCATCTCAGACCAGCCAAATTAATCACTGTATATTACTGACAAACAATGTGCACCTTATGTATTATTCTTTCACCAGAGGCCATGTTGCACTGCAGTGCAGGCTGCATAAAGATTTCCATTTCAGATGCAGAAAAGCTTCAGAAAATAATGTTCTTGAGGCCAATCTAGGCTAGACTTTTCTAGCTTGATGACACAAGTGTGACTCAACCCCCTGAGATGATACCCTGTAAAACCTGGAGAATAAACAAAGAAAAGAGCTGGCACTGGTGCACATTCCTCCCATTATACATTTCACATTCTGGTGAAGGTGTGGCTGCATAGCCTCTCTTCTGCCTCACTATGTGTTTGGTCAATACTCAGCAACAAAGCTCAGCCCCTCAGGAAACACACACAGATATTTAGACCACCTAAATGTCTGCCTAGAGGTATTGAAACTTTTCCTCTACTCAATTTGTGCAGGATGATATCAGGGACTTATTAATTTTATTTTCCAACTCTTTCCATTTAGAGTATCAACATAGAGACTGTACGTTCAGCATTAATTATACAGCAGAATTTAATGGTCTTCCCACACTTGTTATATGCCTGTTATAATAAAAGAGAATTTTATGTTTGCAGTCTTATGAAGACTAAAGAAAGCTGTAGGTTAGATCAAATAGGAGGTTTTGTTTAGAAAACCTCTGTCATTACTTCCTAACAGCATTGAGCATGCTCAAGTAAATCCAATGAATTCCCTAGAATTCTCATGAGGGTAAAGAGGAATTTCCATGCAAATGTAATGGTTCAAGCACATGAAAGATGTTTGATTCCTTTTGGAAAAAACAGCAAATCTCTTTTCTGGATTTTGCTTTATAGACTATTTATAGTTCAAATGTACTTTCCATATTCACTTATTTAAAAGCAGAGGTTCTAGCAAAAGGAAACACCACAATGGGGAGAGGCACTGTGCTAGATAATGAGTTTTCAGCTGAGACTACATTTACCATACTGAACTAGTTTAAGACAGTAAGACAACCTTATGACCAAAGAAGACAAAATCCCTTGTGGGTATGTAGCACTGATCAAGGGAGCTTCTTTTGCCAGAAAAGACAGTTTCAGCATGGTTGTTAGGGGGTTTCTGACTAGAAAGAAAATTGTGTTGGACAAACAATTCTGCTAGAATTGCATATACCACATTTTTATGACAGAGAATTAATTTATTTTGTACTATACTCTAGTGCAGCCCTACATAACAAAAGAATATATTATGGGATAGACTTATATTTTAATATCGAAAGGAAATGACATATTTACATGAAATCTTTTCAAGTTTTATTTATTTATTTATTTATTTATTCCACTTTGATAAACTAATGCTATAAATCATCATTTTATTTTTAAAAAAATCTTTCAGTCCTTTGTCTTAAAATGCTAGATTTAAACAGATCCAGACACAAAGACCCACAAAAATCTAAGTGATCCCAAGCTTTGTGACAGAATCCTCCTTTACAGCATTCCCATGGTAGAAGACAGACACATGTTCAGGGTTTATCATTTCAGGCTATTTCAACCTTTGCTGGAAATTTTAATAAATGTTCAGCTAAATTACTAAAATATTTTTTGGGAATGGGACATACATACTCACAATTAGAATGATCAACAGGGGGAACTTTCCTTTCTAATCTTAATAGAAATGCCATCTGTACCACAAAATAAACCCGTAAAGGAGAACATACGCATTTTCTTGTAGGTCCCATAATGTTTCTGTAGCTGTATCACAACAATTCTTTCTGTATTTCTCTCATCACAACATATTATCATGCTGATCCTAGCTCTTGGAAAAAGGGAAATGCTGAACACATATGTGAAATGAAAGAAAACACATATGTTATAGATTAAGCCAATCTCAGGATGTTAAATCTCAGACCTGCACCTCAGAAGAGTGAAATGGGTATTAGCGTATGATAACTATTCACTTCAGGACTAGACTCTAAATTGTAATGTGTTTTTTCAAATAATGTTTCCTCATTTGGTTCTGTCTCACTTCTGAGACACAGTCTCATCAATGTTTGTTCAGAGCTACAGTCACAGCACCAGTAAGAATTGCAGCTTTTTTTCTGGCAGCCTGCTGCTCCCTCATTTTATCCAATGCTGAGTGAGATCCTGGCTCTCATTTGTTGAGAGCCAAGCAGTGAGCTACTTGGACTCTTGACCTCAAAAATTTATTGGGCTACAGAAGGAGTTGTTTTCATAGACATCTTTGGTTTGGGCATTCAAATAAGGATGTGGAAGATTCAAACATTTGACTCTTCCCTAGAAAAAAAATTGTTATAAATTTACTTTGCAATATCTATCTGCCTGTTCTCTAATTTACTACAGCTGAAGAATGAAACATATGAGATTTTCATACCTATTCTTACCCTATGTCTACCTACCCACAGAAAATAAAAATATTTATGATTTTTATTGCAATTCTTGTGACAGTATTTTATATTTTTGGTACAGACTCTTAAACTGGCTAGATCTCCATGTATTACTTATAAGCACTTTGTACCGTTACCCCCTCAGCCTAATTTTGAGTGGAATATAATAATAATTTTCATAAAATATTTGTGAAACCATACACACATATGTATCTCTTGAGAACATATGTTGAAGTAACTAATAGACATTTCTAATTAAAATTATATAATTTGAAAGAAATAACATTAAGCAATTCTCTAGTATAGTTGGGAGAGGAAAGGAAATAATAGCACTACATAAAGTCAAAGGTCCAGTTGAGTATGTCTAGCAAGAAACCAGGAATTGCCAGGTTTACAGCATTTTTTTGATGTTCCATAATTTTTTGTTGCTACATATCAAAAACAAATAGACCTTTCACAATCAATCAAAAATAAAGGAAGATTAAGAGAAGCAGGTCACTCATTTTCTGAATCAAAGTTCAGACCTTCATTTGTGTTACCACCTGTCAGGTAATTAACCCAACTACCTTCTAGGCTCCTCTATTCCCCCTCTCCTTAATTCCAGCATAACTCACCAAAGGAAAGAGCTTCCCCACCAGAAGTTTGTTGTTCAAATAACCAAGACTAATGGTCAGGGTAATGTTTAGTTAAACTACATCTCATATAGAATGGTTTAATTTGGAAAGTGGTTCTGAAGGTCATCTGGGCCAACTTCCTGGTCAAAACTGCATTTTGCTATGCTTGGTTGAAATACAGATATCAATGACATTTTTACAGACTTTTCCCATCCTGTGTTTGATAATTGTGCTCACCTCCTCACCACTGTAATTATCAGAAATCACAGTAACAAACAGGGTAAGGTTGAAAGGGACCACTGGGGCTTCTCTAGTCCAAACTCCCTGCTTAAGCAGGAATACTTTGGTGACTAACAGTAAATAATCTCAAGCCAGCACCTGTGTAATTCTGATTTTTATTTCAAATACAGGATTAATTTTATTCCCTAAAACATATTAATGGAAAGGGAACTGTCCGTAGACAGACACAGAAAAACAAACTCATTAGCTAACGCTTTACTAAGATCATGTCTAGGTTATGTGATTTCCACAAAAATCAAACTCTTTTTGTGCCAATCACAAAAAAACAATAGAAACTATAAAGATACTCTTTTTCCAGTAACATTTTATCAGAAGTTTCCTCACCAAGTTTATGAGAATTACTAATGTAAGCCAGCACTTTTCAGTCACTCAACAACTCTCCAACTGCTCCATCAGGGGGTACTGTGAGGAAGAGCTTGTACTGTGTTCAGAGGGGTCTCTGTAAAGAGGAAACATTGGTGAAATTGCTTTTAGCCCTGTGTTCTTACCTTCTAGCTCAGAGCTGGCCCAATGCTTAGTCAAGTGCTTTACAACTTTATAACTCCACAATATTTATATAGTATTAAAATATATCAAATGCTTCCAAATTTCACCATTTGTGCTGGAAAAATTCAGAATTTTAGCTACGTATTTTCAGATAGATTTAAGTGCCAACAGGAAACAACCACAACCCAAATTTAACTGCACAGAGTTTATGAGGAGTTTGCAAACCATACAAGAAAACTCTCTATCCTACCCATTCAGTGAAATTAAGGACTAGTAAATACATGTGCAAAACCAAGAGTACTTTCCAAAGAAAGCCTGTTGAAGATTTTTTGTTTAATATTGGGTGGGTTTCTTTTTTGTTTTGGTTTTATTTAACAAGTAATTAACCAGTCCTTTATAGTATCTACGAAATTTTAACTAATATGTGTCAGCAGTTCAAAATGAAGAATCTTTCTTATAGCCCAGCTACCCAGGCTTTGAGATTTAAATATGACCCACACAGAATTAAAAAAAAAAACCAACAAAAAACTAAAAGAACTTCAAATACTAAAGTGTTGTCATTGTTGTTTTAAATGACAATTTAGTGGGATGGAATTCAAGACACTTTATTATCACATTAGTTAGACAGATGGTTTATTTGAAATCCCAGCAGGCAAGTATCTGAATTTTGCTTTAAGTTGGGCTCAGTGAGTTAGCAAAGGCAAAGGACAGCAAGAGCATGCAACTCTCTTTTGCTTACTCTAACAACTAAAATTTTGTCTGCCTGTCCCCTTGAGCAATGTCTCAAAGGGAATTTATAGAAAAAGTGGCAGCCAAAGGAATATGAGTTTTCCCCAACCCGTCAGATATCTGTGGTCACTTAATCTTGTTACTCCCATGACACTAAATTTCCACCAGTTTTTCAAAGAAAGGTGTTTGAAAGCAAACTGCCATAAAAACAGAGACTTTTCTCTAAACTAGAAAAAAAGCGGTTTAAATAGTATGCACCATCTTTTTTTCCTCCCCTAAATGTTTTGGCAACAAATAAGATTCCTTGTTGGATGACTTTTTGGGTGGTGGGGAGAGGAGTCGTGCATCAACAACCCCAGAGTAATAGCTGGTGGTATGACTTGGCTGAGCTGTGCTGCTTCAGCAGTCAGCTCTCGAGTGGCTCCTTCAAATGGTCTCAACACTTTTACAGGAGTTTCCATTAGTGTCTGCTCCAGACGTGACAAGAATCCATCAATTTCATTTTCAAAATGTCATAGCATGTAATAACTGTCTTTGCTCAAACATTTTCTCTTAATACAGAATGTTGAATTCTGTCTGGTAACTGCATCCTGAATAAGTTTGTCTTGGGGAACAAGTCATTATTCTTGGAAGATTTTCAGAAGTTTTTTGGCTTTCACAGGCTGCCTGAGCTATGGACAGATACCATCTGCTCGTATAAGCATGTACATCTCTAGTGTGTCGTTGTACTTGTGTATGAAGTATACACACACAGAAGAGCATCACCTCCCATCCCACCCCCACTGCGGAAGGGAAAAAAGTCTTGGTACTCCTTTTCTTTTGGGGGTTGAATTAGAAGAGTTAAAATAATAATGACACAGAATTTCATTGTCTTTAAAATATTTCTCAGACCCTTTGAGAACAGAATTATACCCACCAAGGTTCAGACCTCAGTAGGACTTTCTTCTCTAAAGTTCCAATACTAGAAATCACTGGATTGTTGGGAAAACAAGATATTTGACATGCAAGCATAAATACAGTGGCCTCTGAAAGGTAGTATTTCCAAGCAGAGAATTACCACAATTTTCCTTTCATTACTGGAGATGTGAGGAACAGAAATATTAAATGGTTTGTTCAAAATGACATTGGTATCGCTGGCAGAGAAGAAAGTCATGTCTTGCTTCCTATATTTCAGACCACGTACCTTTTAGATATCTTCCCAAAGATCCCTTGTTAAATCCCTTGTTTTATGTATTGCTCTGATGTAGCAATTGGTGAAACTTGAAACAAAACATAATAACCAACCTCAAAAATTCAAATCCCAATGATTTTCAAAAAGGCTAAAATTTTTTAGTAATGAAACACATGTACTTTGAGGTGTTGCCCAAGAGGATCAGCACATGGAAATATTAACACAAGCAAAACATTAACTAGGATTTCCAGTAAAGACAGCATAGCTGATTTGGTTCTTGGTATCAAATAGCAACATCTGCACCATGGTAGGTATGTACTAGTCCCATTACTCTTCTCCTTCACATAAAAAACAGATTGTCAGTATGAGAGAGAGTGTTTCTGGGTCACGACACTAAAGTCAAGCTAATGCATACCAAATGCATCATCATCTATGTATTTTCATAGTTCTTGGGTTGTCTGTACTGTAGAAAATTTGCTTTTTCTAAGATTATTCTTGCAGAGGCTAAATATAATAAAAAACAGCTGACTATTCAATGTTTTACCATATCCTGGGTCCTTCTCTTCAGCTGACATACAAGTTCTTAGATTTTTCTAGTCAGGACTAAGTTTTTTGGGTCACTATTGCCATTCAGGAGACTTTTTCTAAACAATTGTACCATGGCCTCCCCCTTCCAAAGAACTGTGCCAAAACAATGTCATCTAAAACCCACGTGTGCCTCATTTCCTATGACTGTAAGTAGGAATGACCTACAAAAGCAGAAAAGTAATCTACAGTAGAAGTACAGATTATTTTGCAAACAAAATTACCTATAAGTTCCCGTCTATTACTGCCTTGAAATCCTGAATACCAAAGATGATCAAAATAATCCTGTCTGGCATCATTAGGTTTCCCTTTCTCAGTTAGGCCCCCCAACTTCTCACTCTAGCACAGTTTGCCAGTTTGTGCCTCTCAATACGTGTGAACTATCACATCTCTACCTTCTTCTTCATTCTTTGCATGCAAAAATATGCAGATTGCTCCTAGATAAAATGTATACCTCTTAAATTAGAAATGTTTATCAATGCATGTGTCACAAGCAGCTCAAACCCAACTATTATAAATTAAGTTATAGAAACACATAGCACATAGAGAAACATGATGTTTGCACTAGAGGGAGCATGAAAAAGTGCTTGAATATTTGAACTGTTACAGGCTTAGAGGGTAGTTAGTTTTTGGAGAATATTTTTGGGACATGTTTTTGCTTCAGAATGTGTCTAAAAACACACCACGCCAAGTGCAGCTTGGTTTTTCTGTCACTGAGGAGGAGAAGCTCCTGTGTACTTGGGACCTGGGTTTGGATATCTCTGAGAACAATGGGACATGGCTTCTACTTGGGGTTTGTGTGGAGACAGGCTGTTTTCTATAGACAAATGTCACTCTAAGGTGTTGCAAAAGAACCCCCTAAATTCTGCAAAATTATAATGAAAGATACTGCAAGACTTGACATCACACTTGAACACACATTCACTACACAAGACAGAATTTACTATATGTTGCTTCAAAATATACAGATAAAAAAAATAAAAAATAAAAATAGTGACCACCTTTGCCTTGGAAAGGACAAAAGCAGAGATGAAATATTTTGCCTACGGTGATGTAAAAGGTCAGTAACAGAAGTGGAACTATAAAATGTGCCATCAGTTAAGTGAATCATGTACTACTCTTATAAACTATAATATTGCTTCCCTTAAATCTCACTTGAAAGAAAAATATTGGCTTAAAGCACATTCTGGTCTGTTTTGTCTCCAAATACATACTTCAAAGAAAAGCTGCAACTTATTCCAAGGGTGCTAGTGGGCAATCCTTTAGGAGCAGAATAGCTACCAACAATATGTCATGGGAAGTAAGTGATGACATTACTTGATGGCAGAACACTGGACATTTACATGGGGAAAATAGTCTGTCTAGTTTTTGAGACAGTCTAAGGAAAGTGGGGGAAGAGAGGAACACCAAGCTGTCAGCTCACAGCTCCTGCAGATAACTGAATGACTCCATATCACAGGGAAATTTTGCCCAGCCCTTAACTCAAAATAGCTGAAAGAATAAAGAAATTGTATGACTGGGGGGGGCTGGGGGGGGAAGGGGGAGTTAACTCAGAAATGGTTTTAAATGTAATTTTTCAGAAGTTTCACTAGCTGCTATATATTGGCAAGCAGGTTTGTTATAAATTATGGAGCCATGCTCTGTTTCAAAAATCAAAGATTCACTATTTTCTTCTATAGTTTGTGTTTCTCATTGCAAAGTTTGAAGGCCATCCTATATAAATTTGATTACACATTTGCAATTTATTGTTTCCCTACTGTTAAACCCATCTTTTCTGTGAACTGCTGAGCCTTTCAGAGGGAGCTGTTGAAAGACTGCAGCTAATCAGTCCTTCTTCTGGAAGGACTCTCTCAGCTAGAAATGAGGTATAAGATCTGTGGCTTTCAAGTTCTACTGTCTAAATTATTCTTCCGCAACAGCTGGAGAAAATGCTTTCAAGAGTTTTGTGCTTTTTCCTGTGTGGTGATGCAGCTTTCCTCTAACGACTATTTCCCATCAATACCCACAGACACCTACCTTCTTAACCACTGCTTTAACGGTCTCTCACCACTTCCATCTTTCCGGAAAAAAAAAAAAAAAAAAAAAAAAAAAAAGAGAGAAAAAAAAAAAAGTACTAATTTGGGAGAAGGTTTACAAATATCTGCATGCCAGGCTGCTGAAGGAGATAATAGCTCANAAAAAAAAAAAAGAGAGAAAAAAAAAAAGTACTAATTTGGGAGAAGGTTTACAAATATCTGCATGCCAGGCTGCTGAAGGAGATAATAGCTCAAAGAATTTTAAAATTGTATAGAGAAAAAAACCCAACAAAACGGTCCTGAGTGTGTGGAGGCAGCAGATGTGACCAAAAAGTTCAGTATATATTCTTTCCCATGCTAAAATTAAAGTGATCTTTACTGAAAACTTCACAGCAAAGAAAAAAAATAGGTGTTACTTTTCCATGAAGTATAAGATGAATAGCTAATAAAGTTATATACAGTCCATTTTTCTGAATAATCTATGTTCTTTGAATTACAAGAAAGTTTAAAAAGTATTTCTCAAAACCTCCAAAACGCACAAAAGCTCTTTTTTCCAAGAGCCACTGTCTGCTGACTTTTCTAGGCAATTTAATGTTTCTTTCATTTTCCAGAGGACTCTGGCAAGCCACTGAAATGCCAACTTAAACTCACATTGCATTAACAACAACATATTTTAACCTTACTAGGGTAATTACTCACCTAATTCAATTTATTCAAAATTGCAGTACAATATTTAATTAACTAGTGTTTCTTTAGATAGTAACTGAGAGTATGAGAACAGCCCAGAAAATCAGTGTGTATTAATAGTGACATATTCACTATTATAAATATTGTACACTCTCTAATCTGGTTTAATTATTTGTTAGAAAGCTGCAGCAGAAGAACCTGTACACAACACAGTCTGGTAACATAGACCATTATTTCATGGAATATTCCCAAAATTCATTTGGGGTAAAAGATGATTACATGATTCAAAAATTCTAAACTGCCACCTGTATTTTAGACCTGTCTCTAACGAAAATACAAACTAGTTTCCACACAGAATTCTAAAGGTTGTCACCCCTGTCTCTGAAAAAAAGAGAAGTGCTTTTATTTAAATCAAATGATGAAGATAGTGATGACAAAATCCCACAGAAATGCATTTATAAAATCAGTTAATCAATAGCTAATTTTGAAAAAGAGTATCGTATAAAGTCATTGCTGATATCCTCTGACCTAATAAAGCACAGGTTAACATCACTGAGAGAATGTTAAGTAGATAGCTTGCAAGGACTAAAGTTGAAAAGTGCTACAGAAATAATTACTGAGTCTAAGGACACTGTCTGCAATCAAAGGGAAAATAAACATTAAAAGACCTATTTTAAAACTTTTTTTTCCCCCCCAGTTTAAAATAGAAGGCTGTTCACAACCACAGGATTCCACTCAGTCAAATTAATCATAGAGTGGAGTGGATTAAATTTAGATTAAAAAGAAAATCATTTTTACCAGAAAGGTTAGCTCTGAGGTATTCATGAACAAAACAGCAAAATGAATGTTAAGGGTTTACAGAGAATCCTCCAGGAACCTCCATCCAAAGTGCCCAGTGCTCTGGCACTAAACCCATGCCCAGCCAAGGGCCTCAGCTATGGATTGTGTGGCAGCCAGGAGCGATCTCAAGGGTGGTCTCTGCAGCTCTGACAGACTCAGATGGAAAAAAGGGCACTCTAATCAGTTCATATTTATTAGCAGTCCTTGATTATGGAATGGTTGTGCCACTACACAAACACAACAGTCAGCATCTCCTCTCCCTCCAACAAAAACCATTACAAATACATTAATAATAAGATTGATAACACTCTTGTTATGTTGCTAAAATTACTAAGTGTGCTAATTCACATGTGGGCTTTTATGTAAAATACATTCAAACCTTTGAAGGAATATGTCTTAACCTGAGAATGAGATGCTGCAAATTCAGTTTTTGTGTCTAGAGCATGGATTCAAATACATGAATACCATTTTTGTTAGAGGTTTCCCATTACAGGAGTACAGGAAAAAATAAAAAATGGAATTTTTAAAGAAATAGGACAATATCAAAAGTTAGGTGAACAGTTAAAATCTAAGTGGAAATTCGTACTTAATTCCAATATTAAAAAGCTTTTCATGGTGTAAGAATAAGGACCATTTGGGCTTGACTGCTGCAGCAGTTCAGAAAGGTGTTTTGGATGCTGATTTGTAAGAGACAGTAAGAGACAAAAGGCTGAAGAACTTAGTGTAGGAGGGAAAAAGGAACAGTGTCCAGAACCACTCACAAAAAAGATGCAACAAAGATGATATGTAAGTAGGTGACTATTTTTATTTCCTCTACCTACTTATTTAGGAGATTATCTTGAAGAAAAAATCTGAAATCCCAGGTTTCTGTTTTTTCATTAGACTTTTTATCAAGTAAAAATCAGAAGAGGATTATCACCAATGGTTTTGTAGAACTTAGGGAAAATAGCTTTATTTCTACTTCCAATGCATAATTATAGGTTTTTTAGTTTGATGTTAATGCTTTTCAGCTACTTAATGTTTGTGTCTAAACATCAGACAAGTTAATCCTATGGTTTATGTTTTCTTTTCACTTTTCTAATTCATAAAACATCTCCTTTTTTTATGCAAGAAATTCAAATGAGATAAACATTCAAATATAGAACATACACAATTTTTTTTTATTGCAAAAAAGCTGATTTTCAGGTTACTTATTTTTTTCCAGTTACTTTTACATCAACTAAAGCTATGGATATGACCTAAATTCAATTCAAAATTTTAATTTAGACATTAAGAACCTATTTAAACATTTTTGTTTAATTAAAAATTTTATTTTATAATCTTTTTCATTTAATGAGTACATTCACCAATTATAAAAGACTTTAAAGACTATTTTTCTTGTAAAAAATCTTGAAATGATCACATCTTAATTAAACCCTGCATGCAAATAGCCTTGTAAAAAAACAATCACATTTTAGTTTAATTTTTACAAAAATGATCATTATTAGAAATTATTAGAAATAGCTTACTGCTGGTAACAAAACAAGAATTATGGAACATGCTTGTTCCATCCAAATCAGAGGTAAATACATGCCCTTATCAGACCATAAGCATTTGATTGTTTATTTTTATGCATCCCTAAGAGCTTGTTTGGAAATTTCACATCCATAGATATGCTGTCAGTGTGAACACCAAACTCCAACTTGTCAGCTATCACACTTTGCTTCTCTCCCTCCATGCGAAAATGTGCACTAAAACAAATGTCCCTGTCCTGTCCCCAGCTCACCAGTGACACACCACAATGTGCTGCGTGTCACAGCTTTCATCCTGCACTTCCAGACTTTGTGCAAACCCATTCTGCAACATTAAGACTGTTTAGAGTTTGTAATCAATATTAGTATAAAAGCATTAAGATTATAAACCAAACTTTTCTCATTTATGTGCCAGCAAGTGCAGTAAGATGAAGAGCTTTCACTGACGCTCCTTTCAGGACTCACTCACTGCTCCCATGGACTGCCGTATTCAAAATTTATCCCTGCTTTCATGAGTAACAATAGCATCAGCTGATAATATGCCAAACCAATGGAGTCTTATTTCATTCACATCAGAGTAGCTTAAAGTCTTAACTTGTGGGTTTTTTGGTCTTGGGCTGGGAAAGCAGGGTGAAGACTGGATTTTACTATTCACACACTTTCTTTTGTATATGTGACGGAGCATTAGCTGAGACAGAGACACACACATTTTTTGAATGTAAAAAATTAACATACATAATCCAGGGAGACAACACAGTAACTTGAATAGAATCCATTCAAACACAACTGAGTAAAAATAATCTGTCCATATTGCAGCTATTCTGTGCCACCATCTGTATCTGATCTTTATATAGATGGATGATACATTGACTCCTGCAGCACTCTTCCAACATCTCATGGCAGAGAGAAAACTTGAGTTTGTCTTTCAGCTGTCTCATCAAAACAGCTTTCAGCCAGCTCCACACCTCCAGCACCACTGGAAGGTGCCTGACAACACCACTGCAGTTTTAGGGTGATTTATCCAAATGGTACTGAAAGAAACATCCACAAAGTGTGCAACTGCCCAAGATACAGGTGGTAGTGCATCTCACAAGTCTAGGATATTAATGTGACAATTTCCAAAATAACTTGCTGTTAAGCTTCCTTTGAATGCATCATTTGCAGTGGATGAATTCATCACTCGATCATTCACATGGGCAGCTGCCACTTTCAGCCCTCACTGTGTGAATCAAGCCACGCCAGAAGTGTCTCGTGTTTCTGCCTGCCACACCACAAGAACTGAAAGCCAGGGCACAAAATTCCTAGCAAGGAGGGTCACAAGAGCTTCTGCTATTCTACTGTATATTTAATGTTAAATTTTCTACCTCACTTAATTTATCCATCTTTGATGAGGAAAGGGGTCACTGATAACATTTCACTAATTTCTCACTGGTTGCCAGGTTGGCATACACAGCTGAAAAAATAGATGCTTTTTTACCTTCCTTCTTTCCTTTCCACCCTTTTTAAACATAAAGTATTACCTTTGTAATACACAAGCTCTCCCTTTTCTGCACAGTTTAGATTTGTAGGCCTTCCATCAGTCTTTTTCACCACACTTTTAAAGCCACTTCAGCATTAAGGAGCTCCATAACTGCACAGCAACTGGCTGGCTGCCAACCAGCTGCAAAACAAACACCCCTTGTATTGACATTGGAGGTTCCTTGATCACATTCAATAAAGAACCTTTGATGTTAGCACTGTTGGCTAATATCATCTTACAGGGTCTTGAGGGAGAGTTTATCAAATCTCTAAGACAGATCATGAAGCAAAAAAGGACCCTCTAGTGTCAGAATACAGCAAAGTTTGTTTTGTGAGGTAAAAAATAGCATTTCTAGGTGGGAAAATGTCAAAATACACATATCATCTATGATTCACCCTTTTTTTAGCATTTTTTTTAACATTTGGTGAACCACAGGTCTCACCTCATCTGGCAAAACCCAGGTTGTGCTCTCTTGCTAGCCAGCCTTAACAGAGAATGGGACACTAAACAAACCAGCTGTACTTGGGTACCTTTCTGTCACTCCACATCCTCCCGAATCCCATATCCTCCTGACCTTCCTTTGCTATAGCCAGGCAGCTGCCTCCTTCTTTGCCTTCCTGGCAGACTTGCTGCTTTCAGAACCGTCTGTCACCCTGCCCACAATGTGGCACTTCAACACTTGGCAGGTTCAAAGAAAAGCTTCTAATGCTCTAGTAGTACTATGGGTTGTTTGGTATAGTGAGACTTCTTTAAGTACATGAAAATGTAACAGCAGAGACTGACAGGCTGCCCAAAAGGTTCTGAAACAAAAGGGACACTGGCCCAGGAAATGAAAAAAAAAAAAAGTGGTGCAATACAGTGCCTTGTTCCAGAGTGTTCCAAGAGGAATGACCCCTGGAAGGGTAGAAATCTTTCCACATCCTTTAGTGAAATATGGAAGGTCTACTAGGTTTTGGTAGTGGTAGTGGTTTCGGCTTTTTTTTCCTCTGTTGCTTCATCATTTTCTTTCATCTTTATTTTTCTGTTTCACTGTGGGAAATACCACAGGAGACCCAGCTTCTTGTCCTCTTTTTCAACTACTGCAAAATTTCACCTTTCCCAGCCCTCTATACACAGAACAGCATCTGGCTAAATGTTCTGACCTGGAAAATTCCTTCCAGTCCTAAGCTGGAGAAAACAAGTTCCCTAACACACCAGCCATCTCCTTTTAGTCTGGGTGTTACAGGTTTGTTTATAAGAAGGTAAAGTGACCCTGTAGGAGGGGTGGCATCATTGTGTTGCAGTCTCAGGCTTGCCTCCAGCACTGGTTATCAACAAATGCCACTGAAATACGTAAGTACCAAGCAGTCACACTTTTCTCTTAACACTCTTCTAACACAGAGGTGTATTAGCTCACAGAACTATAAAAATTTATCTCCCCTGATTTTTTAATAATAGAGGGAAAAGGCAGAAAAAGGCTATCACATATCACTTACATGAGAAAATAAGATATTCTGTTACATTTTTGTGAAAACGCAGAGGCACAGATGGAGATGATGATGGTGTTCACCATATTCTGAATGCTGTATTATGCTCTCATACTGGCCTGGCTTACTCAGCAAGGCACAGTCATTCTATGTTATTACACATAGCCCATATAAAATAGTTCTTGGGCCAGCTCCTCCCTCTTTCTCGTGTTTTGTCTGCACAGCTCAAGGACTGCTGCCTCTTCACTCCCACCACCAGTCCACATTCAGGGATACTTTCACTTTAGGCTCAGCACCTCGTGCACTCTCAGCTATGCTGCTCTGAGAATAGACTGGGCAATGCTCCCCATTTGACCACACCAGTGGGAAAACCCTTCAGCCCTGCAGGCCCTGAAAATTACTCAATCTTATGTCAAGGACAGAAACACTAGAAATGGGCTTTCAGTAATAAAAATATTTTTCTTAATAATCTGCATGCTGGCTGGAACACCTGTATGTTTATTTATCAGTTTGCTGTGTGAGATGTTCAGCCTAATTGATTTCATGCACTGAAGCAGATATTTTAAACTAATTAACAGATATATGAACTTCCTTCAGACATGAGCTGTTCAGATTATCACATTACATTGAACCTATATCCAAACACCAGCTCACAATATAATCTTAGCAAGGGGAAGATTCTCAGTGCCACAGCCTCCAAAAGAAGTTACATTTCTCCTCCCTGCATTTTTGTATTATTGTGCTCCTTTTCCACTACTTTCTTCAGGTGAATGTGTTTTTGCAAGCTATTTTACATTCACGTCAATAAGCTTTTCTGAAAATGTTATTGTTTCTTTGAAATAGAAAACTGAGAAATAGAACAAACTATGATCATACTTTGAAAAAAACTCACAAATACGTAAAATTTCTAATTTGTGAATTAACTGATTAGTTACTAAACTCCCCAAAGTTAAAAGTGTAAGATCACCCAAATGTTTTATGCCATGGCTATGACTCAGTTGCCTTTTAACACTGTGTGTTCATTAAATCATTAAAAGATGTGAGTTCTTATTTAAATTCATTTGTGTGTGTATATATAGATATAAAAACAAAAAGGGCCTGAGATGTAAAAAGAAGTTTCTTTAGGAAAGGAGGAAAAGTAACATTAAGAGTAGTCAGAAAATTATACAGATTAGAACAATTTGGACGGATAAGGTATTGCTGTCCAACAGCTCTAATTCTCCCCAAATAAACATTATAATTTGGTAAGCAATTTTCTGAGCATTAGAAAACACTTTCAGGATGGAGAATAACCTATAAAAGAAAGAAGAGTGGCAGTTAAAGTGTAGTAGAAAAAAAGATAAGGAACACGAATCCCTGAAAGTGTCATTTTTAGTGTATTTAAGAAGGGTTGTGGAGGAATAGAAAGGAAAAAATTTGATACAACAGTATCAAATTGCCTGGAACTGCTATAACCATTAATGATTTTAACTGTAAAAAAAAAATTCACATGTACAAAATGATGTCTCAAACAGTTGGTCCTAAGTGAAACAAGATTTAGACAGTTGTTTAAATGTTTAATTAGACAGTTGTTCTATATTAAATCAAGGGTGATTGTATTATGAACATTAATTACTAATTCTAATTGTCAAAGGTGATTTGAGATCCAAAGAGCTGAAACATCTAAAGAAGCCAAAGAATAATCCTTGCAAAGAGAGACAGTTTCTAGACCAGTGAGAAAAGAGAGGTTTTTACAGAGCTGAACTCCTGAGACTTCTGAACTTACTAGATTTGGGCTGTGATAAAATAGAGCAAGCAGTGTGTTTTCAACACTGGATGAATAAAATTAGATCTTCTAAAATACTTTAAGGGTTTCCTGCATTTTTTTCCCATTTCCAAATATGATTTTTCTTGTATACTATTTTCATAACTCTGTCTTTACATATATGAGCTCCACTGCTGCTAGGACAGAAACTAAAAAAAATGATCCTCATCATGTTAGATATTACTTGGATAAAGCATTAGGAACAGAAAATTCTAAAAAAGGTTAACCAAATGAGATAACCACATTTTAAGCATTACTATTTCAGGCAATCCAGAAGAGTCTCTAAGTTTTATGAGACTTGCCTTTATTACAGGTATTTCATATTGAGAATAAGATGCCTACTTTCATTTTCCTCTTCAAATCTGTACATCTTTTTTCTTTCATTTTCTTTCAATAACTCTATAAAATCAAAAGGTCACTAGTGATTTGCACATTTCTCATATCTGCAAAATATTAATATTAGAAAACCACAGCATTTTTTAGAAAACTGGATGCATAAGAGATTTTAAAAACTGGAAATGTTTGCTGTATGGACATTTAGCTCTTCACACTCTTGTGAACCTACGAATTTTCATTTTATAGTTGCAAATTAATATGACAGTCAAATTTATGTCCACAAACTATGCTTAAGCATTAAATGCTAGATAATGTTATTAATGGAATTTTAAAAGATAGCTCAGTTCTGTTTATTAACACAACAGTATTAAAGATAGTTTTGCTTCTTCAGTGTGATATGATGTTTTGATTTCACATAATAAAAAACTGAAGCCAAACAACCTGGCTTTTCTTTTCAAACCTATCCTATGTTTTTCTAAAATAACAAATTTAACCTTCAAAGATGTTTATGGCAAAAAAGAGGCAGTCAACTGGTAGTTTACTTTGCTTTTTATAGCCACGTTACTCTCTATTTTCACTGAGAAAGGCCACACATGCTATTTTAAAGTCTGATGACTCCAGCCTTTTTTTGCGTAAAGCCTCAGCCCCTTCCCGCTTCCTCCTCAAATCCTCAGACTGTCCAGTGACTCGAACAAGTATTGCTTTTTCTGCACAAGCATCTCCCTCCTAAATCAATATACGAGGGTGAAGGCAGCTTGTCATTTCCTGTCACAGGATACCCTTCTAAATTACTCTTTTCTTTTTAAGAGTTCAGCAAATCATGTTTCAAAAAATGACCATTTTTATTTCCTTTCTGATTTAACATGTTAAAAATAAACACCGGCCATACTGCTCATGAAGTCCAGAGCCAGATGAGAGAATTGTAGATCTAAAATAAACATCAAATCATTTCTTCTCCTATCTAAAGCAAGTTATATTTGAAGTCAAAAAAGAAAGCAGTCTTTAGGTGGGTATTTTTAAAGATATTTACAAAAGTAGAAAAGGGATCTGAAGAAACTACAGCAAATTCTTTCCCCTCCTTCTAAGATTTCATGTTGGAGCATGCATTCTTGATTGATAGAAAACAAATGTCCACAAAACTGCTTAATATACCTCAGATTTAAGCTGTAATCATCTGAAAGGTATTGAAATTAAAACCAGTTAAAGTTACAGGCTTTCACACCATGTTTTATCTTAGAGCTCATGTTTGAGATGAGGAATTACCACACATGCTGTACTGCTAGCACAGTTATCAGCACAAGAGTAACAGCCACAAATTCCATGCAATGATATTAAGAATGAAACTGAAAAATGGGAGTCTTACTTGAGTGGCCTAACTAAAACCTTTTAATAAATAATAGGCTTAAATCAAATTATAATAGAATATTTTATTTGATTTGCAAACTAACCTTTATTAAAACTTCATTTTGATTATGAATAGTTTCAAGCTATAAATGTCTGGTTTTAAGCCTGGCATAGGGGCTGGCCCACGCCATGGGGTCAGTGTGGAAACACTGACTTAGGACACACAGAATCATAGAATGCTTTGGTTTGGAAGGCACCTTAATTACCATCTAATTTCAACCCCCCTGCCATGGGCAGGGACACTTTCCACTAGCCCAGATTGCAGGCAGAAAAGACATTTTATGGAATCCTAAAAACCTTGGCATGGCAAATTGAGGGCTCCAGTGCAACTTCCCTATCTCTGTAACTCCACTCATGCCAACACATGTTTAGCTGGTTATATGTGAGCAATTTTGTTCCTCTCATTTCCATACACTGTTAATTTTATGTCTGTTGAGATAATTTTAGAAATATCTAAGGTTTAAATCAAAGAAAGTCATTAGTAATCATCTACCCAAAATTACAGCTTTTAAATGTTTGTTCTGAGGCTAAAATAAAAACACAGGGTGTTCAAAGTTCTCCCATTTCTTAAATCTAACCAATGCTGAAAAAGGAAAATTAAAAAGTCCTTTTTTTGTCTACTAGAATTCCTTAATTTCTTAACTTCATTATTTTACATCTGTTTTATAGCAACATTTCACTACACTTGAGACTCAAATGTGGTGGGACTAAACCAATAGTCATTCTTCTACTTCAAATCATATGGCAAAGTTTTGAATCTGCATATCTTCTTCTATACTCTTTACTCTCTTTTGGAGAAGATGGACAATAAAGGTTAAAAACCCGTCTACAATCTACTCCAGCATAACAGCATCAAAGTAAAAAGCAAAATGACACATGCCAGTAAAAAAACAGCATACATTTAAACCAGGGATGTTCTGCACAGTCCCTAATGTACCTCATTAGCTCAACCAACTTTCACTGTTAAGTTGCTTTAGTGTTTTGGTCGGTTTCTGAGGCCTCTAACCAGATCTCCCATCACAAGAAGGAGGGTTTTTTTCTTATATATGTTGGAGATTGTTGAACATTAACTTAAGTGTAGAAGATTACCAGTTTTAGAGAAGCACACAGACAGTTTTCAAAAAGTAAGGAAAAGCCTGGCTTTGCCTTATGCTGATTAAGGTTAAGAAAACCTGCAAATGTCCTAAAATTAGCCCATGACTACCATTGTATTTTCCACCTTTACTGGGTTTCTCTAGGTCTCAGACATGACAGATCTTCCTTACATTGGCTATTCCTTCATTATTAATGAACACTCTGATTTTATCCCCATTCTTGTATAAAGAGCCTCATGAAGTTGCAGAGTCTGCTTTTCTTCTCTGAGGTATCCAAGGTCATTATTAGCACACTGGAGGGAGTAAATGCAGTGCCATGTGTGTTGTTGCTTATGTTTGGTAGTGTTGAGATTTCAGTAAAAGCATTACTGCTGCAACAGTGAACTCAGCATAGGGAAATGTGATTGTTGGTGTTTCTTTTCCTTATGAAGTAAAAGAAGAGCTTTAGGCTAAAATATAGATTTTCCATTAAGCTCCTTTCTCAGCTATACAAAATGCTATAAAGGCAGCGGTGCTTTTATTTATTTGGTGGTTGTTAATTTACAATCAGATCAAAAGGTATGATTAGGTTTTTGAACTTTCTCTTTCCTTACTGCTGTATTTTAACTAATTCCACCACCAAAAAAGTGAACATTACTTTCTTTAAATAAAACTACTAATTTGCTAATAAGAAAAAAAAAATTTAAAAGTTATATTGTTTTCTATTTGCATCCAAAGTACAATGAGGTCAGTAAAAATACTCTCAATAAGTTTCAACAGGCTCTGGCTCAGACATTTGTATGGTAATAACCAGACAACCAAGAAATATGGATGTCTTTCACAAGGCTTGGAGCATTTTACATCAGATTTTGCCATTTATAATGTTAACATATGGATATCAATGACTTGGAATCCAAACAAGAGGCATTACAGTATTTCACTGAAGGGACTAACAGATATGGAATAATAGATATTTATTCTATCAATAGATATTGAAGAACTTCAATAGATATTGAAGTTCTTATTTGATTTGATTAGGGGCTTGCACTTCAAAAAGTCAGGAAACCTAAACAGATGAAAATCCCATTATAATGTATATGGATGACTATGGACCCTAACTCAGAATAATCACAAGCAGAAACATTCAGAGACACTTTGTATTTCACCTCTATCTTTACCTCCAGAAATCTCAAATGTTTTGCCTGTTGTTTCTGCCCTTCCCCTTCCATGTTCTTAGCCTTTCCTCTACACCAGTCAAACATTAATTCCAATTGGGGTTAACAAGTGAAAAGTCCTAACTTTGGGGTTTTTTGAAAATGAATATCAAATAAAATCAATTTGGATTATAGTCAGTTTTTAAATATCAGAAGATTTTGGATTTGATTCTGAACCTGTATTAGCTTTAATTTTTAATTTCTTCAGGTGAGAATTTTGTAAGAATGTTTTTTAGTCAAGTAAAAAACTTCATATGGCCTATCATTTTAGATACTGGAAAATGCCTTTGACTTTAATGAGAACCCACATGCAGTTAAGACAATTAATGTGCATTGCACATCCTAGACAGTTTATGACAAAACTTCATCCTAGTACTGTATCCACAGTAAGCCACTTCCCCACATTGGCATGTCAGGTTACTGCTGCTTATTTTTTGTTGCTCACCCATGTAAGTACAGAATCAGCATTTTTGAATCACCACAATCCTTTGTCACAAACATGCAACATTTGCCATACTTATTTTAAAGCCAAAGAAGCTGTCAACGCAGTATTAGTGGATTCCTTCTAGCGTGGCTATAACAATTTCTGAAAACAGCTTTTGTATCAATGGGTATCTCTGGCATAAGATAGCTACAGGTAGAGTGAGCAGGGGCTTGGACTGCAACAACAGCTGCATTTGCTACAGACCTATTCACCTGCTGCTAGCCACACACAAACAAAAATCAGTAACACAGTAGCCAGACTTCCAAATCCATAGTGCTCCTATCTAATCCCCTCTTGCACTGCCAGCAGCAAGCAAAAGAAATAAATAAAAAGCTTACCCCGCTTAATGCTAGCTGGATGAAAAAATTATGCAAAGGCTTGGTAGGCCAGAATCAAAGGGGTTTAGACTTTGGGGTGTTACCTACAATTTTCAAAATGAAATTTTTATTTCAATTGTGTTTTTAAATTACTGTTAAGGAAAAAGAACAATCTGCCAGTGTGTTCCTCTTTGAAGAGGTACCATAAACCACATAAACACTTACTCAAAACTTTTACTCACTGTTGTCCACATTTCCATTTCCTGTCCTGTTCATTTTGTAGCTTTCCTCCATTTTTCAGACCTCCTACTTTTCCTCTTTTATATATAGATACAAACACTGTATATATATATATATATATATATATACTGTAAACACTCAGTGTCCTGACATTTTCTTCCTAGTCATCACCCTTTCCTACTGAGAGGTTTCTCATTACCTCTGAGGCTCACTGTGCACAGACAGCTTCCATGCTGCCCTCCCCACACCAGTGCCAGTCAGCTGTGCTAAATCCAGACATTCCAGATGCCACAGATACTTGTCCATTACATTATCTCCCTTCAGCCCATCTGCTAAAATCAAATTTGCTGGATCGGGGACTAAACAAATGCTTCCCCTTCCCTGGCCTCTGGTAGCACTAAGCCAGCTTAGGGTCAGTAAAAACAACAAAACTTTGAACTCAGGACTTTTGGTTTTTCAAATGAACAACTGAGCTCTCCTGTAATATTAAACACTATTACAGATTTGAAAAGTATTTAGAGAAAGTAATCTTTACAATGTTTTAGGACCTGAAAGACCTAATGTTCAAGCCCTAAAATAGAATCAGAACTTACTAACAAATACATAGTAGCAGTATTTATCAATGCAGTTATCTTTGTAGTCCCCAATAACCACACTGCTATTTTGTATACACATGTACTGCATACCATCTGCTGATGTTTATTTTAATTCACCAGGAAAGGCCTGTGTTTAAGTTAGAATTTAAGTGACAGAATCAGAACAAAAGAAAAAGGGCAGCAGAATAAACTGAATAAATTCCAAGTCTGACTTGTAAAGGCAGACAATATAAAAGCTATAATCTTAGTTTAATCCCCACACTTTTTAAACATAGTAATTACTAGACATCTGCTGGTAACACAGCCTTGCTATTGGATAACCTTAATTACCCTGTAATATTTCCTGACACTCCCCAAAATATGCCCTATGGATAATAATTCATTCATGGTTCAGCCCCATTATTAGCTACTAATTCAAACAATCAAGACAAAGACAACGAACAGATGACCTTGAACAATTACCCACTCACTGAACAGAATTTATTTCATGCTTTTCAAAGACTTTACTGCTTTCCTGGCTTCATGAGCAGCACTCAAAAATTAACAAAACTCAAGCAAGAAAAGAGCTGCAGAATAAAAGGAGATTTGCTGGAGTACCCCAGCTCCCTTAAACATCATTTGCTTGCATTAACAACATAATGGCTTCTGCAATACAGTTCATTTTCTAGGATTAAATAGGGACCCAGAGACTGGGTGCAAAATTCTATACAATTGTTTTAATAGACTGGATTTGTAAGCTGTTCAATTATCTGCAAGAAATGTATTGGGAAACCTGGAATGAAACAATCTAAATACATATAAGTATAATGAATGGAATTCATGCAACAGTTGCAGAAGCAGAGGAAGTATCAGTGACTTAGGAGCAGGAGTAGATGGTTGTGAATATCTGAGGCTTTTCTTTGGGCTGCCCAGGAAATATTTCAAGTCACAAATCATGCTTTGTCCTCTTTTGAGCTGCCATAACCTGGCACCTTTTTTTCTGATAGTACAGGTAAAATCAAGTGCAAAAGATGGACCATTATTGCCAAATAAACCTAATCTGTACTACTTTGGGTGATTTTTTATGTTGTTCATTTAGAGAAATTATTGTTGCAATGAACATGAAAGGGGATATGGCTTTTTAGATTATTATTATTATTATTATTATTATTATTATTATTATTATTATTATTATTATTATTATTATTATTATTATTATCAAATTTTAGACATTTTGTTTTCAGATTAAGGTAAGAAGAAGGTACACCAAGGAGTGTAAAAAGCTATTGACCTCTTCTCTGTAATTCAGGACCTCTTTGAGAGTCTAGGAGGTCCTTTGCAATCCATCTGAAAGTCAAAGCATTCAGGTTGAGCTGGAAATGGGACTAGAATTACTGAACTGCTAGGGAAATAAGCTTGAAGGAAAAGAGGAAAAAAAGAATGTTAATGAAAATTCAAAGTCAAAATTAAATCTGTCTTTTCTGAGATGGTTCTGAAAAAGACATTATCATTGTAGGAATATAATTAAATTCCTTAAATACCTGTGGAAGTGACTGGCAGAAATAAGAGATTGTGAATAAAATCAAAACATAGAGATGCTACAAAATTTCTCCCTGCCAAAATCAGAACTACACTAAAAAATAACTTCTAAACAAAATCTATTTATATGCCCTCATTACAATGACTTTAATGATAAGGTTTTTATTAATGTAAAGTGCATAAGAATGAATAACCTTGCAAAGTTTAGAGCAGGATGTTTAGCCCTAAGTCCAGACAAATAATCAGAAAGCAAGAGATAAAAGAATGACTTCAGCTTTCCTTGACCTTAAAAGGTATGCAGTCTGCAAATAAAAAGCACTGCATGAAAGGTGGAGAGGGAAAAAGAGGTTTTTCCTCCAATGGAAAGCATGAGATTGCAATATCTTAAAAAAAAATAAAAATAAAAAATTGTGTTAACACGGCTTTACAGACTACTTGAGGTTTCTTGTTGAAGCTATGCCAAATAATACCTAATAAAACTCCTTAGATTTTAAAGTCCACATTCCAGAAATGAGGTACACATGATGCAATTTCTTGTTCTGAGCATATTTTTCCTACTTTTGCACTACCCATCACAATTTCCTCTTTGAGGATGGCATTGAAGTGCACATGTCCCTATAACAGTGCACTTTTTCAGTGTAGTCACTGTAAGAGGGAGTTCATTGGGAAATCCTCACTTTGAGACATTTATCCAAGTAGTTTTGGAAGAAGTTTCAAAAGGAATATACTGAACTAACTTGGGTATGGTCTTTTCTGGTTTCAAAAACCTATTAATTACATCAACATTCCTCCTTTTCTTTTTTTCCTTTGATCATTACATAACCCACAACCCAACATTTGGGATTTTTATAAGGGAGTATGCTATTTCTGTCTAGAACTTTTGTAGAAATTAACATTGGACATTTAATTTCCAAGATCAAGATTAGCCTCTCAGGTCATAATCAAACCTCTCCAAAACAAATTTGTGATGAAGGCTTTGCTAGTACGATGTACTCTGTTTCTGTTTAAAATATCACTCATGTAATGGATTGTCAACATAAAATATTTTCTTGGGGATAAACCAACAAAATAATCTCTTGGCCAAGGGTCAGGGATGGCCTTTTCTTATGCATTAATAAATTTTGCATAAAATTATTATTATTTTTGAAAGGAAAGTTTTAAGTACACTTGTTATTAATTTCTATACAGACCAAATTAATGCAACTTGCCTGAAGCTCATGTCCCTGTTCATTCAGGAACTGAAATGTCATCTAGAGCAAGATAGTCTTTTCTTCTAATTAATGTGGTCATGAAACAAATGAAACACAATATGCAAATAAGAGCTATGATGACTAAATAAAATGCTGTCCCTCCAGGAAGAAAACACTCAAAATAAAGTAGTTTTATATAGTTGGTTTTGAAGGGCCCATCTGTTAAAACTGAAAGTATTTTGCTTCAGTTACATCTGGTTACTAAGAGGTGCTGTGTTTCACTTATTTCAGGGAAACTTAAAAGACAGATGTTTTTGCTAGAGTTCAGGTCCAGAATGAACTGGGTTATCATATGTTAATCTTAGATATTGGGCCAAGATCAAAATTAAATTCACATTTATGTTCACATCTGAAAAACCTCCAGTGTGACTCTATGAATGTTATACAGCCAAAAGACATATTAAAGATTACAGAATAAACCTCTTAATCTTATGATTGCTGTAAAATGCCATAAAGCCAATATGAAGAAACCAAACTTAATTACAAAGTGAAGGTGTCTTACAAAAATGTAATTCTAAGAAAAACTACTGTTTTAATTCAGTGGTTCCATTTTCATGTAACATATTTAACCTAATCTCCTGGAGCACACAACAGTATCTGGAATGATTACTTTAGAAAATACACATTTATTAAATAAACATTAGAAAAGGAAGAAAAGTGAGAGGATTCACTAAGAGGAATTCTGTTTCAAGCATTTCCTTGGCCAACTTGTTCTAACAGAGGATGTCCCTTTCAGACTGAAGAGGATGACCTGGTTAGTGACACCTTGATAGCAGAAATTAAACCTGGGAGTTTTGACAGTGGATCTACCTTTTGAAATGGATCTACATTTTGAAAATGGAGTTTTACCTGCTGGACCCTTCTGGTGCCTAGTCTGTGAAAGCCTAGATTCATTTCCTCTTCACAGTGTGTGTCCTCTTTAACCTGTGACATTGAAAGTTCTTATGTTTTTTAAAAAAAATATTGTTTTCCAGATATCCTGGACAAGGTGAAAACAAGATAAGGAAAAAGTGACCATTTCCTTCAGAAAATCTAGAGACCAGCCCATTTGTCTGACATGAAGGAAATCAATATTTCCTAGAATGAATCAGGTTCAAGACCTGGCATGCAACTTTCTCCATCATAAGCAATTATTCTGACCACCAAAATTATGTTCTTAATTAGTTTTGTCCATCTGGACACAAATCTTTTCCAATAAAATCTCTATCAAAACTCTTAGACTCCTGTGAGAAGTCTTAATGTCAAGCTCTTGCTATTTTTCAGTAACACAAAATCTGCTTAATTTGATTTTTCAAATGAGAATTTAAAGCCCCTAGAAAAGTTACAGATACAGAAGGCAGTTTTACTAAAGCAATAAAGAAACCACCATCTGTATAGGCAAAGATGACATTCTGACAGAGTAGACCTTCTAGCTACAAGAGAGCTGGCCAGAACCAGAAAGAAATTAAGAAAAGCAGATTTTTATTTTTTTCCCCCTCAGTAACACTGTTCAGGAATCAAGGCTTCAGAGCTTCTAAGGCCTAATCCTCACAGTCAATGGAAGAGCTGAACTTCAATTGCAACCACCTGCTTTTAATTTCTTGGGGTTTTTTTTCCCCCAGCTCCCCTACACATGAAAGCTTATTTTTCTTTCTTAGACTGAATGCTTTTCCCTGCATATGTTTTACCTCTCCCTCCTGAAGTCATGAAGAAGAAGTTTTTATGTTCATATTTTTATCTTCAATGTAGTCAAATTCCAAGTCTAAACAAAAGACTTTGTGTACAATGTAGTTTTAAAAATTGATATAACCAAATCTACCTGGTTTTTTCACTTCTCCCTACTTCTGATACCTTCTTGTTGCTGCCTAATTCCTCCTTTTCTCAGCTTAACCTCTACTTTTATACTCTGCAAAATGCATCTGCTATATCATGCATCATGTTATTCCTTACTCTTTCTTTTCCTACCTTTATTTTCAAGCACTATCTTCAAAATCCAAATTTGTTTTCAATCGCCAAGATTTAAGAATTTTTTTTTTCCCAAAATAATACTTTCATTCTTAGCTTTAGTATGAAGCAAAATATGTTTGGGTGTTTGAAAGAGCAAGGATCATCCCACCTCCTACATGGTGAATACCAACTTGAGTCATAGGATCCTCTCTCTCTGAAGCTGAGTGCTAAATCTCTGAAGCATTTTTAGAACTCCCATCTTTAGTTTTGCCACAGATGTGTTACATCAGTCTGTTTTGTAGTTTCCTACTTGATAGGAAATCTCCTGCATACTGTACATTTGTACTGCAGTCTGACTTGGAACAGTTCTCCTGGATGATTTTTACATCTGCTCACTGCAGCATAACGTGTATCTCTGCAAGGGACACAAATCATCATTTCCACATTTGTTACTTCATAGATTTTCTACGTGAAGTAGAAACTGTAACTATGTAAGATGCCATTGTTGGTATAAGGAGGCAGTTTTAGCAAAGCAAAGGTGGTTTTTCCATTGCTATGTTGCCCATGGAAGCTCAAACACTGTCTGGCAACTATCCTCAAGGGCAACTGTCTGGCCAGCTTCGCAGTGGGCCCCCTGCCATCCTAACAGATGGGCACCAAATGTAAGTGGCCATAAGACCAAATAAGTGCATTTAGTGTGAAACTTGGGGCATAATTCCCAGCCTTGATCACCATATGGCTTTTCCATACAGAGTTGTGATAAATGGGATGTGCACTGCTAATATAACTTTGAACATGAACAGCATTAAGGAAAATAATAACAAGAATAGGTCCCACCATCTGATAAGCAGCAGGTAAGTTTGCAATTAGCAGAGGCAGTAGAAGAGTAGGATTATTGTGTATCAGCATCTTCTCCACACTTTTATTTCTGTTGATCCAGTAAACTTTACATGACTCAACTTCTGAAAAACAAGGAAATGGGCTCCTTCCCTCTCACTCCTCTACAGGGAAGGAGAGAGCAAAATTGTGAAAGCTTGTGCCTTCAAGAACAAACCTTGGACTGATTCACAGCCTCATAACTGAACTGAGCTTACATTTCACAGTCACTTCAATACTGAATTCTGTAGGGCTATTTTAGAAGAAAGGCTTAGGATTTCACAGACTGTTCTTATTGGACATGGAAAGCATTTCACCTCTCCTCACCACACAGTATTTCAGACACAACTGATCTAGTGCTCAAGGTAAAAGGGAAGCCAGTAGAACCTATGAGTATATTTGTGGCCACCATCTTTATTGTAAGTAATTCTAAGTATCGCATGCCTCACTGCCCATGGATTTTAGTTATTGCAGCAAACTGAGTTTATGTATGCTAACAGAAGGGATTGTAAACAGACAGTAAGTACTGAAATATGGGCTTAGGTCAAAGAATGTGGATCTTAAAAAGTCATACATTGGTTTAGAGTATTTTTAGATTGTACTTATGAGTTTTAGTTATTGTCAGCAAAAGATGTTGCTTATGATCTTTGAAGAGTAAGAAGTCCTGAAAGTATTAGAACTTTGAAGAAATACTTCATCTAATTTTAAGATTTCAAGTGGAAGGAAATCATATGAAATAGAATTTACCTGGTTATGTTTCTTCCTTTTCTATCATACTCTAGGGTAGAGTTCATGCTTGATTTACACTAATCTAAAATGATACCAGTGAAAGAAAAGGAAAATCCCACCTCTCTCATCCACAGTTACATATTTCTACTGGAAAGGGTGGTGCTGCCTTTCAGGGAGGCAGGGATTGAGTAGTTTGAGATATTTACAGAACCACTGTCTTAGATAAAAAAGAGGAAATTTTAATGCAGTATAAACCAATACAGATTTTGCTGGAAATAGTTCCAGCTGTGCAGGTGAAAGTCCAACACAATACATCTCTTTACTCTTGGCTCCTAAATCTGGAAGAGGAACACCTTTCATTAATAGATATTTGAATTTGCTTGCTTTCCAACTGTATTCAAATAATCAGCTCTGCTAGCATGAACACTTGCAGAAAGCAAATGTCAAAAGTTGCTTATGTGAACATTTCTGGAAACACAGTTTAGGTTTGGCCCTCCAAGAATTTCAGTTGAAACATTTATCTAATTATGAAGAGATATAACTGACAGGCAGTATTTAATCAGAATCCTGAAGTAAGCATAATAGAGAATCAATAGAGAATCACATGGTCATGCTTTTGGCTGAGATATATGATCCTTTTCTGAATTCACTTCCTACTTACCTGGCATAAGAAGAGTTAAATTAGTGCCTATTTATACATTCATTATTTAGGCTACCAATAGCTTGTCTATACACTTAGATATGATTAGAGATCATTACACTAATTTCTTCTTAAGAAGATTGGATCTTTTAATTTTAGCTGTTAACATTGAAAGTTTGAAGTTTCAAAAATCAGGGAGTTAACTGGTCAATATAGTATATTTTGGCAGACCTATGCACTCACAGGAGGTTCCAGTTTATTCACTAGTTGAACAGGTGAGTGACACAATCCAAACATACAAAGAGAACATGTCCTAGTCAGCATCAGAGTATAATTAAGACTGAAAAATCCCCTTGGAGATACAGAATCTACCACAAGTATTGGGAGATCAAGTTCACAATAGAGAGAAAGCCTTTGTGCTTCAATTGTGCCTCTGTTAAGAAATAAGTCCAAAAGTTGCACAGCTTCCTGTTTATGACCTTTCAAAAACTTCCAGGTCCGATTCACTCAATTCACTCAATCTATTTGAAAAGTGTTTTTCTCAGTTGTCAGCCCTGTGACACCAACCTTAAGTACAAGTCAAGGCATGGGCTCCTTTTGATGCCTTAAGTTTTAGCTTTTATGTTTTTCAGATCAGTACTGCTTTGGTGCATAACTAAAACTCCATAGCCTGTCAGTTACTCTTCTCCAATTTTATTCACACAAAACAATTTCTCTCTAGGTCTGAAACTCAACAACACCTTTTTGTCTCAGGCCCCCAAAAATATAAGCAAAAAGTGAATTGGGGGGAGCAAACTGGGGGAATGTGATTGCATTACCTGAAGCTATAATCGGACAATTAACTTCTGATATGCATACAGACCAAACTTTTATCTGCCTGAAAAGCTTGTGTCTGTTGTTCATCTTGGATGTAGTCTTTGTGAGACTCTTGCATTGCCCAAGGTTTTCCCTTTGAAGGCCTTTCAACAGATACATACCCTTTAACTCTGTCTAGCCTCTGTTCAAAGTAGCCTCTCCAGATGTCACTTGTGCAACTATGAACACACCTCTGAAAAAGGCAGATGGAATCATCATTCCTCTCTCTCATGATACAATTCACTCCATAACCTATCCATTGTGAAGACTTAAATATGCCAAATCTGTAATATGGAAAGAACAAAAGAAAAGGGACTTGAATAAGATGAAACTAGACATGGGTGAAGTAAATCCAACCAGCAAAAATAATCTAAGGGGAATTTATCACCCTATAAAAGCAGAAATACTCATTTTGATAAAAGAAGTTACAAAAGTACTCCTCAAAAGTACAAAGAAAGAGATACATTTTCACAACAGAACTAACCTGCAGAACTCACTACCTACAAGTGATTAGACAAACCAAGAGTTTCATTTGCTTAGTGACCCAGATATTTGTCTGGATATAGAAATGAGAGAGGGTCTTTATGACAAGAGGAAAGCACTTATCCAGCCCACTGCTTCCTGTTGTAAATCACAAGATTGCTTGAAGGCAGGGCTGTGCATAAATTTCCCCGATGGCCAGCTGACTTGCAGAAGTTTCTGATGCTGGCAATTCTAGGAGGAGTGAGAGCCAGACAATTCTTGGCTCAATATAGGGTTTCAGCTTCCCTGCACTGTCCACTTGACTGAGGTGTGCACTTCACTCTGCACAGGCAGATGTGATGCAGAACAAGCCGGCAGGGACACAGCCCTCCCTCTGCACCCTGTTGGTCACTGGCAAACTGGCACAGCACACAGATGACACCCCAATACCCCCTCAAGGCCTCAGGGTTCAGCTCAGAACAAAAGTTAACCTCTTACAGAAGTAAATTATGAAGTATTGGTGCATCTTGAAAGGAAGTCAGTTCTATTTAGCAGCAGGTGCATTCACAATATTAGCCATATTTTCAGTATTAAGAAGCAACCAACTTGTAGAAAAAAGATTTCTCTTTTAGAAAAGGTTCTGGCTTTGTTTGCTTGTTCTACCAAGCAAACCCATATTAGTACCCATAATAGGTTGTGGATTTAAATCCCTTTTGAAAAATTAATTTAAAAATAAAATTCCTTTCTTTCTACCTATAATGAACTGGTAATATTTTAAAATGTGTAAAGATTTTTCTCTAATAACTCTTATTTTAAATCTTTAAAGGGCACAAAATTGAGAAATGAATGCAATAGAAATAATTTTTCTAGATAAAAATTCTGTATAAAAATCTGTTTTAAGTCTTCTTCTTCCCAAAATATTTTACTTTCTAAGGTGTCAATAATTCATTCAAAATTGCAAACAGGACAGTGTAGTGACCCTTTCAGATTCCACTTTCATAATCCACAGAATCTTTATATTTAATCTTTTGTTAGAAGACCCTGAAGTTCTTTGATGCATGCACATTATTTTCTAGTGATTGCCACCACATGAAAAGGGTGTTAATCCTCTGCTAATTAACAACTTGTTGAGGTCAAAGGGGGTCAGTACTTCACATTTTTGGATTGGGTGAATTTTTTGTTCATTGAACTTCCTGTTCTCATCAGTTCAGGTATTCTGAAATTTTGTTCCCTGTCAGTGACAGCATCCTCTGGCCCTCTTAGCCCAGTAAAGAAAATACTAAAAGGAGATTCATGAGATTCAGTTTGCATGTATTTTTCTACTCTGCAAGTCCTTTCATTACACACACTGTTGCTTCATGTAGTTTAGGTGGCTTATCTAGACAGAACATGGAGTTCCACTGCTTTTGATAGTCATATTTCATGTTAATAAACATAATACAATACTTATAAAAATAGTTGAAATATTATAAAAGGTATTAAACCCAATCCTTATTGATGGGAGAGAAGGCTGAAAATCATCTTGCTACTTTTATTAATTCATTATTTTTATATATACATATACACATATTTATGTAAGTAGTTCCTTTTTGCCTTATTAATTTGAAAAGTAGCTTAATGAACTTCAGAAAATTTTAACTTCTCTCACTGAAATACAGTTATGCTGCCTGATCTGTGCATGTTCTTAAAAAGGTTCTGCAGCTTGAAGAAAAGCAGCAGCAAGACAGTAGATTCTTTGTTTTGCATTTAGTTCCCACAAACTGGAAAAGGTAAATGAGAAAAGGCACTGTAGAAACAGACAAACAAAACTTGATGGGATTTGAAGAGACTATGAAGAAAAAATGCAAAGGGACCAAACCAGTCGATATTCATACAGTAATTAAGACAGGTCTAAGCTTATTAATCCTGACAGTGAGTTCCACAATTTTATGACACATTGTATGAAAAGGCACTTCCTCTCATAAGTAATGAATCTGCTCTATCTTTTTCTAATCTCTCCAGATCAAGCTGAATCATCCCTTGTGAGAGTTAAGGAATGCAGACACTTCCAAACTCTCTTCTACAAGCTTCAGTACTTATAATTTCTTAAAAAATCATAATCTTTGCAGTTTCCTTTGCTCAAACAAATGCTCTGCATTTACTTCACGGTTTTCATCACCATTTGAACAACCGATATTTTTTAAATACCTTAAAAAGGATGAGTAAATTCTCTTTGGTAACACTGTTTCTTAGTCTAGTTTAAAATTAAATGAAACTACTTAGAAAATAGAAGAAAACCACCTCCACAGTATAATTTTAATTATAGTTTCATCAAAAATTCTTTTAAAAAGTACAGAACCATCTAAACTGAAGTGCAGACTTAGGCATGTCTGTGTAGACCCTGTCACTTATTCCCCTTTATGTAAACAGTATCTCACAGACAGCACTGTAGAGATGAGAGACCATTAGCACATTTCACAAAGGGAAGAGAGTGATCTTATCCTTTTGAATCTTGATTAAGGGAAAAAAAAATTATTGAATGGGTTGCTTGGTCTAAAATGATTTTTTTTATCTGGAGCTCAGTAGAACCTCAGCACAACAGAGATGATTCATGATGTGCCTATTGTTTTTTTGGCAAACGAAATCCCTCCAGGGTGCTGAAGCTGTGCAGCTCTTCCTCAGCCATGTGAAGGCTGAGGCTTTCCCTGCAGTGCCCTCACCCAGTGCATACCTTCGGCTCCTGTTACAACAAGGCACTGCCAGAATCATTTCTGAATGGTTTTGACTGTTGAAATGAAGCAACTTCTGACATTTCATTTATGCATATATTATGTTAAAGTGAAAATAGGTGAAGAAAGAACACTTGTCTTTCTTTTAATGAATCTTTTTTCAGAACTTGATTAAAGAATTTTCCCTTTTAATGAAATTATTAAAACTATTTTTCATTCATTCTGATATTAATTTGTAGTAATAGATTTCCATGCAGTTAAATGAGTAATTCACTTGAAATTCTATTCTTTCCTTAACATATTAACCAAGTAAGGAATGTGAGTGTAAATATTGGCATTAAAACAGTGCTGGTTTCAGCATGAAAAGCAGTTTCATTACTTGAGGAACTGGAGTATTTAGATGAAGTTAAATTAGGCCACAAGAAAATATATTTTTTAAAAAGATGATGACCTAAATGGTGAATTGTGACAGCAGCCAAGTAAATAACTTAACAAGAAAAAGCTTTGCAGAATATTGATTTAATGCATCACTTAAGCAACAGAATATCTCAAACCCACATTATCCATGCTCTATTTCTCTGTACCTTGGACAGTTTATCTATTCACCTCTCTCAAAGGAACAAGCACATATTTCTACATGGATTGTTTGCCTATGATGTACAGTTTTTATCACTATGATAAAATTAATCTTTAGAATAATTCTACTTTTGTGAAAGATACTAGTTGGTAGAAATTTTAGAAACTTACTGGAATTAAAGTTACATAAATTTAACCAAGATACCTAATTATCCTCTTTACTCTGGGAAAACCCATCACTGCAAAAAAAAAGATTTTCACTATTTTAAAGGACTGCAAACTGCATTTCAACTTCATTGGAGAGTTCCTAGAAGAGCATTAAAAATACCAAAAATATGATACAAAACGAAACTGATTTTAAATTATGGTTTAAAATGCTACATTTAAGAGAAAGACTAAAAAGGTAGTGCTTTCTCTAAGAAGGAGGGTGAAAAGGCAAGAAAAAGTAATGGGGTTTTTGTTTTTGTTTTATTTTGTTTTCTTTTGAAGAAATGAGCAAAAGAATCTAATTTTTAAATTATCATTCTGTTTTATTACCCAAAGTAAAATCTGGCATTGTAAAGACTATTTTAGCTAAAATTAGACTTTATCAGTGTTATGCCATTTAATATGCATGAATGACATCTTGATGGATAGAGGCATTGGATCTGAATTCTCTGATTTCCTCTCTGAGGCTGCAAAGCTGGAGCTGCTGCCTGACTCCATGTGCCCCAGCTGCCACGGCAGGTTCTGCACGTAGACTGTCCTGTTCCTGCAGCACACACTCAGAACAGTTCTACCAGGGTCCTACAAGAATTATGAATATTATGAATGAGGTCCTTCCCTACATACCTGTCCTCAGGAAATACTCAAATTTTTTCTCCAATATTTTTTTGATTTTTCCTCATTAAGAACTCAATTTTATGAGAAACAGGCTGAGTACTTATGCCACTCACCAGGGTAACAGAAGCTCAAACAAAATTATTATTTCATGGCATTTTTCAAGAATATGGACAGTCAGAATACTGTGCCCCAGTATAGGGTTTCAATCACTTTTTATTCGTATCTCATCATAGCCCAGCAAAAGATATGGAGGTAAATTCAATACTAGGGAAATGAACCAGAGCTAAACTCCTTTTTAGCAACACCTATTTCACCAGTCAAGAAGAACTGGTTTTAATTTCCAGGTCTCTTCTCAGTCTTGGAGGGGCTGGCCACAAGCTCTCACTGATTTCCCTGCCTCCCTCCATGCTGTGGTAAAAAGGAACCAAGCTATTTGCAGTCTACACTTTGTAGTATCTGCAAAGCAGATTTAAGGAATTACAGAAGTTACCTCCTGGCCAGTTTTATTTATCTTTTACAGCTAAAGGAGGTTATAAGAGCATTTTTGGAGCCTATTTGACCACCCTTTGTAATCTCTCCAGCTGAGCAAGGCAGGGAATAAGAGTCATCTGTTCACCTCATGTTGATTTGTCATTTGACATCCATGTTAGAGCAACACCCTGTAAGAGCAGACACTTTGATGCCACTGCAGCTTTATCTCTGTCAGGACTAGATCTGGGTGCACTATTTACTGAGTATAATTTATTCAGCAGATTTCACCCTTTCTTCAGTTTAAGAGTTCCCTATGCATGTTCTAATTAGAAGAGCTAATTGGCTTAATACTCAAGCACTTCATTCTTACTTGTTCCCTTTGTCCAGAGGTGTCCTGAATAAAGGCAGGGTGAAATCCTGGTGCCACTTAAGACACTGAAACCCACTCTTCTCCCTGATTTCACTAAGGTCAGGATCTCAGTCAAGGTCCCTCAAGCAAGAAACTTCTAGTTCAGACTGTGATAATACCATAAATGAGGTCCATAATTAAGCAATGGGAAGGAACAAACAATACAGAACAAGGGACGGAGTAATAAGATATTTAGATATCATCATGATGCCTCTATTAAAAAAAAAAAAAAAGGGTAAAAAACACAATAGAGATTATTTTAAGTAGGATGACATGCAGGAGGACTCAGGGTAGGATTTTATTCCCCTACAAGGATCAGACAAATATGCAAACATACTTTTGCAGCTGGAAATATTTGAACAAGTGCAGTTTGCATTTACTTGTTCCATCTGCCCCACCACTTTTGTCCCCTCTGTCTACACCTTGTTCATTAACCAAGATCAAAACCGTCCTGGTAAATGAATTCCCTGCTCTGTAGTGTATAAGAAATTAATTAATCAATACCAAGTATATAACTATATATTAAATTTTATTCCTGGAGTAGCAGTTCTATTCAACTATACAATAATTTATTTCTGAAAGTATCTGTAGCCTGCATGCACCTAGCAAGGATCAGTGCCTGAAGGCAGTTTAGAACTATATTCTCTGAAATGCCTCATGTTTTGCTAGCAATTTCAAACTCCTCTGTTCTTCAACACCAAGTCACTAAACTATGCTGCTTAAATTATTAAATCATTTTAATTTAAATTTTCATAAGCTACCAGATGAAAAATGTGCCTCCTTAAAGTAACAGGTCTGGCTTCTTGTAAGGAAAACTTATTGTTAGTGCTTTTATGCAGTATTAACATCCTTTAAGGAAACAACAAAATAAATTATTTCATTAAGGAGTAAAATGTGGAAGGCAGATGGTTTAAAAAAACAGTTCCTTTTGAAACTGTGCTGGTTTAGGACCACCCAAAACTGGAACAGAAATGGGGCAAACTATCTACTATTTTGATCCCTAAAAGACTGAGATATCAGACAAGAACTACAAATTAAAAATGAAAAATCTCATTACATCAAAATTATTGACAAATAAGAAAAATAATCTCCAAGATTTATTATCCTGGTCCACAAACAATATATTAATTTGAAAAATTTGGAACATATATTTTACATTAATATATTTTTACTGAAAAAGATGTTGCAACCGCTATAGGCTTGTGTCCTAGTGATGCTTTAATCTCACCTAGAATACAACAGTTCTGTGCAGCCAGTGATGTAGGAGTGGGCCAGTGCAGGGAATACATTATTTAGTTTAGGGAATTCATATAGTTTGAAATACTTCAACATTCATCTCTTTTCTCTGTGAAGAGACAGATGATTTATCCCAGGGAATAATAGATTCAATGAAAAATATTCAATAGAACATGCAGGATTTTTTTCAATGAATAGACTTCTACATTTGAAACTGCTAAATACTATCATTCTTTACCAAATACTGGATTGCATATAATTTGATAAGTTCTAGATTTTGAAAGCAATCTTACAAGGAAATTAAAATAGGAAGTGCCAGTTGCAGACATCTATAAGGAAACAACAGTTTGAGAAATAATTTATAAAATATATATATTTATATATTACTATGGGTTAACTGGGGATGAAAGAGCTTGCATCTGAAACCAGAAAAACTGCATAACCTTGCAAGAGCAGTTAGAGGGAAAAAATTCCTGTAATGGTCACCAAGTTTGTCTGTCCCTATAAAGCCTTAATTTTTTTATGACTGAAACTGAGCCAGCTGAGTATCAGGCAAGTGTCTTTTAGGGAAAATAATTTTTTTATTCTGAAAGGACTTAAAAGAACAAATAATTAAAGAAAAGACACAAAAATGGAAGAATTTTTTTAAATTAAGGAAATTACCCTAGAAAGAAAAAAAGCATTATTCAAAAGAAATTACATGGCTTTCTGGAATACACAGATGTGATACAGAAACTGTTTACCTAACTTTCATTTTTATGTTTATCTGATCAAAAGCATGGTTGATTCTAGCTTTATTGATCAAGTTTTTCCGGATAGCCTAATTTTATGGTGACCTCATTTGTAGCCAAGCTTTAAAAGACTCATGTCACTCAACCCACTGTTTAAATAAAATTTCATTTTATCTAGATTTTTTATTTTACAAATACAATTTTAAAGATATTATTTTAATTTTCACTTCAATAAATTAGTAAAAATTCTAGGATCAATTAGTTAATAATCCTGGACTTTTTCCCATTGTATTAAGTTTACCTGAATGAGATCTGAATTCCTCACTAAGTCCTGTAACCAAAATCAGGTTTATAAATATACAACAACTACAAGCTCAACATATGTATGAATTCCACTATGTAGATCAAGATATCAAGAACTTTTTTCTTTATAGTGGTTAAATTACAGCCATATTATCTAAGCTACCCACCAAAAGCTGTCCCTAAGCAAACAGAAGACCTGAAGAGGAAAGAGGAGTAAGTCATTCTGACTTTCACTAGTGAGGGGATCCCAGCTTTCTCTCTGACTGCTGAAAATCTTCCTAGTATCTCATGGTGGTTTCATTCACTTCTACAGAAATAAAGGAAACCAAGGAATAAGACTCAGTTGGAAAAAACCAAAAGCAAAATATACACCCCCTCAAAGTTTCACAAAATCCATTATGATATTAACAGCTAAACCCATAGTTTTTCTTTGTGGCAATGGCAGATACTGCAGCCTAGCCTCCCCATCTGGGTCATATGCAGCAGAGATGATTTGCTCAGACATTTCAGCTATTTGCACCCCTCCTAGTAACAGGAGATGAGAACAAACCTTCACTGACAACCCTCTTGTACCAGACACATTTGAAAATCTCCTTGTGTTAGCTTTGGGCTGTTCTTAACCAGGGTACAGAACCATTTCCAGAATATGTGCACACACTGCATGTGTATATTTCCAGGCCCTGGTAATTCCTCTCCATGGGCTCTTGAGTGCCCTTTATCCACTTGCTCTCCCTCAACTATTTTCAATGACTTTACTTCTTCTCCATCTTTTTCTGGATTTTCCAGTTTCTCCTGGGATTTTTTTATTTTTTTGTCTGATTTCTTCTTTGTTTATGCACTACCAATCTCAAGGGATTTTAGTAGCAGTGACTAATATAAGCTTGAAACTTTAGCAAATACCACCTACTGCTGAATTATAAAAAGCAAAGGTGTATAGAACAGCAAAAATTCTCTGGTAAAGTTGTAAGCAAATACACAGTCTATGAAGTTCAATTCCTTTCCATTGAAAGAAAAATGGAAAGGCTTAAAGATGCTGGGCAACATGAGATCTGCATCATACACGTGATAGGACTGCATTTGATTGACTGTCTAAATGAACAGTTAAAATACATATTTACAGAAGTATTCATGCAACACATCAACATGCAAACTGCATTAGTGCCTTTATTCTGTTTCTGAAAGAAATTTATCTCAATTTTTGACATTTGTCTTTCTAAATGCTGTATGCCTTACTAAGAAGAATCCAAGGGACAAATCTGCTGCTCCTCCCAAATAGACATTGAGCTTATATTTCCACATGAAAAAAATCAATATCTGTTTTTAAAAGTTATTTGTGAATGCACCCTGTACAATATGTTCAAGGCCATCCTACTTTTCCTCACCCTTAACCCAACCATCTGCTCTCTAATGCTTCCAAATATTGAAAATGCTCCTTTAGCAACTATAACTTCTAGCTTCAGTCATGTTTTTCCTTTCCTAGCTTTCCTGGCAAGGGAAGCTTAGAAATTCTTAGGAATAGGATCTCTATTAGACAGGAGTTAAGCATCTCTACCAATCTTTGCTAGATCAGGGGAAAAAGCTGCATCACCAAAAACTGTAACCCAAACCCAGAAATGGAGATCTCTGGTGTTAAAGGATGAAGTCACAGAGGACCACAGAGCAGTAGGATCTCCAGACTTTGACAGCCCAGTTTCCTACAGCATCTTATCTCTTGTGTTAAACTTTATTACAATGACAGAATTTGCAAAGTAACTTTATTTTTCACACTGTGATAATTTCATGATGCTTTTATTCTTTGACTCTTGCAATTATTAATTTGTCTTTACTAACAATAGTGGCAAAAGAAGCAGCTTATTATTCAGGGAGAGTGAATATGATTGTAGCCTAAATCTTCATTTTTTTCTTTTCAATGGATGTGACTGGGAGAATAAAATGTCCATTTAGATGCACAAATACATATAAAGATGCACTTCTCTCTCTGGAGACAGCAGTGATACAACAGTATTAATTTGGTCTCCAAAATACTATGTGTCACAAAAATGTCTGCTTGTATCATCTAGGTCTTCGATTCATGGCTCAAGAAATGCATATAAATAATCATTGCTCCAGAGTCCTAGATTTTCCTAAAATCCACTCGAGTTGTTTGAGGAAAAAGCTAAACAATAATAAATGAACTCAGATGTTTATTCCCTCTCTGTAAAGAGCTTTTCAGCATTTTAAAATCAGAAATTGCATTCATGAAAAAGATGTATTTAAGACAAGACCATGCATTGCTCTTAAAACCAAAGAGTTTACTGCTCTCTAGAGTAAGGTTTCTTTTATTAGTATTTCTTCCACTCTTTAATTGAATTAAACAACAACAAGAAAAAGCAACCAAAATTATGAAGACCACCAGCGCAGTGAAGAAAAGAAAATGTCTCCCAGGGTTTTCGGTTCTCTTCCCTCAGTGTTCTGGAGTCCAGATGTTAAAAGCCTAGTGGAGCTGAAAACATTTTTGGTGGGTGGAGAGAAAGTTTTGATGCTACTGCTGTAGCCTTATTTTATCCAAACCAGACTATTATCTTTCTTCATGAAGATTAAAAAGCCAGGCAATACCACCCAACAAACCACACCTTTTATATATTGCTATTAAACAGTATTTATAAATAAGCTTTCTGGAAAAAAACCAAAACACTCTGCATCTTAGCACTTAGAAGCAAAGAAGGCCTAACTCAAAGTAGAATATTTACTGTCTTCATCTTCTTTAAAATCCTCTTTGTCAGGTGTGTCAGTTTATTTTTAAGAGATGTAATTTTCCTGCTCACATATCAAGCAAACACATATTGATTTGCTGCAGCCATACCAGGTCACAGGATATGGAGGAATGTTCCCATATCTTATGCAGCTACACCTGGAATATGGTGTTCAGCTAAGTGATGACAAGGGTGGTCAGTGAGGTGATGATAAAAGTCTATAAATAGCTTAAGAGGGTGAACTCTGAGGAGGGAGAAGCATTGGTTTAAGGTGGACTGAACAAGCTTGACTGGAAGAACCAAAGTGATGCCCTGACAGCCTGGGCCAGGCATAAGCTGCTAAATAGGATCCTGTACACACTACAATTGCCAGCAGAGCAGTCTGGCCTTGGTCTTGTGTACACCACAGACATATAATGAATTTACTATTCCAGATTAACTATTCTGGGAAATTTCCAAGCATATTTAAGCACTTCAACTGTTGAACTGGGCCCCAAGTTCGACAGTCCACCAACAGGAGTCACACGCTGGGTGTATTTAGAACTATAGGCGACATAGCACTGGAAACGCATAAGGGGAGATAAATCTGCCTAGAGATGAGGATGGACACAAACCCTGAAAACCTGCCATACCTCTGTTTTCTGTAATTCTAGGAAAACCTGCATGTGGGATTTGGGAAAGGTCTTTTTAATAAGGGTTAATTGGAGAAGTATGTCACACATGACTGAGTACCGTTTCAAATTACTGCTCACGCTGGCATAACTAAATCAGACAAATGACAGAATACCAAAATAGGGAATAGTCAATCTTCTTCCCTCCTACTTAATCTTAATATCTTCATTATTCTCAGAGATCAGCAATTACAGATTTTCTGGAATTTGTTCCTTCTTTCAAAATATTACTTAGACCATATAATAATATTCCCCAGAGATACAGTAATTCTGTAAAATCTTTATTCTGTTGTCAAATTATTAGTCTAGGCTTTCAAACTGCTGGATTCATTTATCTGGCTTTATGTGATACAAAAGTTCAGGATAAATGATCCTGATATAGCCCTTTCTGAGCTTAAAAAAAAATCTGAAAAAGGGAAAAATATCAAGTTTGGTAAGACAGATTAGTTACTCACATGAAAATCATTGTACTGTCTGTAACACTGTGTTACTCTGAAAGTCAAGTCCCTAACCCCGAACCTGAAAAAGTCACTTCAGTTTCTCTCTGCTGGCCAAGTTAACTGCAAGCATTTCCTGACGCTGAGAATGCAGGCAGAAAAAGGAAAAACGTCGACTTGAGAAAAGCACAGCTTCCAATCCCCACCCACCAGCTTCAGTCAAAGGGATGACTTCAGTCCCTTTCTTAACTAATCCTGTCACTGTAAAATCCTACAGTCATTCTTCCAACATAAAGGGAAAACGGACTCACTAGGAGGACCTAGACTCTTTCAGCTTGAACTGTTAACCAATGGTGGAAATGCAAGAATGCTGAAGTTGTGCCTTCAGAGCCAATAGAGTGGATTTGTGTGTCCCACATGACTGTGTTTCCCCTGTCTTTCACATGGGCAGTATTTAGTTCAATTCAGAACTGCAGATAGTATAGCGTGCAGAGCAGCAATGGGATGTCTGAGCACAAGTGGCTGACTTCCAGGCGACTTCAGGAAGCACATTTATACATTTCTCCTGAATTAAACTGGGATTCTGCACCCTTGACATTCTCCAGCCCTCCTTGTTGATGCAGAAGGAGACAACGACCTGCATAGCACAACAAAACTGTGAGTATGGGCTCTATTTATTTTTATTTTCACACAGAAAAACAAATCTCTTAAAAATGTCAAAATGCTACGTGCCCAGATCTATGATTACTTTTCTTATAAGATAAACAAGTATCTAAAGTGTTATTTAAATTCAGAAATATTTCTTGCATGCTTCAATAAAAGAAAGAGGGAGAAAAAAAAAAAAAAAAAGCAAAAGCGAGTTATCCTCCAGGGCAGTGCCTGCATGCATGCAGCATGACACACTGCTTCCTGACATAGCCAGCGTGCTGCTTTGTTCATAAAGAAAAACAAAGACAAAAAGCCCTACACACGTATGTTGTTCACTTTTATTTGTACTCTGTGTCTAATCAGGCCTGATCTGTCCCCAAGGGGAAAACATAAAGGCAAACTTTAACTCCGCCAGCAAGGGCAGCCCAGACTTTGCAGACATCTGACAGTTATTATAATTAGCTATGAAAGACAGCGAAGACACTTTGGGGCAAATAGCTCTTACATTTGGAACAATGAAGTCGAGCAAGGTTCCCATCCCACCCCTTCCACGGGGGGAGGGGGAGAGGCAGGGCAACGGGGGGAGTGTTAGGAAAGGCTTATGGCTGGACTGAAAACACACAACTAGTATAATATCTGCTCAGCATGAGGACAGGCTTTTTGATAAGCAACTTTACCTCTTGATTGCAGCTTGCATTCACTCAGATTCCTGGTGGGGTGGGAAAGGGTGTGGGGCTCTCCACGGTATAACGTCAGAAGGTCGGGTGGAGGGGGCAGCGGGGACGAAGGGGCCAGAAAGAAGAGAATATCCATAGCAGGAGACATTGAAATTGTTTCCCAGAGCTTTACTGGCCAGATCTCCTTAAGCCCAAGTTGTTTTCTGGGCAAGATTTATGAGAGTTCTCAAACAGAAGCAACAGACAAAGCAGCGCTTTTTTTTTTTTTTCAATTTCCTTGAAAAAGAAATTGAACCCAAATGAATAACCGTATAATAAACAGCACTGATTTGTATTTTTGCTCCTTCCCTCACCCCCCCACCCCCCACCACTTGCTCATAAGACCTTTAATAAGGTCTTTCCCTCCTGCCTGCATGATCCTTCCCACCCCCCTTCCCTACCAAAAGTTAGATTCTGAAAACTACGATCAGAAGGGGAAAAGCAAAGACAATAGAAATCTGATTCGGTCCTGGCTGGGCTGGATCTCTAATAATGCATGAAGTGAAAACAGTTTCTAAGTGAAAGATGAGCGGACTTCTTTACCAAAAAAAAAAAAAAAAAAAAAAAAAAAAAAAAAAAAAAAAAAAAAAAAATTATAAAAAAATACATGCAATAAGGAGAAATTGTTGAAAGACTCCAGACGCTACTAATTATGGCTTAAATAAATCTTCCTGGACAGATGTTTGCTTGCTCCCACTGCAGGGAGAGGAACGTTAAAAGAAGCATTTTTTAAAAAAGGATTTGACGTGAATCTCCTACATAAGAATTTTTTTTTCTTTGTAAATACACTGTTTTATTCTTTGTCTGCCCTCCTGTTATCTCCCCCTCCCCCACCCGCCGCCCACTGTGAGCTGAGACACCTGAAGGCTAGACACAATGATCAACAGAGCACTGCGCTCGCCTGTCTGGATTCCAGCCAGATTTTTTTTCCCTTCCACAATCAAGGAGCCTGCACGCAATGCACGGCAAGCCCCTTGCTCTGCTATGTGCAGATCAGACAGAAGTCTGAACTGTGCTGCAGAGAAGATTAAAGACAAACACAAGCCTTTCCTCCTTATGTCGGCCAGGCTCAGTTTCAACTTGTTATGGTTTGCAAAAAAACATACCAAATAAGAAACTTTGTAAACATATATACACATTATTGTACAAAACATATGCACACGCACACACTTTCCAGCACAGTGTAACTAGGGACATGCAGTGTTTCCCGTTTTTACTGTGATTTCTACTCTAGCTTTACAGTCAATGCAGTATTTTAAGTTCATGCATCACTTACATAATTGCTGTGTAGCTCTCAAATATGTAATACGTGTAAAGGTTTTGTATGCGCATTTGATCTATTACATAAAGGCAAGAAACTACTGTACAGCTACCCATTCCTGAATGCCCGTCGAGCTGAAATCTTACAAGATATTTGCGTTTAGAGGGATTAGCAAGAGCTCCTAGACAGTTTTATGATAGTTTCAAACGAGGCAGTAGCGAAATGCTTTGTGAATAGCTTCTCTTCAATCCGAAGGGGCGCATGGAGGGGACTGGGCTGGCCCTGCGAGCCACAGCCCAGAGAAATGCCGAGTGGCCCAGTGTCACCGTGCCACCAAGTTGGGCTTGGGAATGCAGTACACCCAAAAATAGTTGCTCTCCGTTTGGTGTGGCTATGGGTGGGGTTAGCAGACATACAGGGGAAAGGCAGATTCAAAGCCTGTATTCTATTTAATCTTTAAACGTATGCTGTGCTGTCCAACCTATTTTCTAAATTCTTTGGAATTTCATTGTCTTGTGGTACAAATTATGGTGTGATAAACATGATGACTAATATTTGCCTTTCAATGTGAACTTTGTATGAGAAAGACTTAAAAGAAAATACATTTTAAAACATACAGCCACGTGCACACACGTACAATGCATTTAATTTACTCCCTGAAAATGTTTAAACTATATTTTAATTACTCTAACAGGTATCCTAATGGAAAGATAATAATTTTTTCAGCTTTTTTTCTCTAACATTGCTTATAAAGACTATGAGAAAAGGAACCCAGCATAAGTTTCCCATATTTAATCTTTAAAAAAAAACTTCCTTTCAAAATAGCAATGGAGACATGCAAACAAAAGATTGCACGTAGTAGCAGCAATATCCACAGCAAAGTCAAAATTCCTGAATAGAGATTTCAGAAAAATTAAGTGAATTAATCAAGAGCTGTGGTCAAATTTGTATTCCTGCATTTTATATTTTTTTTTTTGTAAATATGGAATTGAATGCATTTCTAAAGGAACAGTTTACACACTTTATATGAAATACACAAGCAAACTCTACACAATGAGGAGTATATATTTGTAAATTTTATGTATGTACACATGTTCAGTAGTATTAAAGTGATAATTTCCTTTCTACTTATCCTTGCATATTATTTTTAGGACAAAATTTGTCACTTCTTTCAAAAAATGTGTTTCAAAATAATGCCTGCAGCTAAATTATGAAGTGCTCACTTTCATTTTCTTAAGGTAATGACAAGGCAGTCGTATTTTTATCCTTTCCTAAAGGCTGAAATCCTACGCAAATCAATTCCTTTAAACTTCAGAAGTGATTTACACACTACCTTGCCTTAGAAGAGTATTTCAACTGGCAATTCATGCACTGTTGTTAGTGCAAAAGTAATATCTAATCACATAAGAAATAAGCATTAAGCCAGCGTGTATGAGTACAGGGCCCTTGCCTCCATGTTTAGTTCAACATTCTCCCCTTCTTCCAGTAAGGTCTCTTGGGTTTTGTGAGTGCTGGGTACAACAGCTCTCACTAGAGTAGGAAGGACCTGAGCAGTGTTGCTTTAAAGATGGCATTATCCTCTCCTGCTGTTGTTGTCCACGCACCTGAGATTTAGAGCTGTGTGGTTTAGTTTTTTAGAAGACGAATTTATTTACCTGGTGTGAAAATCGCTCACCTCTGTTTTTTTTACTGACTTCTTTAAACTTTTTAATAGTTGATGCTGAAATAATGCAATCATGGAAGCTCATGCATATTTATGACTCCATTCCTTAAAATTTTGATATCTATTACAGCTTGTCTCTTAGCCTGTGGCCTACATTTGGTTGTGCAAATTCCATGGTGCTACTCACACAGACTTCTAGTTCCAATTTCCTTTTTTAAACTCTCCTCTCCCCTCTTCCCCCCATGCTTCCTGTTGCATTGGCTTGTTTGAGCCTTTCCTAGTTCAAACAGAAGTGTGACTTTTAATCCTAGGAATAAAGTGCTCAGAATTATCTCCAAAACTTTAAAAAGATTGGTAGTTTCACTTATACCTCTACAGAGCTGAAGTAACTTGAGAACCTACCAGAAACATAGACAGTCTCAATAAGGTAACAGGGTCAAATGAGCTCATACTTAACAGATAGGAAGAGAACTGCACATAGCAATTTTACAGATAAAAAGCACGGAGTGTTTTAAGGTAAACATATTTCTGTTTGATATTTTAGCAAACTGTTGCAAAGCTCAAACTAGAGCAGAGTCAAAACTACTTTCAGCATGGTACAGTGTAGACCAGATGGCCACGTGTTCTTTTCTTATTTAGATGAGACTTTTCCTTTCAATAACATCTTTCTTCCTGACCTGCTTAAAAATTCCAGCGAATGAAATCAGCACAGGATTTTCAATTCTAATTGACCATGTGCAGAGGAAAGGCCAGTAGAGAAATCAGTAGGACCATTGTAAGGCACACTGCATCAATCTCTCCTTTGTCCTGAATCTTTTCTAGTATGAGCTAAAATAATTAAGAATATTTAATTTGTATTATTTGTACAGCAGCAAATCTAGCAGCATTCAGGCAGAACTCATAGTGAGTTCCTCTTTTAGAAGTGCATGTAACAAGGAAGATGTATGTCTGACACCAGAAAAGCAGGTACTTGACATCATTTAATGGCCAAATATTAAAAAAATACAGAACAAAACAAAACCCCATAAAACTGGAAACAAACCTCCCAAAAGAAACTGAAGGAAAGAATGACCAAAAAGGACTGAAAGATGTGGCTGAATTAAAACATGAACTGCTTTACCTTTTCTAATGAAGGCAGATTTGAAGGATATGGTACTTAAATAAATTTTTGAAAAGCACCTTTTAGAAGAGTCTGAAAAATACAATTTTCCACTGTACAAAATATTGACCCTTAAATATCTGTAATCTTCAAATGCTTCAAATTTGCCTACATAGATTTCACCCACACGCATCCCACCCACACTGCGTTGGTTGTGATCAGCCTCGATTGTGTCTGTGTGATCTACATGCAAGGTACAGACTGTGTGTATCACACACAAACATTACCTACAGAAATACACACCCAGAGGACATCACTGCAGCCTTACCTGCTATTTTATTTGCATTTAATGAGATGTGTGTGAAGCAATATAACAATATTTGAGATTTAACGAGTATGCAAAGGATGCACAAAGTCCTACATACGTGTTTACATAGCTGATGGATAAGGTAAGTGGGTAAAAGGAATTCTTCAGAAGAAAAGGGGTTAGGGAAAAAGACTAATTGAGAGCAATATAGAGCAAGTTTGGTTAAAAAAAAAGTAGCAACAGACTTCTGTCTGTACTGTTTTGGACAAATTCACTCTACTCCTCACAGTTCAGTTTAACATTATGCTTCAATGGTTGGTGGTTTCATATCATCACTATAAGCTTAAATCAATAAACAACACCTGTAGAATATAAATTCTGAAAAATAGTTATGAAAATGGTTTCATTAAGATAACCTGAAGAAAGAAGGTTTTCATTAAAATCCCAATCATTTTAAAGTTAAGGTGAAAAACAATCCAAGAGAAAATTCAGTGGGCAGTATGGCCTTTGCTATATGTCAAGCATGCAGTCCAAGTAACATTTGCATGAAGAAACATGCCTGACAACATAAAACAAAGCCCAGACCTTGGGTCTGGCCAGACAGACATGGTAAAAGGTCTGATTTCAGCTCTACAGCAAGATGTTTCATAGCCTTGGGCAAGTCATTTAACTGCCTGGCTTCTCATCTACGTCACATTAACAGAATTTAAGTTTTGAATGTGTGATTATAATTACGAGGTCAGTAATGAGATACCACAGAAAAGGATTCAGGAGAGACCTCAGATGCTTGAAAACAACATAAAATGCTAGACAGAACAATGGTCTTTTGTTTATGTTATTAAGTGAGATCATTTTTGGTGTGGTATTTCTACAACAAGAAAGATACAAAAAGACAAGATACAAAGCCTCTTTCTCAAGAGATCAATGACATTCAGTTCAAGCTTAGTATCCTAAAGTTCTTCATGTACTTGAACATTCATTTCTTCTTTTTTACTAAGTTGCAACAAAATATCAGAATATAGGATAAATGGATGATACTGCTCCGTCTGTAAAGATGTTGTAGATTCAATGCTCACGCAAGGCCTACCACTAAAACACTGACTCCAGTGGCTTATTTAACAGACTGTCCCAGGGTACCGGTGAGACAGAGCAGGTTAAATGCTGCACTGCATGACCAGAGTTAAATCTGGGGCCCTGGACACACAGTGCCTCTGGCACTCTGCACCAAGGAGCTGATGTTGGAATGGCGTCGAGCCTACACGTCCTTCTAAGGCCTGTCGGCCACCGAGAGAACCACTTCCACCCTCGACGTTCAGCACGTGCTGAAACAGGTCTTTCATTTCTACAGACCACATTGCCCTGAAAAGTAAATACAAAATAAATACCTCCGCTGGGCTCTGCCTGCATTCAATTGTGCTCCCACGTTCACCTTCTGTTCCTATTTCTTTTTGATTTCCACCACTGAACAGACCAAGTTAGAATCCCTTCAGCAGCAACGCTAAAAATCACTGCACAGAACACAGAAATCAGTGAGCTGCACTGGCCAAGAGACTTGACAGGAGACCTTTTGAGGCCACCATTTTGTGACTGAGTAATGACCTTGACACACACATGAACTGGAAACTTTGTTATCTGACCCTGAGGAAATATGAGGGATCTCTGTGCAAAACAAAAAAAAACCACCTGAAACATTTTCTTATTAATGTTACTAATCAATATTCATGCACGCTAAGAAAGAAATACTCAGACTTTCAGCTATCTTGTATCAGTGTTGCTCACAAGATGTAAAAATTAATGAAAAAGCAATGTAACAGAGCTGCTGAACATCTCAGCAGCTTTGCAGGAAGGGTAGGGTAGTGAAAAGTGAGTAAGAAGAAAATATCCTGCGTGGAAGCACAGCCTCGTGCAGTGCTCAGAACAAGGAGAGGAAGTGAGCAAAATGTGCATGGTTCCATGCAACTGATGGACTGTATTTCACCAGCCTGTTTTTACTGTTAAGGCTCCAGACTATATTAGGAGTCTATCCAGTCTCTTAAGCCATGGGATGTGGATAATGGGATCAGATAAAATGATTAAAATCAGTTTGGTCTCATGCGTTCATCTACTAAGCGTAATAGACGCAAAATGGAAAGACTTAATTGTATAATAAAAGTACAAACACCTCTTTGTTTTACCTCTGCATTTTTCCAGTTTAGAGAAATTGATGAGGTTTTTCTCTGTTTGTGTGACTGAAGAAAACAACAAAGGCAAACAAGACAATTCTTCTCTTTCAGCATCCCAGTTGAAACTAGTTTCATCTATCCAAACAAATAAGCTCAGAAATAGTTGCAAAAAAAAATTTTATACTACATCCCATGAGATATTTTACATAGAGTGTCTGGTTAATAAACTTCAGAAACAAAGACTGCTTTTAAGTAGATAACAGAGTTTAATAACTGCCTTTTTAAGAAGTAAAAATCCAATAATTTCCCAGAATGTCTTATCCATACACTGAGTTTGTACTACTGTTTGCAAGCATTTTTTTTTTTTTTTAGTATATTTGAAACAATTTTTCTGAGAGAAAAATTCGCAAAGGAAAGGATTTAAAAAGATAAGTCTAGCAAATAAAGTGAAGAACAGTGAAGAAAAGCAGTTCCCAAGGCTGATTAAAAGACTTGGAAAGGGTTAAAAATTCAGATCTTTATGTAAGAATTATAAATGAAAGGAGAGTTAAAAAGGGGGAGAAGCGGGGGAAGAGCTAAGCTGCCGGTGACTAGAGTGTATTTATGGATTACTATGTCCTGAAAAGAAGAAAACCAGAGTTGTAAGATGACACTGCAGGGGTTGTCTGGACTTTTCACCGAGTGTAAAGTCTGTTTAGTCAGTGTCTTAATGCCTAATGCTGACCCTTGCCCTCTTCACTCCTCCCTGCTCCAGGTGCAACATTTTTGCAAGTGCTTTACTGGAAACTTTCTGCAGGTTTCACACAGTGCAAAGTGCATAGAGCACTTTACACATCCATTACGCCCACCCAATATTAAGGGTTTGCAGATTTTTTTATCCTAAGTACACACAATGATTTGTTGTATACATTTTCCCTTATTAGTATTGCTGCATTAAATTAATAAAAACAAAAGCTTCTTTGTAGGGGTATTTAATTTACATAATTCTATACAACAAGATACAAGATTAAGTATAAACTCATCTCATGCTCCCCAACACTGTGCAACATATGCCGGCAATGCTATTGATCTCTCTTAAATTAATTCTCTTTGCTATGGAAATGGAAGAGAAAAACAAAACCCATTGCTACAAAATAGTCAAGGCAATACAGCTTATGTTCCTCAGGAAAAGAAAAGATTTCTTGTACAGTTATTAATTAGATTTGGACTGATAAAATTTTTAAAGAAAAACAGCAGTTTTAAAAACTAATAATAAAAAGAGCTAAACTACATAAAGTCTGTACAATATCAATTTTGATTTACAAAAATAATGTATTAAATCTATAAATTCTACAGATTTTAGTAATGAATATATAAAAGTACACAAATAATTATTTCTCTATGTTTTATGTTTAGTAGATGGTTGCTAAGATTTTTGAGGTCTGCAGTTTAACTTTTCTGAGGAGAAAGTATATTCTGGGTACCATCATCTTCAAGACCATTAGAAGTGTTGTGTTGTTTCTGGAAAGGTTTCTGTGGGCATTTCTTGCCACTGCGGGCAAGGAGCCCATTTTCCTCTGTGTGCACAATGCTGCTGGACTTCTGGCTCCTTTGGGTTTCACCTGGCATTGAAGATGATTTTCACTGTGTAATACCAGCTACTAAAACTCATCCTTCTCCAGTGGCATAAAGCTTACTGCAAATCCAAGACTGTAAATTCATGGTTCTTGCACTTTGTTATCCATACTAGCTAACTATACCCCCTCCAAAGATTAAAAATCATGATTTAGAAATTTAAAACTTTCAAATAACTGAATTCTCCACATTCCTTCCTCAGTGAGCTATGCTGACGAGTGTTCAGTACACTGAAGGAAAAGAAAGGAGGAAAAGGATGGGTTTAAAAGAGGTGAATAGCAGCAGGTAGGCTTCATGGAAAACCCTACTAGTCTAGCCAGAATAACCCAGGATAACACATCTTCTATGCACAGCATTACTTCAAGGTAAGACTTACATAAAAAGAGTTCAGATGAGGGTTTATATTTAGGGAATTTCTATGACAGAGATGTGTTTGCATCTGGACTAAAACATTTATTTTACTGGATTACCTTTCAGATATGCTAAGCAGCTGTACCTCTCTGAAAGAATATTTTGGTGTTTTCCAATGACATTGCTAAATAAAAAATAGCTTAGGCCATCTTTATTACCTAAATAGTTTAAGGGGTCTGATTCTGGGGGAGATTTTTCTTTAAAACAAAATGTGGATCTTAATATAGTAGTTTATTCCAGGAGTGGCTACTGGTCAAGAGGTCAAAATATCCTGGGAAGTGTGTCCTGAAACAGTTTTCTTATGTTTTTCAATTTAATTTAAACACTGGAACTCAAAGAGAATAGTGGAAAAAAAAATTTAAAAAAAAGTTTGTTTGAAGTGACAGACTATTTCTAGAGCTGAGTAGCTTTATCTCAGCACAAAAAGTGCTTCTGTCCACAGTGCAGCTGCTAAAAACTCATCAACACTCCTTGTTTAAGAGTAGGGTACAATTAGAAGTCAAAACTTTAAAAACCTGAAAAGTTATTACTGCAGTAAGACATGCAACTGGATTTGATTTCTGGATTTGTTTACAAGACATATTTAGTGCAGGTGGTATTCTCCTTAATTTCACTGAAGGTCAAGTGTACTTGTCATAATTGTATTTTTTGCACACTGAGAATTCAACTACTTGTGCAGACTGAAAACAGACATTGTTTCTGTAAAGGAAACACAGAGGCACTGAAGAGTTGGACTTGAAATAAACAATGAAGTAAATTCTCACAGTTTTCAGCTACCATCTCGTCAAGATCATCACTTTTGAGTCTGCTGTATATCAGTGGAAGCAGTGATTTGGGTCCTTCACTCCCAGAACTTCAGAATCCTTTGACTGGAAAAGTGGTTTCATCTATCTTGCTTTAGGTGGCTAGTTAAAATTTTTTTCAGGACTATAAACTAAGATGAAGGTTTTGCAATATTTGCAAATGACTGACATTACAATGATTTACAAGTATAAAAATGAACAAAACTGAAATAATCAAGATTCTAATTTAAGTAAATAAAAACTAGATTACAAAAAATATAAATTCATTTTCTGCTATTTTGGAACGTCAAAATTACAGCTTTCAGAGGAGACCGTCTTATTCTCTGTAAATTTTAAACTGACTTGTTACAATTGTCAGATAGCAAACTAAATTTGCTGAAAAAACAACATGGCAGAAATAGGATAATATTCTTGTGCTTTGATTCATTTACTCTTATGAATTATCAGTCTCTCCCACGTGCAATATGTGCATCTAAAATACAAAGTTGTCCACTGAACCTTCTTCTTCTCATGAATATGTTTCCCTCATCCTCTACCTTACAATCATTGCTAGTGCCTTCACTATGCATTTTACCTGAAGAAGGAAATTAAGGCAAAACATCTCTGAATTGTGTTTAATTATATTTTTTTTTCATGTCAGTTGAAAAATGCCATAACAAAAAAACCCCAAACAACCAGGTGTCTCCTTCTGTTATTCTTATGTAATAGTTAAGTCTTGCATAACGCTTAAAAAATCCTCCAGTTTTCTTCAAGTAAATTATTTCCTAATATATCAGAGACAAGGAAGAGAAATCAACCTTCTTTCCAGATTCTCTTCATGTCAGGTCCAGAGCTCAGGTTTGCTTCAGAGCATCAGTTCACCAAATTTTAAAACTAGAGACAAATTTCTCTTGTGAAATCCATTTGCTGGTTAGCAGTTTGTTACCCATCTCCTCTACCCCCATCCAATCTGCTTTTCTAAACAGCACTGCCCTGAATCGCTGTATTCCTCTGCAAACAGCAAAATGTAAAGATGTAAAAATTGGAACTAGTTACATAAATACACAACATTACATATGATGACAGTATTAAAAATTTTACTTAAAAGCATAAATACAAGTGAAATAGTGCCTTTTTATGGAGCAGTTCAAAAACACAGAAATACTTTCATTAAATTGACACAAGATCACAACTTCAGATCTACATTTTCATTTATTGGAAACCTCAAAAAATAACCAGGTTGCCATCTGATTAGTTTCTGTTATTTCCTTAAAATACAAAATAGTACAGGAAAGCAAGCAGTAGTCTCATGAAATTTCACTAGGTCAACTTAGAGAACTTTGGTATTTCAATCTGTGGGATTCATCTGACATTTTGTCTGTAAATCCAAGCTTCCTCTTTCCTCACCTCATTGGCAAACTTATTTTTAAGTTGTATTTATTTGTAATTATAAAGTTTTACTGCCTTACTGGATGGTCAACTCCACAAAAAAACATTGATTTGTGGGGTTTTTGGGTTTTTTTTGGTGTTTGTTTTGTTTTGTTTTGTTTTTTTTAAAGAGGAAAAAATATCCCTCTAACCACTATCCTATGACAGTTTTGTACTTATATTCAGGGAATAAATTTTACACAACTTCAACTTTACAACTTCATTTAGAGAATCAATAATCAGGACTATTCTTTCCATATCAGTATTCTAGCTGAGTTTTTCAGACTCAGTATTAAATTTGGGGTAATTTAAGATCTTCTAAACAAAAAAAAAAAAATAAATTAACTCTATCGTCCTGTTAGTGAAGGAAGTGAAACCTAAGTTACTTAAAAAACTGATGAGGTTCCTGTCCTTTCTGAAGAGGAATCAAGATGGTTTTTGCTGAAATACTGGTTTAAATTTATACAAAAAATAAAAAAAAAAAATAAAAAAAAATCCTGTACTTCAAGAAATAGTTCAAAGGGATCAGGGACTAACACTGAATATGTATCAGGTTCATTAATCTACTTCTTAGATACACAACTTGTTTCTCTGAGGAGATGGCAACGCACCTGTACCTTTGTAGCAGCCAGCACAGGGAATCACATTTAGCCCCAGAAGGCTCCAGTGGGGTAGGCCTCCATCATGTTTCCAACACACTCCTGGAGAAAGGAGAATGCTGCCTTGCATGAACAGGTTGTGAGAACACCAAGGCCATTGAAAGGACCAGTGGGACTTGGCTGAATTCCCAAATTTTATTGTATTAAGTAAAGGTCTCTACTCTGTCCTGTAATGCTTCTCTGATGAGTAACTCACTATGTAGTGCCTATATCCTGTCCTTTTCTTTCCTTCTCTGGATTTACACAGAACAGACAGCAGTGATTTCCTGCTGGATGCCCTCAGGATTCACTGCGTGTTTTGGATGTTGCAAAGGAAGAGGAGACAGTCAAGAAAATTTGAGACTTTTATGGGAGAGGGGTTTGTGGCCTTTGGCTACAAGATCTTAATGAGCTTCCTGCTCCTTTTTTCCTCATCTCTCTACAACAGGAGGAAGCAAGCACAACGAAGACTAGAATTGTGCACCCCTCCTTGCCAAAGATTTGTCATCCAGTAGCTTTAAATTTAGAAACTTAAATTGGCTGTCATTTCTTTTACTGCACAAATGTAAAATAAGTGATGTTAAGATAGCATTAAAGACAAATGTGGGGGAGACTGCTTTTCAATTGTTTTGTTTGAAAACTTGTACTTTAATTCATGACAAGCAGCAAGATTCACTGGAAAAGGCATTCTGCACTGAAGTATGCTGGGCATACTTCATTATATGAGAACATTTCTAAATGAAGACCTTCTTTGCCATTTCCTTAAAGATGGTCTCAGACTATACCACCTGTCTAAACATATTTACAGTCTCTCCACACGGCTGAAAGCTCACTGTAGTGGAATTTTTCTAAGGGTCAAAGGTAGCACAATTGAAGAGGGTTTGGTTTGGTTTGTTTTTTAAGACACAAGGAGATATCCATGAATTTCCTGCAAATCTAGCTACAGATATAACTGGTTTATAATAGAAACATTTGTTAATCTAATCTAGAGATACAAACTCTCTGAGTGGCTGCTAACCATTTGATAAACTTTTTTAAAATTTAGTTAGTACTACATTATGCAGTTTGCATTTGACTTACCTAATTTGTTCTCTGCTGCCCTCTTTTTCCACTTTTTTTTTGTCTGTAAGATGTTAGTTGAGCCACAAAAGCAACCCCTGTATCTCCCAGCATACTTGCCAAGTTAATTTTACTTTTACTTCCTCATTTAAGGGGAAAAGGGGGACTAGGGACGAACAAACATTTTGGGTCAGGTGGTACATCCATATCTAAAGACAGGAGCAAAGATGAGAGATCAAACTTGCCTAAAAAAAAAAGATAAGCAATTACTAAATCCCAAATATAACATATTTATCTCTTGAATAAATTGCTCAAAATTTGACAGTTGCCATCTTCTGAAATTTCAATTTGGAGGATCCCTCCCCCATTCTCCAGGAAAGACATCTGGCTGCCACTGAATGGAGTTTACTGTTTGAACATCCCATCTGGTTTCATCATGTTAACACATGATTCCAAGTCATTCAAGAAGTATGAACAATGGATATTGTATTCCATATAGTGTCATGTGGATTTAATCTTTAAAAGATGGTGGCACTGTAGAACTCAATCTTTTAACTAAAAGTCAAAACATTTCTTGTACTGAAATCTCATTTCCCACAGCCTCAGAAGCCTCCGATTTTATCCTGCTCTAACAACGACAAGGAGACAATGTCTCCCTCATATAGTGCCATTCCTATTGTTACCTACCAGAATACCTATCTTGATAAATCAAGAGCACATTTCCTAAACACAGCAGTTAAAAGCAGCATTAAAACAGATTTTTCATGAGAATGCTAATTATTTTCATAGTCAAATTACTTCCAGATTGATTAAAATCAGAAGCAGAAGTTTGTTGAGGCAAACGGAAGTTGGGCACTTTTGCCTTCCAGAGCTGGTAACTCTACCTTTCACTGACATTAGAAAAATCTAAAAAAGTCTCTCCAAGACAAACTGTAAGTGCTTTTGTCAACAGACCAGCACTACTTTATCTCAGTGATGCTGAAAGAACATCTCATTTCTCTATATACTCTTGAATTAAAACTCAATTTTCTCTTAACATTTCTTATCCAAACAGCTCTTTAACATTTATTTCTTCATAAGGATAATTGACTCGTGGTCCTGTAACACTGATCCTAATATATTTTTTGTATTTCTTAAAGGATGCCTAGTAGGAACAAATGTTCAATAAGTGGCTTATTATGAAAATTTAATAAAAACTTATTTCAGGCTAAAATAGCATTATGTAAACTTCAAGAGTAAGCAGGTATTTAAATATTTTCTGGCTGTCTTTTAAGCCACCTAATAAAATGATATTGCTTCATTAGAGCACTTGGGAAAGTGACTGGTTTATCTGCAAGGGTGAAAAGAGGAGGAAAAATACAGATATTTTGAAGGGAAACACCTTTTTAGTGGAATGAAGCAGGGCAAACATCCTTTACATCTCTGGAACTGGATCATGAAGACTGACTAATTTATTCTCAAAACTGTAAGGCTAACTGAGTCAGAGTTGTGTAACAAGATATAGATGTGCTGATGAGAGAAGACAATTCTGTAAAGATTGATAAAGGCAATTACACAATAACACCACCCAACTGTTTCTGAACTCTGTTGAAGTCTATGTTTTATTTAGTATCACCATTTTACCAGCCAGCTCAAAGGGTGAAGCTAGTTATATGTGTGGACATCAGGATTTTCACAGAAACACCTAAATCAAAAATATTTAAGAGGCTACTGTTGGTGCTTTAAAAATCACTTTGCGTTGTCTGGAAAATTACTTTACCTGGTTTACCTTCTGTGTTTCAGTTGACAAAAGCTGTCTAGAGGATAGGGGCTACTACATTTAATAAACAGAAAGGGCAAAGAAAGAAAAGATGTGCTCAAATTTACGAAAGTCAATGAATTCCTGTGTGACAAACTGGATAAGCTCCCAGCAAAGCAGGGTTGAAGGCTGGCTCCATCAGTTGGAAATTCTTTTAAAATCTGTGGAGATCATACAGACTGCTAAAACAGTGGATAATATGCATTGAACATAGTCACTTCTAACTGATTACATCAGGGAAGCTACTGAATTCCCTAAATTTAGGATAAGAACAATAAAATACAAGATTGGAATAGAGACAAAAAAACTTTGTTGATTTCAACAGTGTTCCACTGTTCCAATCACCTCTAATAACTAAATCATTAATACAGTAGTGACTATGTTCATTGATGACCACCTTAGTTTTACAGAACTAAGAGAATTGTTTGTTTCATTTGGCAGTGCTTCTATTGACTCTTTCCAAGTAATTCTAGTTAAGTATTCATTCAGCACAGATTTATGCAAGCTATAGCAGACAGCTTGTGTCAGAAAGTCTTCAGAGTCTGTTTGTCTAATTCAAGTACTCTGTCTAGAAAGGCATTGCTTTTGAGTACTCAAAACCTATTAATTCAGTTCCTTATGTTGGCAGGCACAAAACACACAATACTTTTCAGCTTGTAATCCATCTGCAACACCTGAATTACTACAAGCACTTGTCATACACTGAAGAGAAAAAGGGACACTGACAAAAGGAATTTAAGGAAATGGAAGTCCTAAACTGAGTCTCCTTGAAAGAATTTAAAAAATTTATTTTATTTCTTTGCCCTTAAGCCATGAATGTCTTAAGGCATGCAAGATCCATGCTTAAAAAGAACTAAAATCCTGTCTTCTAGAATTTAGGTATTTAGTTAAAACTTGCTGGTTTTATGTAAGTATTTTGTACTAGTGAAAAGTTTGACTTCTCGGACAGGATCCAGAATTAAAGTTGGCTCTACTCACAATCAATTTCGGTTAACATGTAGCAAGAGAATTTTGAAGACACAGCAAGACTTTTCCAGGGAAGATAATTTATTTTAATGCTTTACTTCAAGACAGAGTGTGCTGGTCTAGCTAGGCCACGTGAAATTCGTTCCAAGTGATCCTCAACCAGATTAGCAATACATCCATTTAAAAGGGCAGTGATACAGTCCCTGATAAAGTACTTGTTGTTACATCAGTTCTCTCACTTAAAAAAATTTGTGGGATATTAATGCTAATTTTTTAGTTCTTGTATGGAGTAAGGAGCATTTATTTCCTAGAACATTGTATTCAGTCATCTTGTTCCTACCTGTGATGTTTAACTTCCAAAACCAAAGCAGAATGCCTTCACAGTTCCATCCTTCATTAGGGGAGAAAAGTATCTTAGTAGTTTGACATAAGTTTCAATATTAAGAGAAAACTTGAGTGGGTTTATTGAATCAATCTACTCTTTCTGGATATCTACACAGATTTCACATCAACATTAAATTAAAGTAATGGGTGTTAAAATGAAATCTCACAGTGGCAGTCTGAGTCGGACTTTGGTTATTTGTAACTCATGTTTAACCTTACAGAAAATCTAAGTGCATTATGATCTAAGTTAACTAAATTCAAACTTAAATATCTTCTCCTTTTAGTAATCTAGTTTAGATATTTGTGCACTGCAGACATTTGATATCTAACTCTCTCCCTCTTGCTAACACAATCTTGTTTTCCACATATAAATGGCAAGCTGCCAATTAGGGAAGTACACATGCTGCAATGCAAAGGAAAATAAGTAGATATGTCTGTATGTATTAACTACAAGTCAGAGTATTGTCTAGTGCAGCTGGAGTGAAAAACACTCCAAAAAAGCTAATTACAACTCCAGTCTTTATTATTATAAGCAAAAGCTTTTGTGAGCTAGGGTTACAGTCCTCACTGCAGTATATTTCTTGTTTTTAAGTCTTTGTTATTCTTTTTCCACTGATTCAAACTCTTGAAAATAAAATTGTCTCAAAGCCATTAAAACAAGAAAAATCTTAAAGCAATTTATCAAACTCTAGTGCAAAGAATAAAATTCTCTTCATTCATTCCATCACCTCTATGGCCTTATAGTTGCTTTTATCCATATGTAGAACACAATTCCAATGTAAATGCCAGAATGACAATTAAATAAAACCTATTTCTGTAGATTGAAACTTTTTTATAAGCTTCCTTAAGGAAAAACCAAGCTACTGGTGAAGCCAGCAGGACACCCAGGTTCATCTGGGCTCCTGTTCCAGATTCAGAATATAATATGAGAAATTCCACTTTGTTTATTCTCTGATTCCCAAGCTGTGTAAAGCTGTGTTAGGATTATTCCCATTATTCATCCTACTATAAACCAAAGCAGACAATCTTTTGGACACTGCTATAGAGTAGTAGAGAATTCTAGGTAGTTCTGTATGGTATATGATACACAGAGCTGTACATCACCCTCAAACCCTAGCAGCAGTAATTTAGATCAGGATACTGAAGTTAACAAACCTAAAAACCCCTGTATTATCTCTTTCTTCTGTGTACTTAACTGTACAAGTTCTGTAAGTATATTGATCATCTATAAGCCTGCTAAAAAGCATAACTAATTATATTTATTCATTCTCCTCTCTATTTAAGAAAAAGAGACTTAGCAAAACTAAATTTTGTGGGCTCTGTAATTTCAATGTGACTGTGCTGCATTCTCTCGTCACGAAATGCCTGGCATCTTCTTGTGCCACACTACTCAGCGTAAGCTGCTTTTCTGTAATTCATAGGCCACTTCTGTACAGGGCCATTGCCATTTTTCATTTCCAAAAGCAAGTACATGAAGCAATAGAACTCTCAGAAATGGAAAAAACATCCTACTTTTAACTTAACAGAAAATGGCATTTCATCTTACAGCCCTGCCAGTGCACTTACTCGTAATGTGATGTGTCATATAGGTTGAAGTGAATTTCTTTGCCTTAAGGATCAAGTGCCACTTCTCGCCAAAAACATAAGAAGATTTCACTTCATGTTTGACTCCTAATTCACAAGTACTGCAGTCTTTGAATGTCGGCTTTTCTGTCAAGCTGGAGGATGGTGATTCATAAAGTTAAACTTCATGTGGAGTGGTACCATTTTTAAAGAAAAGTGCTTCAGAAAACATTTCCAGGGATTAAAAGAGAATTTATAGTCAAAAAACAGACACACTGACTCCAAAATAGCTGTTTCACATTTAGCAGTAAATCAACTATTTCAGACAGATCTCTTCATTCGTCCTAAATTTTACTGAAATTCAAAGTAGAACAGCAGTGGTTTTGAACTCAAAGTTTTGTGGGCTGGAAAAAGTGAGTTTTCTGCTTACCTGTGGTCATGAAATATTTATCAGTTTGTCAGTTAAAAAAAAGTAGCAATGAATGGTATACAGTGATTCATTTCTTTATGTGAAGGACTTTGTATAAATTAGCAATCTGGCATTCAGTGGTCACATGTATTAAACACACTGAGTAATGCTACTTTATCTCACCCTCATACAAGCACAACAACATGGCCTCCCACTGAGCTACTTAGTACTTAATGTAGTGGGCCAGAAGTACCTCAAAGTTGTTTGGCATAATTAACAGCTCAAGACAGAACAAAATACAAAATTTGTGGGGAAATTTGCAAGCAATCTTATGCGCAACAATATCAACTTAAATAATTTCTAGAAAAAGTTTTTAGTCCATTTAGGACAAGTGAAACTACTCATCCCAGATTTTCCAATAAAATATCCAGTTAAATCATTTAATAAAATATAGAAATGCCCTAAGACCAGTCCTCCAGATAAAGTATATTTATCACAATCCCAGATCCAAATCTATTTTTCAGGTGTTTTAATAGATTGCAATTGCTATGAGTTATGCAAATTTATTCAGGGGAGGGGAAGGATAACTTTTGGACTTTGATTAGTGCAATTTTTGGGGGAAGAGGAAAATAAATGAGATTCAGCTCTGTTTTAAAAATAATTCTGCTGCCAGATCATTCCACCATCACAAAATAAGTGACACATGTAACAAGCCAGAGAAGATAAATATCTTCTCAGCCTCTGCTTTATGACCAAAGCTAAGCAAATATGCAGCTGACGGAGGTACCTGAGACCCTTTTGCTGGCCTTTGAAACCTCCAACATGGTATTGTAGGTAAGAATGTTAAAGAGATGCTTCTCTTCTTGAGAAACATCTTCAGCCTTTTTCAAAGTTAATTCAGGCTGGTATTTTCCAAGCCATACTAGTGTGGTATTTGGTACTGATTGCAGGGGACTTAGCATGGAGTAAACTCCATATTTCACAGGAATTCAGCTGAAGAGCCTTTTACTACAGCCTTCATCTTCCATTTTAAAGCTATGAAGAGGGAAAGGTATGCACTTAAAAAAATTAAAAAAGGAGGGGGAATGTTTCAGAGGCTCTTCAAAGATTTGTCTGAGTTGTGGAATTAATAAGAAATACAAGTTCAAAACCTTCAAGTATTTTGAGCTACCATTAAATTTAGAGCAAATCCCTTACAAGAAATTTCGCACTGTGAATCATGTGCTGGACTTGTTTTTGTTGGTTTTAACACCAGGAAGTTGCCTACCATGTTAAAATGCTGGTTTGTTTATTGCAGTATCATAAAATAAATACTATCCAACAAAAGATGTAGTTATTTCTTTACAGAGACACAATACCATTTAATTAGAAAGGTTTATATGATTAAAAGAGAGACACACAAATATTTAACAAATATGTATCCTCCTTTATCAAGTGGAAGCCAAGTACATGGCAGCATGCCTGGGATTAGAAGGTGGAGGATAACTAAAATTTCTTCTTTCAATGGAGGCCCATCAAGGTCAGAGATCTCCAGATTAAAAACAACAACCCCCACAAAAGGGTCTCCAAAAACCAAAGCCAAATACCAGTAAAACTTTAATGCACACTATTTATACACTTCAAATAATTCTGGTACTTTAGCCTGTTCATTTTTTTTCTTTACATGAATTTTTACAGAAGACTCTCTTCACATTTTAAGGCAGAAAAGTCTTAACCATTTTTAAGAAATGAGTATGCAATTCTGCATCGTTTAGTAATTAAGAGGAAAAATGGTTTTAACAGTCAATCAAAAAGAGTAACAAAAGGAACACAAAGGAGGTCTCAGTTCACTAAATAGTGCTTGTCTTTTCAGAGAGAAATTTTGTCTAGAAGCATTCAAAATGCAGAGTCCAAGCACTCTTCTGCAATGTCAGAACTCAGCATCATGAGGCAAAATGTTTTTGCTGGATAGAGAGTGATTTAAAAGCTTTCTTCCTAGTTTAAAAGGATTGAAATGCACTGCTGAAACCTCTTCAATGAACCAACCCCACTGGCCAGGCTGTAGTACCTGCACAGCAGCAATGCTGCCCAGGCCACGCACCGCTCTGCTGCCTGTATCGGTACAACTCGTGGTGGAGGAACAGATGAAAGGCCAAATTGTTTCAGCCAGCCAGAACCACCCCCAGAGTGTCCCAGCTATGGCCTTACTGCAGGTGAGAAGCAGATAGAAACTCTGAAAGTGAAATAAGATGGAAAATAAACTTTGATAAGTATGACCTGCCCTAACTTGAAGGCAAGAAGCATTTAAATGTTAATGTCCGTATATGCTAACTTAATTAGTAAAATGAGGCATTGTATGCCATACTACTTAAAAAAAATAAGAATCACTGCATATTTCAAAATATTATATGACATATTACATACTTATAAAACAAGTTTGCAATATCTGTCACTTCCTATAATGACTTCAGGGAGAAAGTACTGTACAGAGCCTGGCTAAAAAAGGCTAAAAGTTGTTTAACAAAACTCCCTTCCTGTACCAAAAACGAAGGCTTCTACTACACCTATGTCAATAATATAGTCTAGTAATAAATGAGAACATTAAAAAAGTAAAAAAGAAAAGCACTTGATAGTTACAAAAGAGAATAGTACTTGTTCTTTATGAGAATAGAAAATTATCTCCTTTAAGGGGAAAAGCAGTGGAAGAGGAAAATATCACTGTCTTTTATTTTATGTCCCTATATGTTTTATTATAAAAACCCCAAAAATCCACTTTTTTTAACCTGGTCACCTGGGAGAAGTAATGCTTCTGGAAAGGTACAGACCAAGGTTGCTACAAAATCCTGTATGAGAACATTTAAGTAAACAAATAAAAATCCTGTTTCATCTTCTCATATTCCTATCTCCTGGCATATCAAAAAACACAAGTACCTGTGTTTAAAGGACTAAGAACATGAGGCACATTGGTTTAGTGAACTTAAACTAGGACATCAGGAAATAATAGCAGCAGGTATTCCCTTACTCCTCTGCTGCCAAAAAAAATGATGCAATTCTACTATTTCTTCCTCTGATTACAGTGGTGCATTTAAATTTCTAATGTTTGAAGAGGGCATTACAGAAAAGTTTACTGTTTGTGGTTTTGGTTTTTTTTCCAATTCCTGTTTTTCATAAAGCAAAAGTTTTAACTTCCAGAATCTGCACATGAAGTATTGGAATTTCTCTCCATTTCTGATTCCCCATACTGACTGTCACAATAGTGAGAGCACAGTGAGGCCTCTCAGGGCATTGCCCTCCTTCTGAAACCCTTGTAAGATGCATGACAGAAAGACCTGGGAGAGCCAGGAGGCCTCTCCACTCTACAGCATCACTGAAATAAATGCAGCAGTAAGTGTCTGTCCCTTTCAAAGATATTTTCTAATGTTAGCATTAGAACCTTCTGTTCCCTATTTTAAAAAGAAGAAACCGAAAGTCTAAACCTCTTTTTTAATTGATTCTCTAAAGTGAACACCTTTGAAATTTAAATGCCTGAACTCACATATCCTATTGGCTTATCCTTAGACTTTATTACTTGATGGCAATTCAGAACTGTTTTTCTATTTCACCTCTCTCCTGCTCCCTGCCAGCCTGGAGAGCTTTTGCAAAGAGTAGGCCAAACTTTCCAAGAGGCAGCCTACAGCAGTCATGCTAAAAGGAACTTTGGAGCAAATTCTTTAAGTCTTAATCCATCTGCTTGCTTCTACTTTAACACTTTCACAGTAATTTACAGTATTTTCACCAATAAAATCATTATTTCATTTAAAAGGAGAATGAATAGGAATGTCTTCTTAAAATTCTATGCCAAAGTATGTTTATTGCTTAAAAGAAATAAGCAGAGCTTCCCAAATTCTATGAATTAAAGACATTTTCAAAGTCTTCCTACAGTAAATGTGAAGCACCATAGACTCTTAACATATTTAAATAATGGTCTGGAATTTAATTAGGAACTTTAATATTTGAAGTTGAATGAAAATTATTTTTCCTTTACTTTTTTCTGGTTAGGTTTCTTACAAGGAGACTCCTGTTGAATCAGAAATAAATCTTTACCTTCAAAGTAGACAATATTTAAAATGACAGTCCAATCACAAGCACACACACAAAGAAAAGTATGCTAAAAGTAATTAAAGATCCTAGAGGACAAAAGGAAATATTGTATTAAAAGTTGAGGTTTAATCAGAGTTCCTACAGTTACTTTGAACCTTGTAACTTAAACAGAGTAGGGTTTAGATAATACCCTATTAAAAAAGAGTCTTCATTCTTTTGGAAAAAGGCACAAGATGATCCTTACAATACCACATAAAATAAACAGGAAATCTAGATAATATTCGGGAAACTGCTAGTTATCAAGAGTTCCACTTGGAAACTGTGTACTTACTATAAGATTAAAGATAGCAAAATGTTGCCACAAATACCTACTCCTATTAGAACCGTAGCTTTTCATATAAGCATCTTTTAGAGTAAATGGAAGTTATGTCAGGAATCCTACTCTACATTAGTCTAGTATTTACTATAGTCATTAATCTCTCTGAAACATGCATTTAAACATGACCAGTGCACTGGTAATATATAATCTGACAATTCAAAGAATTCAAACTGTTCACTGATGGATCACCTTTCTTTCTAAAAGAAGCACCCTAAACATGGAAATTTTCAGCTTTTTTTATGCAAAACCACATCAAAAACTGAATACAAAGATCAGATTCAATATAAGAATATTTTCTGGGACATGACATTGAAGATACTCAAGTTTGGTATTAAAGAGACTTGTGTATTGTTTCATTTTTAATTAGAGAAAAATTCTATTCCTATATGCTGCATGTAATAGATCAAGACACATGATTTCCAAAGGTCCAAAATAAATGAAAAAGTAATCCAATTTTATTCACAGCTTTGCTGTGTAGTGTAACTTTTTTGTGTTAAAGAAAATGTTTCCACAATAAACTTCATTGGGAACTCATGAGTTCACACAGCTCTGAGCTAGGGAAAATACTTGATAAAATACGTTATAAGTGCCTGGACAGTGCACCTTCAACAGTTGTCTCTGACTTTTCTCTGTTACAGTAGGCATTTGAAGTGACATCTGAGCTATTTATTTTCAGTAAGAAGCCAAGCACTTGTGTCAAGTAGCACCACATTCCACAGGTTGTCTCATTTAAAAGCTGTAAGTCTAGCTAGATATTGGCATGCATGATTCAAGGGGACAGAACTCAGTACTTAGCAGGGGAGGGAAAGGCATTTAGAAGATAACAGAAGTCCAGTTATGAACTGTGAAAATATGGAAACTCATTGAGGAAAATGGGAGAAGCCTGTGCTTAAGGTTAGATGTGTGTGCTCAAATATCTCACTTCATCAGTCAACAATAAAAGGATAACTACCAGGAAACATTTTAACCTGACAAGGTATTGTAAACAGTGTGGTCCTCTTTTGGGATATAGTCTGTTGCTTTCAAGCTACAGTCAGTGGAAAAGTTATGGAATACAATGTTGGGGTGTCTTTGAATTTACTGAATTCCTTCCAAAATGCCTTATGGTGGACTATTTAGTATTCATCACCATGCTTCTGTGGAGTAACGGCTGTTAATCCTCTAAAATATACAGAAAAGGGAAAAACATCAGCTCTACAAACAAGCTTATTTTGTCCTATCTTGTCATTTTTAGCAGAAAGCCCAACAGCTCACCTTCAGGGGGAAAGAATTTAATAGTTTACTGTAAATTAAACAGCTAAAGCAGGAATTTACTGTCCAGTGTATCTAAGAATCAGTGAAACAAATTTATTTTCATCTCTTTTCAAGGTCAGCACCAAGATGACAGTGTGTATTACGCAGTTGTATCGTATAGTCAGCATGCCAGATGATGACCCCATAATTCAAGCCCAGACTTAAGGTCCAGCACAAACACAGAGTTAAATGTGCTTCCCAGTACTTGTGGATATTGCATTCAGTCATTGCTGCTCCCTAGGAAAACAACCAATCTCCCACAACTACACAGACAGAAACCTCCTCCAACCTCCCCCTCCAGTGTAACCCAAAAAACCAAAGAAATCAGAAGTGTGGCAAGGGCAAGGCTGAATTTTTGCCTGTACTGTGTGGAGTTACTGAAATGAACAGCTCAGTGAGATAAATAGCACTGCTCTGGTTTTACGCTGGTACAGAAGAGATGAGGGTCTAACTACCCTTTTGTTGTTTAACTGATTTTAACTCTAAAAGTTTCCAACCACTTTCTGAAAAGGTATCTTTGAAAGGAAAATGCAGTCTTCAAAAAGGAAGAAAATTTAAAGCTTTTCCTCAAGTTTCCTTTCATTTCTTATCTTCCTAAAATACATATATACAGTTTGTTCCAGGAAATGTCTGAAATGCCTTCTGGTAGCTTTTAAATAAACATGAAAATCTCCTTTTGAGTTCAAAGAATTTCCATTAATGACAGGGGAAGAGTTCTTGGACTGTAACACAAATGTAAACAAAGGTCACAAATCGCTCTCAATAATTAAAATGCATTATCATTACTTTTTGACTATTAGTCTGCTATCACATAACTGAATTAGACATGAGCAAAGCTCTAATGTGCCTCCACAACAATCTTTTCCTGTACACTAAAACCGGCAGACCTCAGCTACATTTCTCAGCCAGGAGCTAATGTTTCTGGGTACATGTTACTGTTTCATTTGTCAGTAAAGCCTTATTTACTGGCTTCCTGTTATTAATTATGGGAAACAGGATCTCTTCAAACTGTAGGAGAGGCTCTTTTAACTCCTGTCTAGACTTTTCAAGACAAAATATTGATGAGCCCTTTAATGTTTGTGCAGTGACACAATCTGAGAAAAAAACCCCATCGTTGCCTCAAACAGCTTAAGGCGCCTTATCACACATTCAGAAAAAAAAAAAATCCTTTAAATCACTCGGGCTCACATCCTTATTGTTAGTCACTGAAGTAAGGTTTTCTTTCATAGTTGGATACTTTCTTCATCTGTCACACTGATTAATTAACAGCTCACAGTATGAGCCCTGAGCTTAAATAGCCTACTCAAACAAGGAGGACAGATCAGTGTTAATATTCCATAAAAAGCTGAAGAGGAAAAATGCTTTCTTAGTATGAAGGGATCTGTCTTCTAATAATCAAAAAATTAACTAATTTCTGTTTGATTACATTACCTGAGGAGATAAAAGCACCCAGCTTGTGAAGGGAGATTGGAGGAAAGGATTAGGACGAAAGTTAGAGAAGACTTAAGCATTTTTAATTAAATTGTTGGTTGGAAACAACCAAGTCTTGAACACCAGTGAAATTATTTTCATCATCATTAAGAAAAGCCAGTTTATCAACACATAATGAGCAAATCTATAAAAAAACAGTACCATTGCCTGTAAAGATCTATATGGAAAAGGCATGCAATTACATGAAATAGAGAGTTCCTAAAACCTTAAAACTAAAGCTGGTTTCAGCCAAAGCGTTTGTTGTTTCTCTCACACACACCTCTTTCCCAAACTGTTACAGTCTGGCAATTATTTCAGGAGTTTGACTTTCAACAACTGCAAGTTCTCCCCCTTTTTTAAGCCCCTCCAGTACTGCTGAGTGGGCAAAAATTACAGATGCAAGAAAAGCTGACAAATGAGTGCAAGGCCCCTCCTCTCCAGTGCCTCGACAGTCAGAGCCCCTGCCAAAACATGCCTGAAAGCTAGTGAGGAGACAAAGACACAAAGATTCCATTTTTTCAGGGAAAATAGATTTCATGTAGAAACTACTAGGGAGAAGAATTGCACAATAGCACGTGTGTAATCTCAAAAGCAGAGCAGGAATAAACGTTTCAAGAAAAAGTGAAATTATATTTGCTTATTGAATAAGCTCAACAAATGCTATTTAACATATGGCTATTTTAAACTGCAAAGTTTAAAACTTACCCTCCAGGGGGTAGGAGAGGGAAAGCTCCCATAAAGTCAGAAAAACATTTTCAGTCACGGAGAACCTTCAGTTTAACATGATCCAAGCTAAGAGTTCACGGCTATTGCTCTAAATCATCTCCTGATAATGCCTCAGTACACAACCAAAACAAAGTAAATCCAGCTTTTTAGCTCAAATCTGTGACTATGTTTATTACTAAAAGATGCTTCTCCCAGGGTGTCATTAATAAAGTTGCAATGAGTTTAAAAGCCTGGCACCTAGGTACATCCATGTTTTCAGGCTTTTCATAACAAGTTTAATACTTTTGTGACTGGCACTCCTCACTGAGCTGGAACAGGTCTGCCTCTGAGCAGGATAAGCAGAAGCTAGGTGAATGTAGGCAGGCAGAACTTTGAAAAAGCAACAGGATTTCTCTTTGAAACTAGTCAAAGCTGAGGGAAAGTCCAATTCATGGTGGGAAGATTTGGGACAACTCAAGATTCTCACTAATTTAAAAATAAGAAGGATATTCAGAACAGCATCTAAGATTAGAGTCTATTGTTTTAAGTGTGATTCCAGTCCTTTAGGACTCAATGGCAAAAGACCTTATTGTTAAAAATAATGTAAGCTCACACCAGACTGGCAGTTTAGGAAGCAGAGGTGTAAAAAGGAGTTTTAGTCATCAGGAAGGTTTTCAAAATGCTTCCAGCTCTGATAATTAGGGCTCATCAACATGTAGCATTCTTAAAAACTCTCTGCTTGCAATACACCTTTTCTTTGTCTTATGGGAGACTGCTTCTACAGAGGCACTCAAATTCAGCCGAAGTCTTCCAGTCTTTCAGCAGAACACAAATGTAGTATAAACAGAACATAGAAAATGTTATACAACATTCTAAAAATATGATAAATGCCCTGAATAGACATAGGTTTGTGATTGAGGATAAACTGCTGAGAGCACTCTAAGACCCCCAAGGGCCCTCTGCCTTACAGGAAGAACAATGTTCAGAGAGCTCAGCTTTCTGCTGGGCTCACCCTCTCCTATTCCTCATGTTCCTCTTCCTTCAGCCCATGAGCATGTGGCACATTTCTGACTGAACCCAGGTGCTACCTCTCTTCACTTCTGTCTGCTCCTGAAGACTGCTCTGCCAAAAGACTTAAGAAAGAAAGGACTGGTAATCCTTTGACTAACTAATAAGTCCCCTTCAGGATATCAGCACTGATTGTTACACAGGGATTGGGAATAGTCCAGAACTATTTATAAAAAAAAGAAAAACCAAACCGAAACCCAATGGTATTCTCCACATCACACCTGAGCTGAAGTACCAAGAACATCAGAAAACACTGATAAACACTGCCCATTTAATTACAAATCCAGATTTATTTTTCATGAAATTTCCTTACATTCCTTTGGCTGATCCCACTATAGTCCCACTTGCTAAGTCTAAGCATAGTCTAACATTTCATAGCCAGTATCTAAATTGTTTTGGGGTTTTTTTATGTGTTTTGCCATCCAACCATCACTTAGCTCCTCCTAAATGCATAGCTGTGTCCATTTGGTCTCCGTTCTCAACCAGACCAGATCACCATTACATTTTCATTTTGTTAGTACAAAGAGATCTTGGATGTTTTCTTAACTGCAGAGATGAAAAAAAGTCTGCATCTCCTGGACTGATACACCTACTGATACATTCTCCTTACTTCAAATTTCCTAAACTGAATCCCAAACTCTTCCTCTAACCCACCTACCATGAAAGTAGAACTGCTGTTGTTGTACACATAGATCAAGAGTAATATGACTGCCTGATTTCAATGAATATTCCAAGGCAAAAGGAGATTTAGTTCTGAGGTCAAATTCTAGAATTGCTAACAGCAGAGATATGTGAAAAAAAAAATTTAAAAAAAAAAAAAGGCTGCAGTTAATGACTAGGTAAGAGAAACAGCAGAGAATGAAAGATTTATGAACAGTTACAAACATGCTTTATCTTATACAGCTGGTAAATTCATTCTTCTGAGTATCATTACAAAGTAATCTTTACAGAGAAAACTCAAGTTAGATTACAGAAAAAGTGCAGCAGTAGAAAATACTATCACCCGATTTCACATATGTTCTGTCACTCACCTAACACTATTCCTATCTAAATACTTTTAAAGATTACTTGAAAATCAAATGTTAGCATTATTTCAACCTGTGGAAGCTGTTGAAAGTCAACATGAAATCTTGCATCTGTGTCTAATGTCTGTCGTTGCAACTGAGCTCATTTTAATGGCTGCATGTCCAGGCAGTGTGTGGCACAGGGCTTGAAAAGGAAGGAGACTTATGTTTTACTTGGCACTGGTACAGCATAGGTCTTTAGCATGAAATTTATTAGCATTAATGGGCATTGTGTAATTAAAGCACTGTGCTTTAATGCCCTGAGGGATGATGGGGCTTTTTTCATGTCCTATAAAATAGACAAAGAAAAAAATGTGAGACTTTTCAAAGCTAGTCAAAGAATTCAAACGTGCATGTTCCTCTATTAATCATAATAGAGAAGGCATAGCTGAACAAGATGGATCCCAAATTCTCAAAATGTCTTCCATGAAACCACAAGACGGTTAATACTAGGCACCAGTTTTTGAGAAGATGTTATGTAATGACAGTAGTTTGCAAGGCCACAAGTTCTTCAAAAAGTAACCATTATACCACTGAAAAGTATAGATTTGAAAAAAATATTTTTAGATCTAATGTACCACACTTACTTGGGACTAAACTTGTTTAAAGGAGTCCAATTTAATAAAGTGGCTTTGAGAAACTATTCAAGTATTTGTTACTTGAGCTCTTGCATTTTCTTTTCTGAATGCAAAGAATTTAGAAGGCTTGGAAAATCCCATCACCTAACCCACTGCACTTCAGGGACGGAGGAGGCGTTTATGTATTTCATCATGTGCTTTTGAATATCACAGGCTGAAGCTGGAATAATATTCAGAGCTACTAAAAAAGTGCAGTGGTGGTGCAGGTTTCATTAGGATTGGTGCATGTCAGCAGTAAAGATCAGACTATTACTTAGACCTGCATTTCAGTAGTTAAGCAGGATTAATTTTCTATAAGAAAAAAATAATTCAGAATTACACTATGGAAAAAACCCAACACACACAGGTCTAGTATTTGACTTTCCAGAAACTGATCTTGCCAACACTTATCTGTAGGACTGAAAAATAATCCTGGAGTTCATTTTCTGGCAATTTTTTATTGCTTTACATGTTTAAATGAGCCTACATGAACAGCAAGTCAGAACAGCATGGAAATAATACCACTGATGTAACTATGATGTTTAAACTATTGAAAATATTAGGCTTAATAACAGTATTGTGTCACATCTTAATATTATGAATAATCTAATTTCACTTAGAACTAGATTGAAGCAAAACTTATTTTATCAGAAAATCTGAAGAAAAAGTTCCTACAGATTGTACAAAACCACTAAGACTTTTACAGTGACACTAGGAATTTTTCCCTGGGGAATGTCAAGATCAATTACTGGCTGATCTATTGGACATATCCTAAAGTATAAAACAAAATTCTTTATTTCTTTGTCTTCTAGACAAATCACCACAGAGCTACAGACCAGCAACGAAGGGAGCTGAGGGCAATTTGACCAACATCATCTGTGTCGGTTCCCCAGATGTCAATGAAACGCGTAATCGGGTCTCCAAGGTACATCCCAGAGATTAGCTGCTGTGCCATTCAATAAGTAAATGATTAAAACAAGATGTTTTCTTTGATTACATTAAGATACTGGCAGCAGGGAGGGCTATTACCTTCCATTGAAGAGTCTACCTTCCCAAATTACTTTGTTTATTAACACATCATTAACAATGTGCCACCTCAGCCAAATGATCAGTGGTCTTGGGTACAAAGTAAAGATCATTACAGAACTCCACCACCTGCCTCATTTGAGCAAATCAAGTAAGTACATCTGAATCACCAATTGCACAAAAATATTCAAATGCTAGTTTTCATCTTCAGCTTTGTGCCTTTTTTGCTGAGCCCATAAGCCTTCTTTTGAGGAATCAACAAAACCATGTAGACATAAACAGAGAAGTTCTCAAAACAAAGTTTTGGTTTTTTTTCCAAAAGAACAGGACCTCAGGTAAATGATGCCTTTTAATACAGCACATGAAAATTTCAATTATGGAAATCATTATTCTAGGCACTATGTGCCATTTTATATTCCCAGCAGGATGTTTTTCATCTCATCAAGAGTTTCCAAGGCTGTTTAGTGCTCCTGTATATGCAAAACACATTTAAGGGCCCCTAAGAAGATCTGTTAATTAAAAAGCCCAGTCAAGTGGTCAGACAGACTGGAACTTGAGGATTATAGGTAAAGAGGGATGAAATGAAGGCTTGGAAATTATAATTTTTCTTTCTGTGGTAGCAGCCAAAGCAGCTGTTATAAACTGGGCAAATTAAAGATGTGGCTGACTAAGCCAGCAGTCTGGAAACAAGACATTGCAAAAGCATAACAGCAAGTCATCAGCACCCCACTTTTAAAAAGCCAAAAGTGCTGACCATTTCTTTTTTACTCTCTCTTCCTGTTATTCTGATCTGTCACAACTATCCTCCAGCTGTTACCCTTCCAGCCCCTATTCACCAGTTCTAGTTTCCCACCCCCATGTTAGGGAGTTAGTAGTAATTCCCAAGACTGTGGACAAGTGGTCCATAGTGGGAGTAGTCAGCAAACAAGAAAGGACATGTTTAAAAGAAGAGCAGGTGAAATAACAGAGTTGAAGTTATTTTCTTTTTTTTTTTTTTCCATATATGAGAGTTGTTCATGTGAAAACAATCTTCTCATGCTGAACAATATTTATCATTCCTTGAGAGCTGTTTCATCTGCCCAGTAGTCAGCATCTAGGTACAGAAAGGTCTCCAATTAAAAAAGCCAGATTGCCACCTCACTTTCTAGACACATTATACTTGTAAAAGGGCTAAAAATAGTTTTACCATGAGCTAATGAGGGTATACATATTTTTTCATATCAGAACATAATGAAGGATTTATGAATTACTGCATAAATAAGTTACTTAAAGACCCCAAAAACTATCCCAGAACAACCCTTTGTCTTTTCTCAACAGCAGATACGGACTTCCTTTTAGAAGCAGAAGAAAGATTAGTTGCTTTGTATAGACAGCTTTTAGGTCAGTTTTGCCAAGCTAGAATTTGTCTCAATTTATATTAACGTAAACCTGTGGCCTATTTTTGATCTCATTTTAGACATCATGAATTAATACCTCCCAATCTATTTCCTCTATGTTTATTTGTATTCAAGACAAACTCATCCTTTCAGATTTGTGGTAGATGAATTTTTAAGTGTTGCCATTTCAATACTACACTAACGATGCTGTTAATAATACTGCTGCATTGAAATACTGCATCTGATTTGAGGCACACTCAAGCTCTTTGCAAACAATTATTCATTAAATACATTTGAAAACTGTTCATGAGATTCATACCATAAGTCTTTAACAGACACAAAATTGATACAGGCAAGCTGAGTACTCCATTCTTTATCAGAAATTAGTTTTAGGTGGCATGGGGCCTTTGTCTGATGCCTTTACCTGAAAAAAAATCAATTGCCATTTTGCATTTTCATACAAGTCTAAGAGCATGAGAGAACAGAAAAAGAATTCTAAAGGTTAAACCCCATATTCAGTACAGTCTCTCCCCCGCCCCTCTGTTACAGCGGGTATTTGAGGAGGTTCTTTACATCTCCTCCCACACAGTTTCTCTGCTTCATAAGCAGAAAGCAGCTGCTGGTTCTTTCAAGTCTAGCGGTTAGTTGACATTTACCAATAGTTTATGGTTTTCATTCTACCTTTGCAAGGAAAAGAGCTAGAATACCAGTTTTAAAGAGTGAGTACTAAATCTTTATATTTCTAATTTCCTCACACCCCACACCCCTCACCCCCAAACTGGAGGGGCCTGCAGCCAGCAGTTTTGGTGGGACCTAAGGAAGGGACAAAAACTGCTGTGAACCAGCACAGAGAATAGGGGCATGGGTCCTGGGTTTACAGTTAAAATTCTTGCCTCTGGAAAACCACCTCAATGCAACTCTTGGCCAGTAGTGATGGTTTAATTATTTCCCTTTCAACCCCACTTTCTAAAAAACTGCTGTGTACAGTTGTTCACATATCTGACTTGACAAACTTGGCAGCATTATTTAGAAACTGCCATAAAAAGAAAGAAAAAATATTGCATATATACATATGATATGATATGATGCTTTGATGGTGGAGATGGGAGGAATGAGAAAGGTCTAGGATACATCACACAAAACACTATTTTCCAGAGCAGGGAGAAAAAAAACCCAGCTGAAACATACAAATAAAGATGTTAGGTCCTGCAAACACTGCCTACCTAGCACACTCATGTGAAAGGTTACCTCCCACAGTTTCACTCCCTTGTCCAGGCACAAACACAGGCCATGACACAGTCCTTACGTCTGACCTCATTCCCAGAAAAATGCACTGATATGACTCTGTTTAATGTTTGTCTTCCTGAAATTTCTCTTGAAAATTATGAAAATTATATGTTAAATACATGAAATTATTATATCAAAGTACAGATGAAAAATCACACTGTCCTGGGCACTATTTCAACAGTGGGATACTCTTGCTAAAATTATATTCAGATTTGCAGGTATTTTGAAATAGTAATAAACAAAATGTAGTCAGAGATGTCTCTTTTAGAGCAAGTTTATTCACATGGGAATCAGGAAAACAGAGGTGATCTGATAAGCAAAATTCCCCCCAAATCAGGAGGAAAAAAAATGCCATACTTGTAGTTGTTAACAGCCTGCTAAATCCTCCAGTAAACCTAAACTCAGGAGTCAGCTGGTCATACTGTGTTTATTTCATGGACTTTTTCAGAGTCCATCTGTATCCAGAGTACAAAAGCCTTTTATCTGATGATATTTACTAACAAAGAGTTTTAAAGAGGTAACATTAACAGAATTGCTGTAGATACAAAAAGGAACATGGAACTTGCAATTACTGGATGGCTCCAAACTTTTCCTAATGTGTTTAAAACTTTACAAAAGTAAACCATCCCAGACAGCTCAGCATTAAAAGACAGTGTAAGAAAATGCCATGTTTTTCTCCAGGTGTAGGTCAGGACATTTGAAGATATCTGTGACTGAACATTGTTTCTTCATCCTGAATCAAGGCTTCCGTGACTGAACATCATAGAGGCAGTTACAAAAGTCATACTGGTGCTCAACATCTGCAGGAACTCAATAGTGCAGCAGTTTGCTGCACACATGTTAAACACGCAGCACTAAAATTATAAAAACAGGTCAAAGCAAAATGAAAAAGTACTTGAAATTAAGAATTTCACATCAGTAACAGGAAGAAAATGTGGAGACCATCTTTTCTGCAGGCCAGCAAAAAAGCATGACTTTCTTTTATCATGTATTGCACTTACAGGGCACTAGATTTTTCTAAACAGCAACCAAAGCATACTTTCAAGTCCTCCCAACGAACATCTGAATGACACAGCAGACTGAAATATTTCAGGGATCAAACATACACCAATGACTACCTCCTGTTCCCTTGAATTAAAGGTGAAGAGCAGCTTATCTGGAAAGCAGAATCTAATTAAAAATTATCTTTTCTTTAAAGAATAAAGGAGAAAAACACCAGTCTTTAAGCAAGGTGGAAACTCAGCTGGAGATGGACTGCAGTGTCCGTTGCTTTTTGCAAAGTAAAGATTCAGAAGCGCATTCAAAACCATGTTTAAGTGGTAAACATAAAAACATGAAGTACTAAAAATGAGGACCACCTTTCCCCCAGTGATTGTAGCTTTAGGGAAAATCAGATATACCTGTATTTTAGTACATAGAAAAAAGATCTGTAGTATCTTATCACATATGCTTTTAGACAGACATTTGACTGATTTCAATTAGCATTAGTACTTCAAAAGAGATGATGTAATAGTTAGAGCAGCTAAGATTTTTTTCATGTTTTTGTATGAATGGAAAAGGGATCCAGACACATCAGACTGATTATTTTATATTCTGCCATAGAGAGTCACTGTGGCTTTATGAAGAGGTTTTTTTTCCACTCAAACTTGTTTACTTCTGTGTGGTTTTGAATTTTTTACAGAAGCCCTCACATTTTCAATATTAGTTCTAGTTTTTCACTATGTATAAATAAAGTAAAATAAGTACACGTACAAGTGCACAGACAGCAAGGGGTTTCTTTGCAATACTCAGTGGAAGAAACACAAGATTTTTTCAAGGCTCCAGAGCTCTTCAGCCACAGCATCCTCCTTACATATGCATACAGTTGTTTTCATTTCATTAGTAAGAGCAAACTATATCAGTATTATACTTTTTTCTTTACTAGACAACATGAACAATGTATCTATGCATCATGGTTAACACTGAGCAGAAAATAATCCTTTCTTTCTCAGAGAGATAAAAAGATTTTTGAATTTTTATTATTAGACTAAAAAGAGGTATGTCTAAGTTATTTTAATTAATTTTCTTTTGGGAAAAGGAGCTTATCATAAAAGAAAGAGGAGGAGAAAAAGTAGGCAGACCGAAGATAGTCTGATCATTAAGACTTTCACACCAAGTATCAGAAACGCAGGTTTCCAGGCCCTTCTCCAACAACAACAGAGCTCTGACATTCCGAAGGCACACCAAGACACCAGGCCATCAACCCTTCTATGGCAGAAAGGGGGATTTTTTCCCTTTCCTCACACAAAAGGCCTTCCCAGAAAAGCTTCCATTGAAATATGCATTTCTTGAAAACCTCCTGCATTTTCCCCACAGAGGAAAAAAAGATTCAGTTTTCAACCAGATGTAGTTACAGTTTTTCATAGAACTGCAATTGCAGGGAAAAACTAACAGAATGAGAAAAAAAAACAACTTCTTCTATAAAGTTCTAATAATACCTTTAATCATATTACAAGCTTAATGCATTACATTATTTTTTTTAATTAACGCAGTTGGACTTTTAGATCAAACAGAGAAGAGAAAAAAGATTGTGATCCAACAAAAGCATGTTATAAAAACACTGCTGTTCAAAACAGGTCAAGTATTTTCTTGTGCTTGAAGACTAACAAAGGGGTTTTTTCTTAAGGCAGTCATTAGGTGTTTTGTCTTTTTTTTTGTTACTTTTTTTTTAATGGTAAGATATACTTTCACCCCTCTGTTAAATACACTCCAGTCTGTATTCCTGTGAATAGCAATTTTCTTAAGACACTTTTTTTTCGTGATTAGTTGTGATAGGATTGCTTTCTCTCATGTTTGCATTTTGCAGACCACAAGCCTCAGAAGATCACTGTGGAAGAAACACACTGGGCCAACCCATCCTGTTGATATGACACAAAGTGCAGCCCAGTTTGGTATTCTTTCCACTCTGAAGAAGTCTCACACCAGGTAGTAGAAGCTCACTTCTTTCTTTGCTGTTGAATGACTACCTATTTTTTCCCCAGAACTCCCCCCACCTTAGGCAAAGTTTGCATTTTAATATTCTGGAGAACCTTTAAATTGCTGCTGTTCAAGGACCACAATAAAATGTGGGGCTGGTTCTTGTGACCCCCACACCTCCCTTTCTCACAGGGCCAAAGAAAGCCCATTAGAAATGACAGGGCATGCAGAATGCAGGAGAGAGGTAATAGAGTTTAAAAGCTGTGTAGCTGCAGCGTCATTTAGGAAATGCCTCCAGGCTTGCTCAAGAGTTTAGTAATAAACCTAGACCACAAAGCAAACTGAATGTTCAACTCTACATGCCCAAAAGGTAGAGAAGATCCTTTTCTCCATACTCTTAAGCCCATGTTCTTAGGCCCTCCAATCTTTCTCCCACAAAGTAGGATTTCAAGAATCATCTTCATTTTTCTTATCCTGAAGGCAAAACTGTATATTGTTAACAGTTTCCATAATCTTGATTACAAATTTTTATTACAATAAAACATTGGTATCATCATGTGAAATCAAGAATCTGTCTTGCTAAATCTTGCTAAAAAAAGTAATTTTCAGTCTAAGCCAATTAGGAAAATAGAAATGGCCACAGAGAGTTTCAGAACAGAAAAAAATTCACATTTTATCTTTTCTATTACAAGTGGCAACCATAGTTGGCATGTGAGATTTCTGACCTAACCAACTGATCGCTAAGGCATTTAAATTATCTGTAAAGATGATTTAAAATGGGATAACCCACAATCAGAATATCCACAGTATTTAATGGAGCTATTAAGTGTGCAAGGAACCTGGGATCACACCCAACCCAGTCACAAACACATTCAAGAAATCTGAACAGATGCACATTCGACCATAGTAGGACATATTCTGAAATAACAAAAATATGGGCCCAGTCACAACTAAAGTTGTTCTCACATGCTTTGTTTTTACTGGCTACAAGCTTTATTAAGCTTTTAGTGTCCAATAGAAACAGCTCCACGAAAGAGTGGGAGAAACACTGAAACTGAACATCTAGAAACACTTACATAGATAGGTTTATACACAAACTGCAGTCATGACTAAAGTAGTGATTGACTAAATCATGATTAAAGTGGAGGGTCTGGAGCCCAAGTCTATCCAGGAATAACTGAGGGTACTGGCATTATGAAGTCTGGAGGCTCAGGGGAGAATTTATCACTCTCTATAACTACCCCACAGGAAGCTGCAGCAGAGCATGTCTGAGTGCCAAGTGTACTTTTTTTCCCAAGTAACAAGTGATAGGATAAGAGAAAATGGCCTCAAGTTGCACCAGGGGCCATTTAGATTTTATATTAGGAAAAAATTCTCCACCAAAAAGCCTGTCAAGCATTGGAAAAGGGCTCTCAGAGAAGTTATGAAGTCACCATCCCTGGAGGTGCTTAAAAGACATGTACACATGGTGCTCTGAGACAAGATTTAAGTAGTGTACATGGCAGTGTTAGGCTTGCTGTTGGACACAATGATCTCACGTGCCTTTTCCAACCTGAACTATTAAATGAATGACAGGTTCAAATCACTGGCTATGTTACCATGTACGCTGCTTTAGATGATGGCTAATTCCTTCCTTACATGATACTTAAAGAAATGTCATCATTATAGTCTCAAATCCAAGTGATTCTTGCAATCACCTGGGCCATATGAATGAATTTAAAGACTGAAATCCATAATATAGTTTCCTTTCTAATGTATACACCCATTCCTACAGCCACAATGAAAGCATTTCTACAGATAAAGCATTATCAGAAAACCAAATTTTATCCTTGCTGTCCAACAATCACAGCACCACTCCATACAGCAAAACAGGAACATCTGGAATTTTGCTCTTGTGAGGGCAGCTGGGACTGCACTGCTACATCAGGAAATGAACTGTGCTCAGGTTATAAAATATACTTGGGACTGTTCACAGAAAACTATCCTGGTACTGAAGAAATTACTTGTGTACAAGGCACTTATTAGGGAAAATTTGTCGAAGTGCATCGTATGTTTTTTCTGACAGAAAAAACAATTTTTCTGAACAGAAAAATTGTGCAGATTCGCTCTATATTTAAATCCCATTGAGCATGAATAGTTGCCTTTCATTTCAGAAATTATTTCCCAAGCAGAAAAATTGTGTGATAACTAAAACTGATTTTACCAAACCTGCCTCCTTAAGGAGGAGTTTTTTCACTAACTCATATTTTGATCTAACTAAAAACAAGTTTGGGTAAATGCTAGCTTTTACTGCTCTCAAATTCTGCTTTGGTTTCATGTTACTCCTGAGAGTTTGTGGCAACAAGTGCGAGACAAATTTTTAACTTCTCTTCAGACAAAATTGAAGAGTACTGATTGCAGTAGCCAGGAATAGTGGCCTACGTAAATCCTTTCTTTACTAATATTATTGAGTGGGGTGGTTTGAAGTGGCTTGGTTTTTGGTTAAGGGAAAATCCAAGCAGGCCAGGCCAGCGCACAACCCACTGTATTGAGAAAGAAATAAAGACAATTGCTTTCAGTTGGCCAATTATACCGTTTTGTACTGATTGTTCTGATTTTATTGATTGTTCTGATCAAGATGCTTTCCAAGATCAAAACATTCATTAAATTCCTTTTTTGCACATATTGGCATCAGTATTTTGGAAGAACCCGACATGTTCTATGAATGCACAGGTTTAGTAGATAGCCATTTTGATGATGGCAGATTTGAAAGACCCTGTTTCTATACACTTGAGACACTAGGGAAAAAAAAATGCTTAATAAACTATTATTGCTAAGATACAAAGTTTCTAAGTTAATACAAAATGAAGAAGAATAAATTAATTATTCTTCTTCAATTCTATTTACCTTCAGTAATAAGTAGATCCATGCCTACTTCATACCCTTTGAATTTTAGGTAGGATTTGTTTTTAAGTGAGAAAAGAAAGGCATACCTAAATACCCCTATTTACCACTCTTCAAATTTGAGACTTGTACTATAACGAGAAACAACTTTCCTGAAACTCCGTACCTATCCCTTTAGCAACTTTTAATGTTTCATTATAGTTCATGGAGTGTAAGCTGGTTTTAAGTTTTGTTAACACTGCATGAATATTTTGACAAGAGTCCATCCACTTTGCCAAAATTGGAAACAACTAAGTATTTACATGGTATAGTACCAGACCTACACACAGTGAACCAGTTTAAAGGGGGAGAAAAAGCCTAAGTGAAATTTACAAAGGCATTCGATCAGGATAAAGAAACAATGCAACTATTTTAACAGTCTCCTGCCAGAAGTGGTGGAGCACTTTAAACAAGTTTCACTTACACAGCATTTTTTCTCCTCCTTTGAAATACATTTTAAAAAAAAGTGTCACAACATATTGTATACATTTTTCAAGGTTTTCAAAGATTAAGGACTGCTTCTGGAAAGACTCACTCCAATTTGGCAAATAATTATAGCACACATTACACCAAGGTGCATTAATGTTTGACATCTGTGAGGGTACAGAAACATGTACTTACACAGTTATCAATAAGCAAAACAAAGTCAGATATAATTTTAAATGAGGGCAAGAAAGAAAAAGGAAAAAAGAAAGCAAAGGGAAGGACAAGAAGTCTAAGTGGCAGAAAACATTACAACAGCCAAGTGGAAACAAATGAGATATTATAGCTCGGGTGCAGTCACAGGACTGTGTGTAACTCTGTTACAGCTAAACACCAAGAGCTTCTGGTGAAACTAGTTCTGTGTGTCACTTTAGGGAAAGTATAAAGAAGCATTTCAAAAGACAACAAGCACAAAGAAAACACAGTCATGAGTGTTGACAATAGCGAATTCTGTACTGAATGTGTGAAGGAGACATGAGTGAGACAAAATAGAATCAGCCCCACTTTGCCTGGGATTTTTGTAGTGACACAAGCCAAGCAATCTAAACAGAAAATGTCTGTGCTAGGAAAGGAAGATATAAACCACCACAGAAACAAACTGCTTTCCTCATGGAAGAATGGTAACTTTGGACAACATTTGGCACTGCAAGTTCAAAGGGCTATTTCATCTGCATTGTAAGTACAGACCCAGAGATTTTACAGTATTCCTGTCTCCATGCTATTGTTTTCTGTGCCATTAATGGCACTTAAATTATAGACCTGCTGCAGCCATGTAGTCAAAACACCACATCACCCGATGAGACACTGTATTATAATGTCACTGTGTCTGTGTTTTAGCTGTGCTTTCATATACTCCACTTCTCTTCAATCACCCTTTTTCTCTGCCAAAGAATAGGTATAAGAGATGAGTCTATCTTTAGCGCCACAAAAATTTCTTACTCAGGCAGCTGCAACACTTCATTCATCACATATCCAAGTCTCCTGTTTACAGCAATAAAATTTTTAGATGTACAAATAGTACGGAGGCGGATAAAAAAGTCATGGAGAATTTAAAATTAAAATACAGGATATGGCTAGGGAGTTAGAAATAATATGCTTCAAAGCAAAGTATTTTCTAAACTACATCAGGTGCGATTTCTTGTTTCTTTTGGGTAATTTTGAGTATTAGGTATTTTTTGTATTTACTTTTAGTAAAGTATTCCATATTTACTGACATACGGTTTCCCAGAAACATAATATTGTATGTATTGACCTTTTCATACAGTAATTCACAATGACAAATATTGACTAAACAACAACTTATTCTTTGACATCATCTTAAAAGAAAATATACTGACATTTCTAAACAGTTGCATGACAAATCTGAAACCTTTCTTTTTCTAAATTATACTACTAAACTGGTCATAGCAAGTCACTAAAGAGCAAGGTACCAAATTCAGAATTTTTACCAGCATTTAAAACTTTTTCAATCTCAAAAACCTCAAGGAAGTTATTTCAAAGTCACGAAACTCCAGGGGGTGTATGGTGGGACATCTGCTCCTATAAGCTGGTGTGCTGATTGTATCCCTCAAATGGACAACTCCACTAGAGATGACAGGTTTATCTATGGAACAATCTTCAAGATTCCATGATTTCCTACTTTCTGCATGTGCAATTCATCATTTCTAGCACTCAGACTCTCAGTACATTAAGGAAAAATAAGTTAGTTCATTTCATTCTGTATTGGCTTATTTTTAGTGCCACATGCAAAACAGAAGTGGGTTTTGCTTATTAAAGGCATAGTCTCAATTCAGAAAAGCTAAATATCAGGAATAACTAAAAACTTTTGTGCATATTCTAAATTTGCCAAGAACATCTAAGGCAACGGAATATATTTAACAGTTCAATTAAACATTTAAAATTGTTGTCACTGAGCAGAGGAAAACAAAAAACAGTCCACAATTTTCTTTTGAAATCTTGAAAGTATTTTATTTTTTTCTATATGAAAAAGCTTTTAATATCTTAGTAATGTAGCTTCTTTATTCCTTTGTTTTCCCCTCCAATGCCACGTGATTTATGTCCTCCCATACTCCATTTTCAACATCATCCCAAGTTACAATGATTTTGCATTGGACAGGGGACTATGGAAGCATAACAAAACTCCACCCAGCTTTTCACTCATCCTTTCTCACAGTCAAACCACAGCAAAAGGCCACCACGCTGGAGAAAGCCACGTATACATAGGAAGATCCCAAATGTTTGGAGGTTTTTTTCCAAGTGTCAATAGTCAAAAGGATGTATTTATTATTCCTGACCTTTAGAACAGAAAGCTCAGTATCATTCAGATACAGAAGTTCTTCTCAAGCAGCTGACAAACATGTAAAAATAAATCTACTTTAAAGTCTTCTGCTGTCTGAACTATCACCAGAAGGGCCTCTGATGGAGTTCAATCAAAATTTATAAATCCATATGCAGCACGACTGAAGTCAGAGACACTCTGGAAATAAGTGAGGTTGGAATGGACCTCAGTCTCTCACCTAGTCCAGTGTGCTACTCAAACAAGAGAAAAACCTGGCATTACCCTGTGCTGGAAGACTTGTCCAAATTTTAAGTATCAGCAAGACAAAAGACACCAACCTCCCCTCACATGTCAGTAATAATACAAGGCAAAATTTTATATATTTATTTGATAAAAATTGTACATAGAAGCTTATATTAGCTGATAACTGAATTGGATGAAATGTACATTTTAGCTGTGGCATTTAACTGTTCTTCATGACATGTGTTCTCCTTTGTAAAAATAAACAGCTGTGGTATATCAGATACTACCCATGGTAACTACTGCTAAATGCACTCAGTTTAGACTAGACCACTAGATAAGGGTGTATCAGGTGACTTGGTACGATCACCACATCATGATATGGACGATCCTTTGCAAATACTTTCAGTTTTTGAATCGTTTTAATCTGACTGTATTTATCAATGCCCCACTAGTATTTCTTATCAATTAATGTCATTCACTACAACTTCCTCAAAGGCTCTTAAGAAGTTGGTGAAGTCAGCCTGGACTAGATTCATTACAAGTACTGATGGTTTTTTCTGACAATTCAAACAGAAAATCCACGTTGCACAGAAGTAATCACTCTTTCCTAAACTCAACTTTAAAAGTCAGCACAAAAATATCCATTTAGCTTCACTAAGAGGAAAGTAAAGTAACAACAGGCCCTTTTCAAAATCTACTTTGAAGACATACTGTTTAGCCCAGAGCTAGCCCTTGAACAACTCACTGTTTCTGAGTGTGACAATCCCTCCCAAAATAATCTATTAAAAGATACTTGGCTTGAATTCTCAGGAACCAGAGATCTTCTGCATAGAGTTTGGCTCCTTTAGCTGATTAAGTAAACGTGATCTCTGACCATTAAATAAAGGTTTATATACCAGATATGCTCCTCAGACGTCTTGAAAAGATGTGATATTGCCTCACAGACATTTCATTCATACTCAAAATCAGCTGGCTGTAACCTATGTTTCAGGTATAGAATGAAAGAGCTTACTCGGGAAAAAATAGAATACCTTTTACTCTACCCTGGGCTGCAAAGTGGGATATCAGGTCCATTTTTAAACTTACTGATATGTCCTATTGATGAGGCAACAGGAAATTCACTGACAGAATAGGAAGGAGACTGCATTTGAACACAAACCAACTGAGAATGATCAGTACCCTCTTACGAATCATAGATCCCATGTTAGACTACATATTTCCAAGATTTTCAGGGATATTAATAATTGAATGCATTCCATTTTACACCTTGTAATGTTTTAATATCTTTTTCCTTTTAAATCAAAGGAAAACACCATTTTATTATTCAATTTAGGATGTATCACAAAGAAGTGGGTTGTACTACTTTTCCAATACATGTGTTCTTCAATCTTCAACACAACACAAAATTAAATCTTTAGAACAACACAAAATTAAATGCTTAGGAGTGCTGATAGAAATAAGCCTCTACAAAAATCAATACAAAAATATTTTGCTTTTTTTCTCAACTACATAGGAAGTTTTTGCTCTGTGAAGTCCAGCAAACAAACAAAAATGTTTGATACTTCTCCACTCTTGACCATCAGAGAATATTATATTGTGTCTCAAAGACCGTCTTTTTATTCAGAACTGCTTACACTCAGTCATGTTCTTGGAGACCAAATTTTGAATTTCCTGATAAAATATTTCTGTGTATTCATTAATTAATTTTTTCCAACCATTTCCCTAGTTTCTCCAGATAAACTCCTTCAACTACATTTTCCAATTTCAACTTGCATACAATGATAGCATGACTGTCTGGAATACTTAATTTCTACAGACAAAAATCCAGCTGCACATATTTAATCATTTTTTTGCACAGTGAAGTAGCAACCACCCTTGTTCAGGGACATATGAAAGGACTGAAGGGCACACAAGGAGGTAGAAACTATTCCTCCAGTCCACACTTTTCACTGCTCAGTCACTCAAATGCATAGGGTTGTAGAGAAACTTGCAGCAGGCCTACCATATCCACGATTTTTAAATACAGTTATAGATTTAATGGTATGAAGATCAAATAAATTTGAGTAAAATTTAAGCTACCACACTAGAAAGAGTTTGCATATCAGTTCAATAATTAATTACTTTTTAATCAGATTATACCCTCTGGAGTGAATATGAATTTGCATAATCTGGGAACTGTTTTGCTGAGCTCATCCAGACACCTCTTTTTAGGCTGCAGGGTTGGACAAACATTTTTAATCACATACCTAGCAGATGAAACATTATCAGTTTTCATTAGTGTCTTTGTTTGAGTTGAAGAAATATGGAGAAAATACTTGAAAAGCAAAGAAACCAAAACCAATTCCAAAAGAAAAGAGACTTTCCAAACCCACAGAAGCATCTATCCCTGCATTCTGGTCCTGAAAAAACATATTATCACCTAATATAGGAAAAGCTTTCTGATCATAATTTTCCCTAACATAAGAAAAGCAGGAAACTATGTAAAGACCAGTACGATGAAAATGCCAAACCTAAACAGAATCACAAGTGAAGATCCATGAAAATTTTAACAAAAAATTATATGAATAATACACTGAATTATCTTCAGTTTGTAATTACCAAGTAGTAATAAGCCACAGACACATAGCCTCTTGCAATGCAACTGTCCAGCTGTCACGGTTCACAACAGAAAGAGAGCTTCCAAGGCTATTATTTCCCTTTTTCCAGTGCATTTTTACAACATGTTTTTGAGTTTTATCTTTAGAGTCCAGCTGGAAGCACACTTCTGTTGCCAGCCAGTTTTCCCCTATAAACTTCCTCTGTCATGAAGGGAAAATGGAGAACAGTGGTGCAGTGGTGGGAGAAGCAGGAAAGTAAAGGGGAGAAATGCAATCAGAAGCAGTAGAAGATGCTTCTGCTACCAGCAGTAGAACAGTTCTACCAGACCTGTGTATTAGGCAGCATCTTTTCAGTCATAATAACTCTTCAAATGCACCTCATCATAAACTATTACACGCCACACCTCTCACAAGAATAGGCATGTTTGCCATGTTTCTGTGCTCTCATTTTACATAAGCAACCTTTGTTCTACTTGTCTCAAAGTAATGAATTAAAGTGAGCAAGATTCACACTATAGCACATTTATACAAGTAGTTTTTCCAAGTATGCCCAAAAGGCATTTAAAGAGTAACTAACCTGATCTTCTGAACAATAAACAAAAATCAGCATAAAGTTTCAGTCATAAAGCAGTCAACATGAGTAAGGAAGCTCAAAACTCAGTTCACTTCTCCCAGAGTCAATTTAAAAGGAAAATACCATAGGAAATCCCCACCTGAAAAGGAAAGTACTGCTTTATTAGGCCAGCTTGAGTAGGCATACGTAGCATAGAAGAAAACTGCATAGCACTTTTTAAGGTGCAGCTTTGCAAATAGGAAAGGCTAAAACTCTCTTATACTGAAGGTAAATCATAGCATCCAAAATAAAGGTTACCAAAGGAAAAAAAAATGCCTAAAAGGTTATAGGTTGCTCCCACTATAAATTCTCCATATAAATAATCTTTAAACAAGAAATTTCTCTCAGAGCTGTTTTCCAACATTTTCTCTCCAGGAAAGAGCTTATAAGATATAACAAGCTTTCTGTTTTTGTCTGTCTTGTTGACAAGAGTAATAAACCCTAGAGTTTGCTTCATATTACTTTCTTTTATATTCTCATATTTAAATTTAAGTGTAAGATTTAGCAAAAAGTTCATTTGCATTCTAAAAATCCTTTTCAGACCCTCAAATTCATATGCTAACATTTTTAGCTATCGAAGCCATATGCATAAATACTGGGTTCATACATTTATATTTCTAGAATTAACAGGCGAAGCTAAGCTTTTTGATAATGGAAACAGACTTTGGGGCTCTGGTTTACCTGCTAAACCTCTTCCTAGAAAACTATGGAGCTGGAGAAAACACATTCTGCATGCAGATTTCTTGGCTGTGCAGGATCTATCACACATCACCCAGGAGCTGTCACTTCAGCAGAAGGAGCAATATCAGCTTAGACCTATGAGGAAAGCAGAACACCCAGCAAAGAATACATTAGCTTCTTAGTTAAGGACAAGAGGAGTCAACTATAACCCACAATCATTGCAGCCGTTTCCTAATTAGAAGGCAAAGGGGAAGAAAATAGGCTAGAGCAAATAGAGGTCTGAACTTACAGTTGAGTTAAATGCTGCACTTATCTTCCAAGTATTGATACCCAAAATATCCATAGAGATTTATATCTGGGAAATACATAGAGCTGCCTAAAGAACTGCACACATAAAAATGCTCTCAGAAGTCTGCAGGTTGAATATAGTCCCCCTGAATTATATGGGGGGAATAATGAGAGCCACAGGGCTAGAACTGCAGCCTTTAAATTTTTGCTGGTCATTTAATAATATGGCTAGAAACTCTCCTGGGATTTGGCCTTGAAAACTCTTTGCCAACTGGCCAAGGAGCAGGCACTTGTACTGCCTCTTTCTGAAGAAACTGCTTACCCATCCAGACCTTGGATTTCAAACCAAAACCCACCCCCAGCTACAAGAATACATTGTGATTGAGGGATACTCCCAAATGTTTCCTGAAGAAGCAAAGAGCAATTTAAAGGTTGATTTGACAATAAAGAATACATGCAGTAATTGAGACACAAAAATCTTCCCTCATTTCAGGATTTGCTCTGGTGCCTGCTCAGAGGAGCAGAAAGCAGAGGGAAAGGGACCTGTACACACTGTCGGCCTACTGTGCAAGACACACTAAAATGATGCCAGTGAGGCACTTCTGCAGAGGGGGTCTCAGCTCCAGCCTGGCCGAAGCAACAGAGAAGTTGTCTAGGAGATATTCTGTGCTCAGTGGCTTTGGGCTCCTCCCTGGTGAGGCAAACACTGAATGGGCTGTTATGAGAATTCAGATTTTGTATTTTAGTACTGTGTGCTAATTAAGCACCTTAACCTAGCTGTGGAACACATTTAACAGAAATACAGTAGCTTGATCAGTCTTACACTAGGCAAATTTTGTTATGATTGTTTTAAATGCCTACTGCATTTATCTGCATATTTGAAGTGTGATTGAAAAATTAATTCTATTTCTTCTTATACAAACAATTTACTCTGAGCATTTTTAGAAAGGTGCCTGGATTCTACAGAAACTGGAAATGCCATGAAGATACATATGCAATTATGAATTAATTTGTTTGCATGTTCACCATCAGCATTACTTTTTCAAAGTTTAATTTTAATATTACACTATTTTAATTCTCAGCATGGCAAGTGTGCACAAACATCATCTGACTGGTGGATGCTGGGGGTAGCTGAACTGCTTTATAGAAACTCTGCTGGGGAGTGTTCTGTGCACATGCAAGGCTGTGTGATATTGGTACTTAGACTTGACTGCAAGCAAACCACTTTCTTAAAACAGAGAAATTTCTAAATTCACAGAGCAAAAGGTCTGGCAAGTGAAGAACTAAATGACAAATACCATATCAGCTAAGCACAGAAGCATTCCATGTAATAGAAGATACCCACACTTTGAGACCAGAGACCAATTTAACTCCTTAACCGTGCAGGATGGCAAAACATTTGTTACATAACAGCAACTTCACATGGCATTTTTACATCCTGCCATCTTTTCACTGAAGAACAGAAGATTAGACTTCTACCGACTCTGAGAGACGGGGAGTGGAGCCAGCAGCAATATTTAGCACAGAGTGACTGATTTCTGGCACCATCTAGCTTCTCTGCAAGAGGAATCTGGCAGCCTGGTAGGTGCTTTTCAAAGCCACTGATTGAATGGTTGATACTAGTGCTATACAAAGGCTCAAGACAGCACAGGAAAGAATAAGAAATAAAGTAGTTCTGGGGCTTAAGACCTACTATTTTTATTTATTTTTTTCCTCCAAATTGAGATTGTAAGGTAAAAATTCAGGGCTGAATATCACAGCCAAGAGAATGCAGGCTCTGTTCATCATTCAGCTTCTGACTATTCAACTCTGCCAAATATCTATAATATATATGAAAGTATCAGACACAAGCCATAATGCAAGTAAGACCATTAATTGTTCATTTACATGAAACATGGTATAATCTGGAAAGAACAGATTAGTTTTGACCACTGGAACTCTTCGTAATTCCACTCAAGAACTGCAAAATTCCAATTTGTAACTGTAAAGATAGTGGATTTATACTCATTCACTGCACTTAAGGGGTTTTGAATGCTAGAAACTTCAATCCACCTACACCAGCTCTCTATGGAGAGCTGCTGCCCATTTGAGAAAAGCAGCCATGTTTTGCACTGAATGTCAAAATTCATTAACTGATGAGATATACAGCCTTTGGATGCTTGTGCTCTGTAAAATTTTGCAGAACCATACTTGTCGGCGTGAGGATATGTTAACAGACTCATCTGTTGGTAAACCAGAAAGGAAGACAAATAGGTTGGTTTATATCCTCACTAGAGGAGAAAACGGCAAAGAAAAAAAAGGTAAAAAGAAAAAAGATCTTTCTGGACTATACCAGACAAGAAAGCACAGTCTCTTCAATTCAGAACTTTTTTCCAATTCCCACAGTATAACTTTCTTTCCATTTGCCTGAAATCACCTGTAATGAGCATTAGGAGCTAATCCCTACACATTTGGTTTATTTGGCATAGGCCCAATGAAAGCAAGGATTCTCAAATGCATGACAAACCCAACCCACTTTCTCACTTCGTCTTTTCAACTGCATGTGACCACAGCTACTGAAAATAGAAAATTAGCTGCATTTACACACAAGTAATACATAGAAGTCTCTTAGATGGAAAAAGTGGAACATAGTTACATGCTTTTTCCTATAGTCCACTTAAAGTAATATTTCTTTTCCTCAGGGTCGTAGTGAATTTCTTTAAGGCAGTTTCTCAGTAAAGAGGTCTAGGGCTATTCTGCTGTTGATTCATTCATGTTGATCAGCTCTGGTTTTGTGATATCATCCAATAACTAAAGTGTAAATGCAAAGTAGGCATAGCTACCTATGTGTTTTAATGTATTTCATTTACATTTTAATGTATTTAATTTAATTTTTATTTATTGAAGTGTCTTATGTTCTCTTCTCCCTAGATAAGCAGGTTTTTTACACTCCACATTTTCCAGTACTTTTGATTACACAAGACTAAGAAGGACCATATATTTTCCATGACATAGGGACATGTGATGACAGAAGATTAGCAAGTCAGTATTTGTTGTGGCATGAATAAGAATATCCTAGTGGGAAGGAATTACAAGATTTAGATCTAAGAACTCAAATGCATCCGATCTGAACCACAGGCAGAAGTCTAAACCAAAATTTGAAACCACCCTCAAAGTCAGCACCTATTATTTGAAGATGCTTTATACTCACTGAACAGTTACAGATCAAAATGAAAGAGCAAGCAAAGCAAAATGAGGTAATGAGAACAAAGCAGAGAACATGTTCATAGAGGAAAAAGGGAAATTGAGACTCCTGTCATTAACATCTGACTTGGATGTCTCTTAATGGGTTTATATTCAGTTCTATGTTATTCAACTATAATTACTACAAAGAATGAGTTTTTACATCTCAGAATATTCTGGGTTGGAAGGGATCATCAAGTCCCACTTGAGTGAACAATTGATAGCAGATTGAATCCACAGCCTTGGTGTTAGCACCACACTCTCACTATGTCTAGAACTAAAGTATCATGGGCTATTACATGGTATTCACTTGAGAGACAAACTGCGCAAGAAATTTCACAGATTTCTGTGATATCCTTACACTCAGATTTCAATCTTCAGTGATGCACAGAAGAAAAGCACTGGGATTTTCAGCAGAAATTCCCATGAGTATCAAGGAAAGAGAATTTCTAAAATCCCTTGGTCCTTTTGAAATTCTCTGCATGCAATTTCAGGTTAATGTATTGTTTTAAAAAGCCTGGTAGGGAATTCTCTAGAAAGCAAAAGGTTAGATTTTCTGATATGCACATATGCAAACCTCAGTCTCCTGCATTCTCATGTACCAAAAGTTGAAAATATATATATATATATATATAAAAAAAAAAGTCAAACCCATAGCCACTAGAATGTACTGTGTTTATGTAATTATTTTCAGAAGACACATTATGCAGGTAACCTAATACAATCATAAAGACCTAAATGAGATTCTGATCCTGACATTCAGGTACCCGAAATAGGTGCTTAAGGATTGGAAAGACAGCAAAGAACAGAGGAGACAGTAAAAGTGCTAAAAACATTATAGGAACCTTTATATTTTATATTCAGGTGGAGTTTGTCATGAGCAGCCCACTCCCTTTTTGCGCTGAATAATTCCCAGCATTTTCATATCACATCTCAGATACACATATCAAAGACAACTTTCTAATCTTGCAAGTGTGCTTAGAGAGAAGGAAGAGGAGAGCAAAAAATACCAATAAACTCCCCCCTTCCTCCTTATTTTTATAAGGATAAATTATAAATTTACCTTACTGCCCAATACTTCTTGTTTTTATCAAGAATATTTATCAATACCTGATGAATTCTCCTCCTAGACAGACAAGACTGAAAGGAGGTAACTGATTACTCTGTGCATCCCATTGTGCTCTTATTTTATAATTTAAAATCAATTATATATATATATATATTTCTTCAATAAAAACTGCAAAATTGCAGTTCTAGACAAAAAAAAGTGTCTAGGACCTTCTACATTTAATTGCCTTGTTAAATGAATTTTATATTACAGAAGAATCTAGATGTCAGAAATCATTTGTCTTCAAATTCCTGCCAGTTTTTACTTCATAACTAAGTATTTGAGTTGTTTGTTCTCCTTCCTCACCGTATTGAAATTAGATTACCAGTGCTGTCACCAAGTGACAATAATACTGAGCTCAAGACAAGACCCTCATGTGCCAAGGGAAAAAAAACCTACATTTCACAACAAGAAAATTAAGTTTCAGAAACCATGAGACTGGTTATATCCGTTCTTTGGCAATATTCTATTATTCCTTCCACCCTCTTCACTAATTTATTTCTTCCTCAGTCTTGTACTCCAAGCCTTCAGTGACAGCTTTTGGAACCCTAAACCAGACTCAATCAATAGGTTGAGGTCAGCTGTCAGACCCATGGGATCAGAAAGATCAGAACACATTTATCCAAAGTCCAAGTGGAGTGCCCTATTCAGACAGCTATGCTGCCTGCTAGTTATCAGGTGGAACTGAAAACAAAACTTATATTAAAAGACAGCAGGATCATTATTTCTCCTTTCTGCCCCACCTCCTCGAATGCCTGAGGTCATTTTCCACAACAAAAATGAATGCCCTTCTTGAAAGTGTTTTTGTGCTAAACAGCAGTGGTTAATTTCTTGCAACTAATTAGTTATTCAAGTGAAAGTATAATGATCCTCCAACATGATTGAAAGTGCTTCAACTGAGTTCCCTGCTAACAGCATACTTCTAGAAAAGATGCAATAAATCAGCAGGGTTATGAAAATCTTTAAACAAAAGCAAGCCTATGACAGGAACCCATTAAAGATATAGCCATGTAATATTTATGCACCTAGCTGCCTTGTGCTTGTAACCCAGCACTTTCAGCTATATCTTTGTAGCACCTGTATCATATTCCATAAAAATGAGATTCACCCTACCTGCTAAGAGCCAGCACAATGTCTCTGATTTAGGTGTTCAGAGCATAGGGTTACCATAGGGCTTAAGGGATGGGACTTCCCTCCAAATGGAATTTCTTCCAGATATTTCTAAATAAAAATACAAAAGCTTTGAACAGCACAGAAAATGTAATTTGTGAGCCTCAAGCTCCTTTATTACCTTTGGCAAGAAAAGGGGCAGGTGCTGACAAAAGAATGGTTTATAAATCCAGAGAGGTACTGATGCAGAAACAAAACTCCTTAGAATAGCCAGTATCACCTATGATTGTTCAGATTATGATTTGTGATTTGGAGTGATTATGGAGATGGTAATAGGGGATCTCTTGAGACTTTTACAGGAAGTCCTGACTGTGTAAAATGCCATCCACTTACTCCTAAACCTAGTAATTAATTACAGAGTTTGCATTTAAATGTATTGGGTACTGCAGAAAAGCAAGACCCTGTAGTAGAAAAATGCATTTTGATAATGCTTGAGGCTTCTGGGTGCTACAGATGTACCAATCTGTTTAAATTTCCAAAACAAAGAGATATTTCCCTTTCTTTTTTCACATTAAATGGTCTGCATATGTGCTTGCATGTATTTTTAAGCTACACATAAGTGCAAAATAGGAAGCAAAGAGAATAGTTCTATTTATTAACTTAGTTGGCTGTACATGCTTTCTGTCATCCCTTTCACTCATTTACTTCATTGCAAATCTCAGTCTTCCCACAGTTTTAAAAGACAGAATTTGGATTCACAAACCAATTTGAGTTGGGGACTCAAATACAATTTCCTGGCCTACCTTTCCTTGCTGCAGCAAATGGCTGCCAAACAGGGAAACCTTGCTGCTGTGAGGTTGGAAAAGGGAGATTTCAGGGAAGGATGTAGGAACTGCAGTTTGCTTGGGACTGGGAGGTGGCAATTGAAGGACAGAGAAAAGGACACCAGACATCACTCCCCCTTCCCATAAAATCAAATTCGGCTTCAAGAAAGGTTTTTGGGCCAATGACCACTTTCAACTCACACCTTCTGTTGGAAAAATAAATTAGGAGTCCAGCTTTATTTTGTCAATAGAAAGTTTAAAGTGGTCACTGGAGCACAAAGCTTTTCAAAAGGTAGCTGAGCTCAACAAGGACAAGGAGGAGGATGTTGAGAAAGCCACAAAAACAGAGGCAGATTACAAACCATTAAAGGCCATGCCGTTTTTCAGTAATAAAGAAAAGGCCTTTAGAACAGTTCTGGTAATTTGTATCTGCTTATTGTGGGCTATTTTTCTTTAGAAGAATATGTATTACTTAAAAAAAAACTCTGCCAGAGCAGGAAAAGGTATTTTGTGTTTGTGTGTGTTGGTCTTGATAAAAAAGAGCCACCAGAAAACAGTAAACTAACTAGGCATTTGCTCCCTGAATACATGGGATTATGCTTCTCATTTGTGCTGAAAATCATTGGATCCTGTACAAGTAATTGTACTGCAATGGGTTTTGCCATGCTAAATATTTAAAGCTGTGTTCCCAGTCCTTCAGAGTCTGAGCTTATTCTGTGTTCAGAGCTTTTTAGAGTTGAGTCCAATAGCATATTTGTTTTGAATGGCTGTTCTTAGATAACAGTAACAAAAATCCAAAACTTGTTTACACCATTTAACCTGCCTAAGAGCTTAGCTTGAGACATTAAAAAAGCCACACAACAAGCAATCAGAAAAATGCAGTCCTTTAGAATAGTCTCTACTGGTGAGAAGTTACCCCATCAAAAAGCAAAAAGAATGTTTTGCCAGCTCTGGACCAAGAGTTGCTTTGTTTTTAAACTGGAGCAATGACTGGCATAAAAAGACTTCAAGGAATTTCCTCTTCTCCCTGAAGATAGTCGTGAGCCCTTCTACTGCCCCAGACTTCATGTTATGGTGATTGCAAGGATAGGTACACTTTGTGGGACCTAAGCAGAAGCCCTTGTTTATCAGAGTGTGCAAAATGTGAAAAAGAGTCAAAACAAAGCAAATCAGGCAATTCCATCAATCCTAAGAAAATTGTTCCCAACTGAGCAGTACCTTCAGCTCTAACAGGCAGTTACATCAGCTGTGCAGCAGATGCACATGGCCTGTTCTCTCAACGTATTGCTACCTTAAGAACAAGACTTCACCATTTACAAACAGACACTCATGGAGTGTTCTACACATTCTCAAATTGTATTTGTGGTCTAAGTTCTGTAAAGTATGGTGATATTTTTGGGAACAAAGATGAAGCATAATTTCTCATCTGTTCCAAATTACACATTAAAAAAAAAAAAAGTGAGGATGTTAGTAACAAATAGATTTGCGTACAGAAATTTCAAAAAGGAAAAAAATGCAGAAATGCCAAAATACAATTACAGCAAAGGAAATAATGCAACCAGCCAATGATTTACCACCCTCACATTTTCAGAATTGCAGTTCTACTCATTAGAATCCAGTGCAATGTAGTAGACACAGTATCTGAAAAAACAAGTCTTTCATATTTCTATGCTACCTTGAGAGCTCCTGATACCTAATCTGGAAGCAGACAGAACTCAAAAAGGTGCCTCTTTTCCAGTGAGGACGTGATTTCCCCTCCAAGGGCCTGGGGCACTGTGCCTCAAATGCTAATAGCTTGAGTTTTGTGCAATAGCCCTATACTGTTTATATAGCACTTCACATGTTCAAAGCACTATGAGATACCAGCCATCACTATACTTTTATGAGGCTGTAAGTATTACCCACTAAACATCAGGGTTCAAATGACTCGCTCTTGATCAAAAGAAACTTTGTGCAGCAGGACCATAATTATTTGAATTTGGTAATTCTCACAGACCATTCCTATGGCAACACAGAACAAAGAGGGGGATGGGATATTAAAGCCAATTGCTATTGCACTCTGCTCTGGCAGTGAGATGGACACATGGAGGCTCTCTTAAGCAAACCTATACTCACAGCACCTTCTATAGAAAATTCTAGAAAATTATTTTTTAAATCAGGAGCAAAAATTAAACAAAAGGTTTTGAAAACCCACAAGCATGTTTTTCTAAATGTATCTATTTCACATATTCACTGTGAAGAACATAAAAGACAACATGCAAATGGTACTGAAGTATTCCAGAAATCCTAAAAGGGGTTCTGAATTCATTCGAAAGCAGCTTGAGAGTTTTTGTACCAAGAAGATTAGTAGGCAACTTAAAAGCAAGTCCATTTTCTGCATAAAAAGAACTAGTCTCATGTCTTATGGCTGACTAGAGTAGGACTCATCTTTTCAAAATATGGGATGTTTTTGCTCTCCATTTTTATACATCCATTCTTCCTATGAAAATTCAACTATGCTGACATTTATATCTTTAATCTCAAAGCATCAAGGCTCTGTTCTTGAAAAAGAATACAAACACAAAGGAGATGTTAAAAAACAATCAATGTACACACAATACGTATTACAACCAAATAAAGGCTTGACATAAATACTAAACAGGATAGATGCTGAAGATTCTTCTCTTTACAACTGAAATCTCTTTATCCAAAAATCCTGACACTGAGATTGAAGTCAGAATACAAAAACTCATCCTCTGCCTTTCTATCCTGTGTCCGTCCTATCGTACAATATTGTCTTTCCCACCTCTTACATTTTGCCTTGTACACAGCCCCAGTTTCCGCACACACCATATGTTTTCAGAGCACAGCTACACAATTATTGCCCTTAGAACCTTGCCTGCAGAATCATGTGGGAAATAGATCATACTACTAAGACAAAAATGTAGACCACTACACACAGTCCAGATTCATCAAATAAGAAAAGGATGCCTGTTTAAAGCTGTAACACAGGAAGGGGGAGGGAAATAAATTCTCTTCAAAGGTAGCAATGAGTGCAGAGAGAATTACTAATATAACCTTTTGTGTTTTAGCCAGGTTGATCCTGATGCTATGAATATTTACCCTCTATTTTACAACTTTCACTTGGCATTTTTCAGGTACAGGCCACACAGAACTAACTCTATGCTTAACTATGCTTGCAATTTCTACTGTTTTGACTAACATTGTCTTGAAAAGCTGAATTACTGAAATATTTGCTAAAATATTAAAGTTTAAGTATAACATCAATAGGTGAGAGTTACTTCACGGATATTAATGTAAGAACTAGTTACCATACAGCATCTACTGATCTGAAAAACAGATGTTTGCATATGATTTATGGACACCAAAATATGTGAATATCTTCCATAAATAGTAATGTGTTCCAGTAAAAAAGAGTGAAGAATTGTGATCCAAAAGACTGGGAAATTTCAGGCAGTGTTAGAATTTATTTACCAATTTCTTGGCTTAAAATATAAAGCAGATTTCATAGAGCCACGGCCTTAAATCCCATACGCTGGAAAAGTACTTGCAATTTCAAACAGCACCAATGACACAAAGTAATAAATTGCAGTCAGACTCAAAAGGGCAGATATAAAAGTCTGTTTAGAATATGAGTGCAACTATGATTTGTTAAATAAGAGTAACAATTTATATTGACTGAGACACAGCAAGTTAAACTTTTGCTAAAGTAAGCAAAAAGCCAATATTACTGTGTGTACTTTCACATTAAATTTGGGCTTGGAAGTTTCTTTAGTATCAAGATATAACAAAATACTAATCAGGTAAAATTCTAATGGGCAAAGCATAGTTTTGAGCACTGCAATTAAATTATTTCTGGAAGCGCAATCAAATATTTGATTGAGCTAATATCACTGCTGCTCCTCACATTTGTTCTGTTCCTAAATTAGCTTGGCTAATCAGTATCCCACCTCACAGCCTGTGTTGTAAACATGTAATATTAGCTGATGGGTTTAATTTCAAGACCACAGTCAATTTTTGGACAGCAAACTTCTCAAAAACTTAGTCAAAGCCTACAAACGTATGAAGCAACATGTTTGGAGATGTCACAGTTTCTAGGCCATCAGAACTCTGATAAAAGTTCTGAGTGAACTTCAGATCACTCTGTGATGGCTATGCATGTCAAACAAGTTTTGATTTAGTTTTATAATCAGTTTTGTGTACAGTATTTCACTTCAAAGTGTTTTCTGGTTTTCTGCCCTCCTAATCCATGAGCAAGAACCAGGATTGTACAAAAAAGCAACTTTGTAGAATGCAGAATTTAAACAAGGCAATCACAGTTTTTTGCTCCTGTCTCAGGCTGGCATACACTAGTGCTTCAAGATGTTATTCAGCTGCTACTTTTCCCCAGAGATGGCTGTACTCCAGTAAATAGTGAAATACTCCATCAAACTTTTTTTTTTTTTTTTTTCCCAGCAGAGGTTAACAGAGATGTTTCCATAGGTCTAAGGGAATATGAAAACATGGTGATTGTGTAGTTGGATTTCTTGAAAAACATTAGCCTTAGATTTACTGCATCAGTAATTAGGAGCTGCTGCTACATTCCAACACGCTGCAGAAACAACTGCAGTTAGTATCTGTAGAGTACACGGAGAGTCTTAGATTACAGTGATTGTTATTCGATTCTGTTCTTGCAGCTTTTAAGATCATAGAAGAAACAAATACTTTTCATTTTGTCCTTCTGATAGGTGCACAGATTTTTTCCTTTCAGCATATAACTCAAAGTCATCTAAGTACAAATTGAATTTCTAATAACTACAGTCAACTGGATTTAATTCCTTTTGATGGAAGCATAGCAGTGTCAATACTTACAGAGATTTAGTATTACTGCTGATTTATTGAAAGTAAAATGTCAGTACAACATGAAAATTTGTCATTTTAGAAAGGTTTAATAAAAAAGATGAACACAACACAAAAAATTGAAAATATAAGAACCAATAACTGGTCATTCTAATTCACGTTTTTCCAGATGAGCATCCAGGTATCAGTTGGTTAAACGCAAATGCCACTGACGTCAATGGAGCTGTGTCAGTTTACTCTCGCTGTGAATCTGATCCCAAGTGTGCTACTGCCATTTTTAGACTCTGCCACTGGAATTCACTTTTGCAAGACAATTAAAAAAACACATCCACACATTGCATTTCTTCCTGTCCCCAAGTGTATAACTGGAAGTCTGTTGACAGACTGTGGGAGAGGGCATGTGGGAGGTGGAAGTAGCCAACAACTGCATCCATGAGATAACTTTGCAGTATCAGTATGAATACTGCTCTGTTGTCTTCCTTTTATACAAATGAATATTTGGCTTCAGAAAGTTTTGACTCCGCCTTCCACTAACAGACAATTCCATGTCAGCAGAAGAGAAATGATGATGTAAACTACATGGAGTATCTACCTTATAAATTTGTTAACATGGTATTTTAACCAGTATGCAAACTCAACAGACTATTTTAATGCACCATTAGAAAAAGTACCTAAAGCTACAAGAGCCCCATGGCTGAGTTCTGTGTGTTCACCTAAGCAATCTCCCTGATGTACCAGCAGTAAGACTGGGAACAGTTCTAAGGCAGCTGTTTGAAGTGGCCTGCAAGCCAGATTTCTATCTGGCTAACATCTTTCATATCTCATCTAGCATTTGTGTGAGCAAGAGAAAAGAAAGGAAAAGGTGGGGCAATAAGCAGGGCGGAGTAGTACTTGACAGCGCCACCACTTCTAAGCAGAGAGAGGGAGCTTTTGTCTGTTTTACATAAGGCAGTTGTTAACATGAGTGCACTGTATAACAGCTCCCCGGTATTAACATACAATGAAGTTGGAATGTTGGTATTTGACTCAACATAGCAAGGTCAAAATGGAAAAGGTAATTAATTAGAACTGAAGGTGCAGTCCACATGGTATTGAACTAATTTTCTATTTGTGCAACACAACAACCATATCTTCAATTTAGGTCAGGCCATCAAGAGGAGGAAAAGGACTGAAGATGAGATGCTCTACTTCACACAGTTGCCCTCTGGAAGGACTTGCAAAGGCAGTCACTTAAATTAAGTACAGGTCATCAGACAAGATATCTAATCTATTCCTAAGACAGGCAGCTCTAGCAGTCCAAATCCCTATGGCCTTTGTAGCGACACAATGAACTACTTCCTCATGTACCTCTGTCAATTCACATTAGGTTCCAGTTTTCTTAAAGCGATATTTCATGTACATCATGACCCTATTGCTCAAAGCAAGGAAAGTGCTTTGGTTTATTTATGACCTACTAACCTTAAATAAAATTAAAAAATATATCCAATCTGAATGTTCACATAAGCATGCAGATCTGAAATAAAATTTAAAATAAACCTGGCATTTGTAATAGCTAGCTAAGCCTGGTAAGTGATTTTTAAAAAAATAAAACCAGATGAAAGAAGATGAAAGCATATTTACCCTGCATAACCTGCACACATCATGAATCAGGGCTAGAACCCAGAAATACCTTTTGTACTTAGAAGTTTCAGCCCATTTCAGAGGCTAGGTGACCAAGAAAATACTGAGGTTTTCTATTTTAGGGGGTGGGGAAGCATTAATAACAACCTGTGAAAGTAATTCCTTCTAAAATGTAATCTACCTGGCCACAAACTCTACACAGCTCCTCTCCTTCCCCTGCACCCCACCCCATCCCAATTGCCAGATATCAACCAGGCAAGCCCCCATATGGAAATATGAAGTGACAGATGGAAGCAGGCAATAAGGGCATAGGAATGAGTACTGAAAGAAACGACATACAGAGAACAAGCTTATAACAGGTCAGACCTTAAACAAATGAAAATACACATAAAACTGAGCTGGAGAGCCTTATTCTTTCATCCCTCATGCTAGTGTGCAGAGGTATTCTCCCAACATCCATGGAATCAAACCTTTGAAATTTCAGTACAAATAGATGGAGAAATAAAAATAATCAAAGCTAAAGTATTGGCAGCAAATATACTGTGCTGCTGTATTGGGAAAGAAAGTTGGGCTGCCACATTTAATTAAAATATATTTGATTTATCTATATTCATAATCACAGTGGCCTTCATAACACATCTAATCTACCATAAAGAAGAAAATGAGTTGATTCTATTCTTGTCTGGTTTTCCAGTAGGCTATATTAATGACTTTTTCTTTTAGTTCTAATAGATGGAAAATACAGTTGAGTTAAATGATGTAATAAATACCTCTACATGCAGAGCAACTACTTGAAAAAAACAGTTAGGACCAAGTCCTTGTCATAGCGTTTGTTTACAAAATGGGCACGGGCAGCACACTGATGAACTCCAGTCCTTTAGTGTGGGCTCCCTTAACATAAGTACAGACAAAACTCCAAACATTTATAAAGTCTTATAAATAACGATGGAAGCATGAGAGAGAGAAAGTACCGAGCATCTTTAACCAAAGGATAAAGTAAACAAACAAACAGCAATTCATCTAAATCAATGAACCAGTCACTTAATTTCAGCACAGTCAAGAGCGGACCTAGCAGAAATGTGACAAGCTGAGCTTCAAGAACACCTTCTGCATAAGAATTCTGCTCACAAATGAAAATAAGGTAAAATTTCTGGATTACCATGTTTTGCCTTCATATCCAGCTTCTAAAACTCTTCTACAAAACAAAAACTAAAAAAAAAAATTTTACAAAATTATTATTTATTTTTATTAATAATTACGAAAATTGAGTCGGAAAGCGCAGACAACTAGGAAAAAGTGCTGTGTTACTGTGGAAATTTTTTAATAATAGGGACTTCGCTGTGTGATGATCAGCTGGATGTGTACAGCATGCTGACACAAAAAAAAAAGAAAATAATTAGAGGTCAAGCCATGATATACACTGACATTTTTTCCTCCTGAAAACTATCACAACGGGTTCTGCATGTGCAAAGATTTGTAAGGAAATAAAGGCCTTCTGTCTCAGATGTTTTTTGAAAAATTAAGCCTTCTTTAAAGAAAATATTTTTCACCAATCCTAAACAAGCTTTAATCCAATTGAACCATGTCAATAGAAGAAATTTTGTTCAGTAGAGCAATCTCTAATTGGCAACACTAATTTTAAAAACTCTTAGCCAGCTCTGTTCATTTATGAGATCTCATGTTTTGTTTTACTGTGAAGTTCAGTCTTGTGAAATAACAGACATTAACTCATGCCTGGATCTCTAACCTTTATTTTTAAAGCCTGAATAACTGAAACATATTTTCTTTTCATAGAAAGAAGTCTGGGAAACTACCAGCTCCTTGCAGAAAGACTGAAACATGATGGGCAGAGAAGGGTGTTGGTGTCGGTAAGAGAAAAATGATTGAAGTTGCATCATCTGTATGATTAAAATCACTGTGTGAATTTTGATTTTTCCCCCCCCTACTTTCAGAAATTTGAGGATGCAGTCAAGTCAATGGAGTTCTGTTGTAGTGGTTGCTTCAGTGAACATTCAACGCTGTCGGTGAGTTTGGAATTAAAGTGAAAACCATCGACCGTTGATTGTACCCTCCAGCTAACCATCCTCCTCCTTACTTCATGCTTTCAGGCCTTAACACCGAAGATAGCAACCTAACCATCATATGATGTTTCTCCCTCACCCTGCCAAGCTTTACAAAAAGGTCACAATCAACATTCATTGCTGTCGGTGGGTTTAACTATGTGGACAAGCTCACTGAACAATGAATGCAACTGTGGCCTCACATTGTACAGTTGCCGTTGAGAGGAGTAGCAGCTCTGAAGGCAATAGTGAGAAGCAAACACTTCTTTTAAACTACAGTTTTCTGGTCAGAAAAATAGTTGGGGGTATCCAGTTTTTGCTTGTTTGGTTTTGAGTGTGTTTAACTCAGATGACTGGAAAAGAAAACCCACTGCGTTTTTCTTGGGTATTGTCCTCACAGGGTTCAGTGCCACTGAAAATGTGAAAGTCCTTATTTAGTATGTGTGCAGAAAAAATAACAGGATAGGACACTAAGTATATCCACTCCTAAGGCCTCTAACATAAGAGGAAAGAATATTTAGTTGTCATTTAACTAGGCATTGTTGAAGAGTTCAAAAGTTTATTCTATACTTGTCACGACATATACAGCTGGGAACAAATGGGATTTAAGAGTTATGGATAAAAATGTTATGTCAAAAAATATTAATTAATTTTACATGAAACTGATTTTAAGAACACAAATACTATTGCATTTGCTATTTTTAGGGATCTGAAAGATGACAGAGAAATGTATATCCAGAAATAATAATGGAAAAGCAGTTATATTGTAAAGTTGTTGAATTGTAAACCGAGTACCTATGTCACGCTCTGAGTTTTGCAATAAGAAAATAAAATGTAAATAAGCTCACAGTTGTGTCCTTATTTCTTTATAACCGTTTATTAACCTAGTCAGACACACAGAAGGACCAGTCTACTTTTCTCACTTCACACAATCATCCAAGGTAAGTTCAGCCTTTAGACTCAGTGCAACACAAGTACTCTGCAACAGGAATTGCTTAAAAAAATCAGGAAAACTCACAGTATATCATCGTATCACTCATATAATTCTTCTTATTATGGGAGTGCTTATAAACAGTACTTTAATCTGATTATTTACAAAGTTTCCTCAGCACATCAGTCACACAAGTTATCTTTTGTATTGAGCTTGCTTGGTTTATCCATGCTTCACAATAGGAACTGAACACCATAAAAGTGTCAAGGCTATCATGGGACAATACATCTATAGTCACTTCTTTAACCGTTATCAGTCTAATTAAATGGTAGAAATGTATTTCAATCATGAAAGAGATCAGTCCTCTGTCACATGTGCAACTAGTATTTATAGACCACTCCCCATGCCTCACCCCACAGTTCCTCAAGAAACAACCACACTAACAAAATAAATCCTGAAATTATTTGGACATTATTTAAAATTGGTGTTTGGGAAAATTATCTCTTTTCATTCCGGTATTTACTAGAGAACCCCCCACATGGTCTGTTGCTCACTGAATAATATCATGGTCAGAGACAGAAGAGTAAAGTATTAAAAGGAAGATTTGCCATGGATAAATGATTTCTCAGCAACGCTGTTCAGAGATAAGCCTGTATCTTTAGGTTTACCCATTTCTACAAAAATGGGAATTTGAATTACTACAGACTTAAATACTGCAGGGAGATAAAGATCATATAAAAGCAAGACTCAGAGGTATATGTTCTGTCTAGAAGGAGAAAATTTCAAATTAAGCTGTTGTTCGTATGTTATTGGTACAAAACAAAGTTCTTTACTGAAACTTAAAAACCAGTTCTTAATTTTGCAAAACACTTATTAATGCTAGTTATAGATGTGCTATGTGTTTTTAATAGAGAAAATATTTAGCAAAACAGAAGACTCTGGAATTTCTCATCACTGGAAAGAATGTCCTGGAACATGAGTGGTTTCTGTATATATGTTTTCTCTACTAACTGATAATGCCTCAATGATTAACATTGAGGAGGGACAGACTGCAAGAAAAAGAAAGTTACATTCTTTTCTAAGGCAATACTTTACCTCAAAAAACATATCTCTCTTGCTTTCAATCATCATTTTGTTCCATACACTTGCTAATGGAAGAACAGCTATTCATACTCTACTAGGTCAGGCTGCAGGAACCTCAGCCAGTATTGACCACTCTCATTACAAATATAAAACAAGTATTTCTACCTGGACTGCAAGTTTTTACTGGTTTCTGAAGAGGAGAATCTTCAGAAGTTGTCTTTTTAATGGTGCCTAGAATAGGAATCTATCAGTGACTTGAGTTTCACCATGTTTTCATATAGAAATTGAAAAATGACTCCTTAGTGCACAGATATATAGTACTTCATACAACTTGAAATCAACCTCTGCAGACTAGTTACTTAATAATATTTATTGGAAAATGACACTATTATTCCACACCCACAAGAAATGCTGGCTTGCACATATGTTTCCTTATGCTGTAAAGCCACGGAACAATCCCAATTTGGTGATGATAACTGTGATATACTGTGGAAAGGTTTCATAGTAATTTTCATGTTTTTTGTTAATATCATACATATGTACTCAGTACAATGCCCACAGGCCATAGAAACATTCTAAAAAATTGCTCCTCAGTGCCATTGTAAATAATTCACTCCCAGCAAAATTTTTAGGTCAAGCATATCAAAGTTGCAGTAAATGCGATGGACCTTGACATAATAGGAGCACTGCTTTTACAGCAGTGGAGGAAGAGGAGGGGGAATGCACTTCCCATCCATGTAAGATCAGTTGCTGTTCCCCAGTGTGCAGATCACCATGTTTGAGGACAGCAGAGGTGGTACTAAGGGCTTGTTATGAAGTTTGGAATTGTTGTTTTTTTAATTACCTCTAAGTTCATTCTTTTCTCCTTGGCTTCTGGCATAAGATGATTTTAATTATCCAGAACAACAGCCTCTGTATTAGTGCTATAATTTCTCCTTAGCAAGTACAGAAAGGTTTTATCTCTAAAACTACAAGTCAAAGAGTTTCTGTGATAGAAATAGTCTGTGATATTCAGGACCATGGCAGAATGAATATGATAGACTTGCTTTTTGGCACAGCTGACACCACCGCACTAACATCTCTTGCTTTACAGATGGTGAAGTGATACAGTAAGTTAAAGAGTTAAGTACAGAAGTCATTTATAGTTGAAATGGAAGCAGTATCTAGACAATTTTAGACTCCAACCATGTCTTTCTGGGAAAAAAAAAAAAAGACTCTTGCAATCCTGACTTTTACCTCATGTAAATACCTCTTGTTCTTGCCAACCACGTTTTTTTTCTTATTAATGTATATCTTTTTTACTTACCAGAGTTACAATGGTAATCAGTTATTTTTCCAAGCAGTTGCATGGTGACACTCACTACAGAATATTTTTTACATCTTGCCTTCTCTTTTATTTCAGTTTTGCATGATTTTGTTTGAACTTCACTTTTTTTTTAATTCCCATACATCCTCCTTAAGTTCAAGTGCCAGAAACTTAGACCACATTCTAAAGAGCCCAGCCAGGCCTAGCTGAAATAATTTAATGTCTTTATTTTACAAGTAATCACTGATCCTTTTCAGCCAAAAAAAGCATTTGTAATGGCACCACACAGTTAACACATTTAAATTTATCTGACATTATTCCATAGATACAGTGTCCACAAATTCCTTCCTAGTTTAAAATAGATTATTTCATCCTCTTGAAATGCAACACTTGCAATTTTTTGAACTTAAGAGATTTTTTTTCAAAATATAGCTCCTCCTTCCCCCCCTACCCAAATCACTAATGTTTTGAAAATTAGTGTCAGAAATTACATGTTAACACATAGTAGTGGGAATGAACTTGGAATGCAAGCAGTAGCCTATCATGATTTAATTTTTAAAAAGTTAACTTTCCATTGTACTGCATGTCCCTCACATTACCTTAGGAGTATAAACTGCAAAAGAGGAAGCAGAAGCATAATGATTAACTTTTTGTGCTGTCTGCACCTAAAGGGTATTTTCAAGCTCAGTATTTCCATGGCTGTGGTAGAGCCTTCACTTCATAACAACCAGTAATCTCACACTGAATACAAATATGTCTGACAAATGCACCTAAGGGAAGGTTTATGTTTGAGTTTAGCAATTATTGATCTGAGGAGGAAACAGGGCAAGTCTTCAAATTGCACAGCTTTCAAATATAATTGTTATGAAAATTGACAGAAATGCCCAGCTTTTACATCTTCTTATGAGACTGCCTTCTCATTGCCACTAGAAATGAAAATACCCTCCCCTCAGTTTGGATATGAACTAACACGAGAAATTTAGGGAAACCTTCAGGTACAGAAATTAATCCACACAAGCCATGAGTTAGTATAGAAACTGTCCATATTTCACAGTAAATCAGAAGTAAGCCCCCAAATTCTGCATTAACTATTAGACTATAGGTCCATGGTACATATTCTGATCTTTCCTGAATTTATTTCATGAACTACAGCTGCTTTCAAGGCCCTAAATTTTTTGATGTTTTAACAAATCTGCTTTAATCTAACAAGTTTGCAAAGAGATTATAATGAGACCTGATGATACAAATTTCTGGGTCATGTTCTGTTTTGTGGGGTTTTTAGTGGATTTCTTTTAATAGTCATCATTTTCTCCACTAGGAATGTCACATCTTTATGATGAATAACAAGTCAAAAATGGACCAGACACCACAAATCTATGATACCAGGGTTCAGAAGGTTCAAATACCAGGTCAGGTAAAGAGGAGAGAAAGCTGGAAAGCAACATGCACCTGGCTTTCAAGATAGTAGAAGTTTCACCTTGCACTCAAGAGAAATTAAAATACACAAACTGTGTATCTCAGCTACAGTGTCACCTCTGGGTATCAGCAACTTGTCCCAATGATCATACTATTCAGCTAATTGATTGCATGGATCTATTATTTAGCGATTAAACAGTTAAAGTAATTTACCACAGGCATTTTGAAACACTGAAACAAAAAGAAATACAAAAATATTTGTTTTAGCTAGTAAAAGTTGAGTCCATGTGGTTGCCCTCAAAAGTCAACATCACCATCTGATGTGTAAAACATTCCTAATTATCATAGAGTACACCCTGTGCTAATTACTGTGCTTGCCTCAAAACAATGAGCCATAATAAGCCTAGAGCTCATGACAATAGATTGAGATTTAACTGCCATCCAGTTTACCCAGTATCAATACGCTGCTGGTTAACACACTGACAGACATCATGATGAAATTAGGTTCTCCCACAGACAGGGACAGTGAACAGACTTAAGGGAGGCCACAAACTGCTACAAGGATAACAAAACTAAAGGAACTTTGAGAGGCATTCAGAATATTACTGTAGGAGACAACAGGAGAAAAAAACCTATATTACTTTAAAGACAGCATCCAGCTGTGGCTTACAGAAAGTCTTAAAAGAAATCTTTGTAGATGCTCCAGGAATATCTCTGTACATCCCCAAAACAATTGCAGTAGCTTGTTCCAGAAGTTCATGTGGATCATGACCTGCTACCTAATGAATTCAGATTCTCTGCTGGTTTTGGAGTCAACTTACTTCTATCAGTTTCAGTGGAATTATGCCAGTTTGTACAAGCTGAGGATTTGGTAAGCCAACACACAAGAGAACTGTAAAAGAAGTATGGTCCCACACATCCTACACTAAGGGAAAAACGCAGAGGTGGATGTCACTTTTGGGGGGAGGGGGAAGAGGAGAAACAAAAGAACATGTACTTGAAAAAACACATGTTTCCACCTACAGAGAAAGCATTTCTGCCCACAGACAAACTGTGGGTGCCCCTCACAAACAGCTCTTGTACACTTCACTACTTCGTTGGTGCGGATTACTGCTTTGCAGGTACAAATAAGGAGCTTCAGACCGCAACAGGCAGGAGAGTATATTTGGGCAGAAACATCTCACCCACATTATGATAATCTGGTCTTTGCCACCACATGACAGTCTCCTTCGCTTCATGAAGCTTGAGCTGTGTGGGTGGGAAAGAGCTCACAGCTTATTTTTGGCTGACGATGGCTCCCACAGCACAAGTGTACATATTTGAAGCAATGGCAGCTTGTTTCCTCTCTCTCCCTTCATGTTGTGCTCTTTCCATCATTTCCCATTATTTTGACACAGAGCTAGCAAAGTAAGCCACTCATTGGTTACATTTGGGGAAAAAAAATCCAAGCAAAACATCACATCCTTTAACATACCTCCTGTCACAGTACCCAGGGGCTTCTTTATTTCGGGTGCTTATTGGCATCCATCTCTGGCTAGAGCTACATATGGACTTCAGATGTGCATCAGCCTTTACAAGACATAATTTATGTGCTGCACAATTTAGGTACTGCAGGTACGTGTACAAATGCTGGTAAGTGCTGACTGGAAGTGCCTTCTGGAACTAGCTGACATGTATCAAGAGTGAGATAACCAAACCACAGGTCTGCTCAAAGTGAATACCACAAACTGACTGTTAAGGGTGAATTCTAAAAACAAAACCAACCAAACAAGAAAACCTCCCCTTCATCTCTCCATTGCTACACCACCGATCCCATCAATGCCTTTTGTGGGTGCACTTAAGACAGTTCATCCTTGCAGGAGGAAAGTAAACCAAACCAAAACTGAACAAAACATTACGTTTCCTTTCTCCTTATATAGATTCCTATCTATATGGGAACAGGATTTCTGTTTTAAACCTTGTATTGAGATTCTAAGGTATTACTGTGTCTATTGCTAATTAGTCAGGAGCATTGCTGAAGAGTAATCCAAGTCTGAGACATGCATCCCTACATGAAGGGTTTGTTGTTTGAACTTAGGCATGTCTTCCCAGTCTTAGTATCTACCACTAATGGCTCCTCTATGCTCAGGTGAGCACCAGAGTTATATTTTCCCAAAACAGAAGTCTTTATACCTTATTCATTTTCTGTGAGGACACAGTCAGATTAGTTCAGGATACTCATGACAGAATTATTTTCCAGAAGGATATACCAGCCTTTGATGAACTGAAACTAAAAAATAATTTAATCAAAGTGCCAAAAAATCATAGACCATGATCTAAGGACTATTTGTAGTTATCAAAAGAGATTATTTTGCCTTCTTTCTCTTTTGACTTGGATCCCAAATCAGTACGATTGCATTAGCAGCTTGCTGCACTTGAGCTCAGAGGTGCTGGAGCCACTATCCTCCTCGAAGAGACGAACCCACAGTTGAACAGGCAGACCCCTCCCCACTTGCTGAGAAAAGAACTTGGTATCTCTGCATGGCAGCCAGAGATTGGTGGGTTCTTGAGCTGACTACAGCTGATGTACCTTCATCATCATCATAAACTGTAAGAGTCACTGTTAAAGTGAACACAGAGCCTGCACAGAACACTGCAATATGAGCTCAGGCACTGTGTTCACTTTAAGACTATTGGCTGCTACATTCTATCAGCTCTTTTGGAAATAAGGCTGCTCAGTAACTGCTTTCCAAGCTTTCACATATGTACAATTCCCATCAGCTAAAAGTGTAAATTTGCAAGCAACGGGAACAACACACACGCGCTCTGATGGAATCTGTAGAGAAGGTAAAGCTGTCACCAGATGGCATTTTTAAGTTTTGTACAGCCAGATATTCAGAAGCAGCATCTGAGTTTTGAATGCTTCATTTTTATATTTTTTTAATTTTCTTAAAAATTCCCAAGACACAGCATTTGCTCCTAGAAATAATCTTGTGATATTCTGCAGCTAAACCTCTAACAGCTCATTTTTCATGACTACATACCTAGACTATAAGAGCCCTGAATTAGTACTTGGGTACAGACTGCTCAAAAATTCAGTCTGTAATGTCAGTAAATAAACTTCTTATGAATATAATTTTGAGACAGCTCTAACAGTAGAAAAAATAAGTAGGTTGCCGGCTCCTTTCCTACAGGGAAACGTTGCCAAAAATATATAACTGTCACTTTTCATCTTTGGAATAATGTTAGCTACTGAAAAAAAGGATTCACAATGAGCAATTATGTTTTCAGCTTTCATGTCATTTTACATCATTCCACTATCAGCCATGCTCAAAAGCTTAGAGGCAACATTTAGGTCAGTGACTTTTGCAGGCAGTGTATTCACTGTTTGGTAATTCAATTAGATACACTTTAAATAACCAGATTCTGAAACAGACAGCCACTTACAAACACGTGACCAAATGTATCACTGCCACTGATGACACTGGATGAGGAAAATTATACATGTTAGCAATCATTAACTATCACTGAGGATTATAAATTTAAGGATTATGATATTAAGAATAACTGGATCAGCAAATCACTGCAGAGAAAAATCTTTAAGATGTAGCTAAAAGCCATACTGAAGGACTGACCTACTTTTCTTCACCAAGTTTTATTTATACGTGTATAGAATTTTTTCTTATGGTTAACAAAACATCTCCCACCAAGAAAACACTCAACTATTAATAAAACTAAATAGAGAATGAAATACTGCAGTAGATGCTCAGCTTTTAATAAGGTTTTAGCCTGCATCTCAGGCAATAGCCACTAGTGCTGTTTCAGATAAAATTTTAAACATCAAAATAAGGACATTAATTTTCACTTTATGTGGAATTTTTATGGATAAATTATAAACTCTTGTCATAAAATTGGAATGTTAAAAACTATTTCATATCAAACACGGCTCAGAGGCATCTACATAGCTTTGCCACTTTTTCAAATCTTGTATTTGGAAATTAACATGTAATAAGTCAGAAGGAGATCTGGCAGGGACTACAAGACATGTTCTCTTTATAAGAGCAGAGCCCATAGTTCTTCAAGGAACAAACAGACTTTAATAAAATTTAAAAAAAAACAAAACCCAACAACGCACCAAACTGAAACAACCAAATCCACAAAGATGGTAATTTAGAGAGGTACTGTAAGAAGATAATCAGTAATGTTAATGGACCAAGGCATGCAAATGATAAGAACACAAAGAACACAAGTTCAAGCCAGTCTGGTAACTTTGACTTTTTTCTCCACAACAGCAGACTGTTTTGAGCAGACAGTCTGCATCCACAAGGTGCTATTCGCTTTTTGTTACCTTAGTTCTGTTGCCCCAATAAGCATTCATATGAGTCTCCATTTGTGACAAATGTGCAAAAAGGTCCAATTTTAAAATCCCATTTTGTTTTTACTTCTGGAGACTGAACCATTGGCTTTTTATTTCAAGACAGACACGAGCTACAAGGCACAATCCACAGCCACAGATTATTAAAATACCCTGTCCACCTATGCCTGTAGACCACTACGAACACTGAGGCAGCCCCACAAGCTAAAGATGTCACAATCCAATTGTAGCATTGCCATAGTTACTTCTAAAGTCCTGAACTGGAAAATTTTTCCTTCTGTTTGCAGGTCTTGCTTTGGCTGAAACACATGGAAAAACTGGCTTCAAGGAGGAAAATGCAACCCACCACAAGTATATTTCTGACTATTATAAAACATGAGGCCGAACAAGGGGTTTCTGTGTCCTCTCCTGTGCCATAGGTAGAGGTTTGCAGCGGTGTCACACTCAGCTGCCAGCAGGTGTTGCACTGGGCAGCCGTGTAAAGCGCCTATTCACTGAACTCTGTCACTGGAGTTATGTGCTCTTTATGGCAAGGAAAACAGAGAAAACAAAGAGCCTGTTATGCCTTAACTTCAAAGCCTCATACCCCAAGCTTCAGCTCTGTACCTCAGGCAGTGCAGCCCAGAAGAGAGGTAGCGCAGTCTCAGGTAAAGATATTTTTCTGCTCTAATAAGCTAATCTCTGTAGTACTTATAAGAGATCTGGGTTGGGTTTTTTTAAATCTTAAATATAAGCATAGTGATAGCAGAAGTTCATCTGACATTTGTCATTTGACTGACAAGTAAATTTTACTCTGAAGCTTTCCAAGTTCACAGGAAGGTTTTGTCTGAAAAGTCATAGATGAACCTTAAGTTTACCCATAAGTGCTGCAAGAATCTTGCTGCACAAGAAGTTAGGAGATAGTGATCTTCCCAGTCTAAAGTTATCATTCTCTGGTTGCACCAATTTCCTCTCCATCAGGGGTAGAGCTTTTATGAGATCCCTAAAGCCTGTGTGCAATATTTATTCTGTTAGTCTAATTAAAGGTATTACTATGTACATAGCTACTGAAGCTATCCCCAGTGGTGCTTCACATCATAAATAACAGATGTGAAATGTTCTCCTGTTGGGACAAGCACTAGCATCAATTCTTTTGCCATCTCCTTAACCATTACATCACCTCACTATTTCTTAGGATTTTTCTTAAAAGGAGAGAAAAAAGTACCATGAAAATAATATTAGTTTGGGACAATTAAATTTACTAGATCTTCACAGGGCCATATAAAGATAGAAGCATTTTGATTATGTGAAAAGAAATAGTTTTACAACACAAGTGAGCAGTGCCAAATTTCTGCTGTTTAATTGCATAGGACTGTCCCAAAGATTAGTCCATGGAAGATGGGGGAAGGGCCATATGTTTCCCCAACATACTATACTTGCAGCTCCCTTTTTCCAATTTTATCCTTAATTGTAAAGCTAGCCAAGATGCTCAAATTCAACATCAGGTTCTCAGTGAACTTGTTGAATAGTCCTGACTTGAGACAGAAGCTTGCACTTGCACACCCCCACTCAATAGCTTTTTTTTTTTTTTTTTTTTTTTTTGCATACCCACACTTACTAGCTTTTTATTTGGAGGGCAAATAACTTAAACTGCCCTGAACCTTACCTGCACAAGGCTACATTATTGTTTCTCTGTTTTCTACAGGACCTGTTATCCCATTTTTACAAAATTTTATCCCAAACTTTACAGTTTACTCCTTACAAATCTTCAACACAACTCATTCTTCTGACATTCCAAGAGATTTTTAAAGTTGGACCATTTATTCCAGTATTAATCAAAGCAATTTGACTTCAGCCAACAGACGATGGTGTGACTCCCCTTACCCTGCTCCCACTTGTTAAAGATGCAAGATTGGTCCTCCTTAATCATCAGTCCTCCACTAAGCTTTTCAGTCTTTCCTTGGAAGCACATCTTTCAGGCATTTTTTCAGAAAAAAGTTTGTGAGAGAAATTAGAAAGTTTCATATATGATTGACACTGTCAGCACAGGACAGTTGGCCATAGAAAAGAAAAACTACTTGAGCAGAAGTATACCATAACTGAAGAAAGACTTGTAAACAAAAATGCATGTCCCATTTTCTCACTGCAGTGACATTCCAGTGGAATAGAACAAGTGACATGTCCCATGGTCAAGCCTGCAGGTATCATTGCTGGTCCTTAGGCAATTTGGGATAGCAAGGATGTGTTTGAGTGACCCAGGCACTGTGGACACTGATGGCATGGGTGGATGATGGTGTGGATGATGGTGTGGATTAGGTCAGGTAGGAATGGGAGGAGGAATGGTCAGGATTAAGGAATTGTAGTACTGATAGGTAAGAAAAGAGCACTTTATAGACAGATTCCAGTAAGAAAAAGTTTAGAATAGTTGTGTGAAATGAAAACTTGAAAAAAAAAAAAAAACTTAAAGAGAGAATACAGAAGCATCAGACGGTGTCTCCACATAGATTAAAAAATATAATTCAACAAAAGGAGGTGAGACATTTTGCAGGAATGGGGAAAATGGGCCAACAAATGTCTCAGAAAAAGGATCATGGAGGGAAACCAATAACTGGCATGCAGCCGTTGTACCCCTTTTCCTGCTCACTTTTGATTTGATAACAGCCCTTCATAATCATTAATCCCCTTGGTTTAGACAAAGATGGTATAATGACAGCCAGCTGGGCTTACCTCTTCAGCAACAGCCCTATGAACCCAGGTACCCATCTTTTCCAGACCCTCATTTTTTAAATTAGCAATCAGGCCCCATTGTCTAGCTCCAGGTCAGACTCTGGACTAGAGTCCACTCAAAGGTAGGTTTATACTGAACCAGAGACTGGCAATATCTGGCATGTCACTGGCCTTAATTCCCTCACACACCTGTCCTGCTCCCCCTGCTCCCTGGATATTAGTGATGTAGCACAGACTCTTTGCTTGAAATAAGCTGTCTTACTTCTAGCATTGCAATAGGAATTGAGAGTTAGAAGGATCAAAAATGTAAATACATTTTGCTTGTACAACCACCAGGTTTTCTGCCCCTCCTTGTGGGTTTTTTTTCAAATTTGAAGGACTTGGCTGTTTTGAAGGAAAATAATGTCTGAGAAATCCATTGTGAATTCTGGTAAATTGGTATTAGTTCTTTTGTAGCCAGACCACAATAAAAAGCCTTAAACTTTTCATTGCTCTATTTATTTATTGAAATTTTTTGTCTCTGGGTGGAGTTTTTGAGGATGAACATCCCATTCCTGCCAACATGCTCAGACAGCCATGCCCATGCTCAGCTGCTGATCCCATGTCCCACCATGCCTCCGCCGCCATATCTAAACAAATAGTCAAATTTTTGTTCTCCACTTTAGTTAATCAAGATTTCTCATTTCTTTTGTTTCAAGAAATGCTCACGATTTATACTTAAGCTATAGCAACTCTTCACTGTGTGATGCTTTTATATGCATAAGAGGATGTACCTCATCCAGGCTGCTTTACACAAGTCACAGAAGTACCTGGCTAAATTCTTTCATCCTCTCAAAATATTATTTTGAAGTTGCTTTGTCCTAAGACAGTCATAGTCACACTGCTTTTGCTTTCTGCCTCAAAACTTGGAAAAAACATAGAAACACATGAACAATAAAGGCAATTGTGATTTTCTTACAAGCAGAAAAACCTCTTTTCTGGGGGTTAATTTTTTTCATCTCAGCTGTCTTTTCTTTGAGCCAACTTCTTTTTTTCCCAGACTGTTGGAGTTCATAAAAAAATCTTCTGGCTTCTAGCAAACTTATGTTCTACTTTCAACTAGAAAGGCATAAATATGTTGAGCCAAAACCACAGTATTCACCACTATTTGAAACAGTCTGTGTAGGTTTTTTACATTCCTGTTTGCAGCGTCCTGTACAAAACTCAGTACATAACCACAGCACTAACCTTTCCAACTGTCCTCACACATCGTGGGCTCGGTAAACACCCTCATATAGCAGCAGCCTGTGGAGGGTTTTTTTATGACTGGGATCAAAATAGCTCCTTCAACTTGTATGTGTGAATATTGCCTTTATCATATAACCAAGACTCCAAAATTAGAATGACAGTGGGTATTTCTGATGATTTGAAAGATTTAACATTTCTTTTCTCATAAAAAATTCTATTTGAAATAAAAAATTAATGCTCACAAATCTAGTACTACTGTACACAATGTAGGAAAGAGACAGTAATTTGGTATCTCAATGAATTTTTTAAAAGAATATTGAGCCAAAAACTCAATACCCACCAACAAGCAAGACATTGGAGAAAATTTTTAGAAGTCTGAGTGACAAGTTAATTTTTTGTACTGTTTTATACGGACAGACCTGACATTCAGTGCAACTCAGCTTTAGAAATCATACTTCCTTTAGATCCTCTATCTTGAAGAACCTATAACAGCACCTAAACATGCAATAAAGTCCAAGCATTTTGTATAACTGGACTTCCCTGTCCTGTTCCCCCTCAATAAAATAATGGATTAACCATAAAATAGTTAGTAGAACAAGTAATTTGTGATTTCCAGATGAACTACATCATCAATGGATCAAAACGGGAAAAAACTGGGGTCTCAGATTAATTTCATTCAGTATTTTCAAGCAAATACATTGAACATATTAATCTAAAAAGCTCTCTTTTAATATAGATTAAGCAAAGATAAAATAATTCTTAAATTAATACATTAACTTCGGACCATGTATTTGAGTTCACCCAAAAGAAACTGATAGGAAAGCTAAGCCCCACCTTCTTCCATCTGGTTTGGTTTGTCCTGAAACCATTTCCCCTCTCCTCCTTTCAAATGCATTAATTCAATCACTGAACTGTAAAGGTCTGGCTTTGACATCTGTGCTTTGATGCACATATGTAACTGGAGGATTGTAAAGCTTTTTGCTAAGCAGTGTTTATATTACAAAGAACACCTTTACATTTTTTAGGATTTTATTAGCTATTGTCAGAGATCACACACCAAACTGACAGGCTGGGAACAGAATCCTTACTCATCTTCTATGGACACCATTGAAGAGAAAGTTTTCCAGGGAGAAACCATCACTTCAGGGACCTGTTGGAAAATTCTGACAGACCTGAGTCACTTCCTTGCTTCCTCTACACACCTTGCACTCCAGTAAGCTTGACTTCCCCATTTAGAAAAGCTGTTATGTTCTAGAAGCTGTTTCATTGGATCCAAGGGCCACAATTGAGGAAAGGGAAATAGATGTTTAATTTATAAACATTACATACAAGCACAGGAACATGAGCAAAAAGAGACAGTGTCCAGAAAGCATTTTCTGCACTGCTTCAAATTTCCTTCAAACTGAGGCATTACCAGAATCTATGGGATTTTGTGCTACACACAAAAAAAAATATTTAATCATAATAGAATCCAAGTAAAAAGGGGTAGGAAAGGTGAAGATATCACTATAAATTATGGTACTCAATCACACCCCTCTTCTCACTAATTACAACACTCTCCTGAAAATTTCCAGGCATTTTGAAAGCAAGTCTCTCCCTTCCTTCCTGAGGGAATATCCATAAAATCTGAGTAGCCTGATCAAAAAACATAGCATTTTTAAACCTACCTAGTTACCTTTAAACCTTAACCTCAAGGTTAAGGGGAGGCTGCATGGCACTAAGTAACACAGAGAAGCACTTTTATTCACTTGCACCTTGCTCAAAATTAATTTGTTTTCTGTATTTGCTAATTTTAAAAAGTTGGTCCTTATGAGAGTGAGCTAAGCTTTTATCTTTCACAAGAAGCAGTACAGAAACATGCCTCACAAGAAGGAAACCAGGGTTCAGCTGTGTTAGATACAGAATGAAATAAAATGTGGCAAATTAAAAGCATTTTGGAGTATAATTTCAACTGTCTGTGTGAAACACAGAAAACTTGCTGTCAGTTTGTTCAGTTACTGTCTGGGCTTGTATTTCCAGTGTTTTAGGAGTTAAAACTGAATACATGACTTAGCCACCTTTGAACATTCCAAGCAGGAATAAAACAATCATGGAAAACTAGATAAATGAAATCCATTATTTTAGCTCTAAGGATCCAGTTGTTGTTTTTTCTTCCAGGTAACTGCTCAGGTACTGGAAACGTGGCGACATGTGATGCTTGCTCTCCACTGCAAGGGGAAAAAGGACCACCTTATTCTGTCTCATTCCAAAGCTGTTAATTTTTACCCTAAATCTGGAAACTGAAATGAGATCAATAATACTGTTCATCACTGTTTCTGGAAAAGGGTTTTTTTTCCTTATGTGTAATATCCAAGTCAATATTCTATTTGAATGTATTTGATATAAAATAGCCAAATGAGTGTGTATACAAGCACAGAACAACTAAATCTGCACAGTAGAAGACAGAAGAGAGCATGGACTGGCATCAGAAACCCAGACTAGAATTTATATCTTGATTAATGTAATTTGTAGTTCACTTTTTGGGGGTGTGAAGTTAGGGGTTTTTTTAGGAGTCTGGGGGCTTAAGATTAAGGAATGAATGAACAGGAGACTGTAGGTACAGATTCTTTGGAAAATGAAAACACATAATGGTTCACAAGAAAATAATAAATCTGAGTTTCTTAACACATCCTTACAAATAAGATGTGGCAGATATTACACATAACGTGGCAGAAGTCAGACACAAACCTGGGTGACAATGAAGAGTTTATCATGCACAATTGTTGCATAATAGGTCATTAAGTAAGGTTCTCCAAACTGTCACAGGATAACATCTTTAAAACACTGATTTTATTCATGGCTGCAACCCTAAGAGTGGCCCCAGGAGTGAGTGAGAGTGCCTGCACTGGTTTTACCTGAGCAGCTGCATCGTTTGAGAGCTCACCCTGACTGAGCAAGTCAGCACCCAAACACCCTGGGCATCCAGGGAAGTTAAGGATGTAAGTTTGAAGTTTAGGCCACCTTAATGAATTTGCAAAGGAAAAGGAAAAAAGCATCACTCTGGGATCACAGCAAGCAGTGACCTAATGAAAGGGACCCTGAAAGAATCTGATGCAGGATATTGCTAAAAGGCATCCTTTAGCTCTATAACAGCTCCCACAGGAAAAAGGCTTGTGAAGAGCCACTGTTTCAGTCCATCAGTAGTGCCTCTACACCTTGGGGATTGCTCACCTTCCAGTCAGCTCTCAAACCACAAGAGGTGAGGGTGAGAAAGCTGCCAGCTCACACTCCAGGCTAAAGAGTCTCCAAAACTTTGTAAGCAGAAGCTGCACAATTGTATAACATACATGACGTTATTGTGAACCTCAAATAAGTCACAGACATATTGAAAAAAAGAGAAAATAGCAAATTCTGAATGTTAATTCTGGAAACAGAGTACCTGTGGCATACACTATTCTTAAGCCTATATTTTGACATGTTACTGGAGAGAAAGATGGTCCCAGTCTTTCTCTACATAGGGGGCTAAAACGTACACATGGTTAGCAAAGTTGAAAAGAGAAAATAAAGTTGGGAGTTTCTTTAAGTATCAGCTACAGCAATTTTGATGCTATGCAAGGTTTAGGGAAAAAAGCTCAGCTTCTAAGTTGAATTAATCATATTAAGTTCAATAGGGTATGGAAATTAAGTCTGAAGTCTCAAATCGTACTTAATGATACATAAGGCTTCCTCTTAAAAAATAAATTACTGCTTTTTGATAAGTCAAAGAACTTCCCAAGCAAGAAAATGACTGTTAAAACAAAGATATAACACTGATCACCCAGCTTTCAAGTATTATCTAAATACATGGTGGGTTGAACTGGTCAAGTGGGAAGCCAGCTCTTCATCAAATTGCCCATCAGGATTCAAATGAGCATTATTTAAAGTAAATCAAAAAATAATTAGGTCAAGTCAAAGGACAGCTGATTATTAGCAACCCCAGATACTAGGTTATGCAACATACTGATAAACTTTTATTTAAGGGTTCATGCTCCTCATCAGGCATTCTGAGTAAGGTGCTAATCAAGAAAGTCCTCACTAACACAACAAGAAGTGTTACAACTTCAAAAAAAGGTCTTTAGGAAGGCATAATTCTCACTTGGTACCTAAAGGCAGATGTTAAAAACAGGGTCCCGTTTCTAAATCTGTGTTCACAACAGCTCTCAGTAACAGTCACTGGTACTTTGTATCCTACATTAGAAAACTTCGGCCCTTAAAGCAATCTTTCACACATTGCTTCTGTGCTTATCTATAAATATAATGAGCAATCAGCCCCCACAGTGGTGCCTTGCTGTCTGTCTAGAACTACTCCTGTATTGTAAAATTTTCAGACAGTGCTTTTGCCCATTAATAAACAGAGCAGCCAAGCTTGCCTCTGAGAGTTTAATCTCACAATATCTAAACTGCACACATACCCATACATCTTTATGAGCAGATATTTGGAACAGAAACAAGCTTTAGCAGAGAATTTCAAGCTACAAATCAGAAATGCACTTTTTGATGACCTTCCTTTATATACATAGAACAAAGTACACTATTAATAAACAAACATATGCCTTAAATTTCCAGATTCAGCTTTATAGCAAATCTGTCCTTAGGAACACAATATTAGGTCTCCCTCAAAACCCACTTTTGCTCAATAAAGAAAACTGTGTGGCAGAGTGCGTCTGCACCCATACTACCAGAATATAGATATATAAATTGGAGACTATAAATGCATATTCACAAGCCTTGCAATACATTACTTCATTTCAGTTTAGCCATCTACCCCATAGGGGCATAGGTGTGGATCTTCTGTTTCTCTTGAGTTTTTTCATCTATGTTCTAGCATCATGTTGTCCACTAGAGGTTAAGAAAGCTCTTAGGAAGACCCTTTCAAGTTTTAACTGCTGGAGTTTTCATAGGTGGCGTATTATAGAGTTACACTACAGACATGCACACAGCCCTGAGTCAGAAGCTGGGACCAGCTACAGGAAGATGCTAATGGGCAGTCAAAGTGCCTGGATTCATCAGAGCAGACATGCATTGCAGCTTTCCACTCCTTGCAGATGCATTTAGGAGAGGCACCACCTGTTTGCCCAGATGTTTACATGCTCCTTTCACAGATAAATCATCAACCAGTCAATCAACCCTGATAGTTATGAGAATTTTACAATTACTAGATACTCCACATAGAAAACAACACCCAAACTTATTGTATTTCATCTAGCCACAGTAATCCCATCAAGCTGTAAAAATTACAGTTGCTTGTAATTTTAAAATTAAACAGTTCCATGCTAAAAGGAAATAATCTCAATGAAGCACAGAAGAATCCGAAATGAACTTATTCAAATATTTTCAGGGAAGTTATACTTCCTGTAAGTTATTTTACAGATTGACCTCCTTTTTTTCCCAATGGATTTCTCAATCCCAAGACAGGAACTGCTCTGTTGGCTTTACAGCAACTACAATCACACTATTCCAGTCTCACAACCCAAACTCTGTGATATTGTTCAGGTTACATAGCCACCCATTTTCTTAGTTCCTGGTATTAAAGGCAAAATAAGTGTGATCTAATGGAGTAATAACCTTACATTACTAATGTAAGCAGAAATTCCTAAAGAAAATACAACAGAGATCAGCTAAACAAATTTTTGCTTTACTATACATAGTTCAATTGAAGTACCACTTAGGCTGAAGTTTGAGAATATTTTGTAGTTTAGAAATGTTTAAAAATATTTCCAACTTATATAATGAAATAGGCAACTTAAAAGCAGCTATAACAAGAGCTAATTAATGTATAGGTACTTGCAATTCACACACATTTGCTAGCTTGTAACTGAGATCATCTGAAATGAACGAAATCTATTGTTGTCTTTTATAGCAAACAACAATACGTGATGTTTAATTGGTATTTGGTTTGGGTTATTTTTGTGTGTTTTGATAGATTGGTTCAACTTCCTGGTTAAAGATTTTTGACCCTCTTTTACTAGAAGGGGCTTGCATGCCTACACAAACTGAATGCATATAATTTCCTCTGCACTTATTTTGTATGTTTGTAATCAATTTCTAGTTGAAGGGAAAATAACGAGTTATGGAGGAAAAAGAGCCCTTTCTGTCCCAAAAACATGTCTTCACAAATACAGAAATACTCCATTTGTATATGTGGGTGTTTTTATCCTTATCCCCTATATTTTTAGAACCCTTTTCTGTCCTTTTTCACATGCCAGGTTCTGCTAAACGGGAATTTATTTGCTTCTGCATTTGGTTCTTTAAAAGTCTTTTTAAAGCCATAATTGCCAAAGTGAGCTCAACACTAAATAAAAGTAGATTCCCAAGAACATATATTTTCTTTAAGTTTCACATTAAAGACCCACAGATTTAACACACACAGGTTGTTTGTCTTGCATGTTACACAGAGCAAGGCCTTTTTTGAATGTCTATTTCATATGCTGGTTTTTATTTGTTCCCATGGCATACACACACTGATGGCCAAGAGCATAAATTATTGCAGTTCTCTCAGACTCAGAGTTCCCTACCTATGCCAGTAACTACCATGTTACTTTTGCTTCACTAGTTCATTCTGTAACCAAATTCCTCTATCAAGAGAAAGTGATCATCCTGAAAAAATAGTAAGATGGGGATAAACACCACCTATTCAAGGTTTTGATTATTTCAAGACTAGGTTCTTAACTTTATTTTGACCTTAGTCTCAGTTTATAAAAATTCCATAGACGGACTTTAACTTCACAAATTGGAATAAACTTGCTTCCCCCTTCCCACCACCCTCAATCCAAGGAACTGCCACTAACTGGTTTCAGGTGCAGCTCTGATGTAAAGTAATTGCACATTCTCTTTCTTTGTTCATGCTGCAGAGGGAAGTGATAAAAATTTTTGAATTCAAGTAGAACTGGTAAGGAAAAAAATATTTAAAATTAAACAAAAAATATAAATTAAAAAAAGAAAATCTTTCTAGTACCAAGAAAAATTTGCATGTATAATTAGATAGTCAGCAGTACATACCTTCCAGAAGGAAAGACACATCACTGAAGAAAACACATTCACCTACTTTTCTGAGCCCAGTTTGGCTTATGAATATCTTTCCTGAGCTCAGAATCTGTGATAGCACCAGAAAAACAAACCCTCGTGAGACAACCAGGGACACCAAGAGCACTTACAGGAGATAAGGGCACATTCCTCATGAACACATGTTAGGAATCACCTCAGCCTGCAATTTGCTTTGACAAAACCTTTTCCTAGTTTCCCTGTCCACACCCTTGGAAAGCCCAAGCCTCTTCTCTGTGTCAAACACATGCGTGTAGCGACAGCATCCTCCAAATTCAAGGGCAGGTAAGCGAAGAGCCTGGGGGTAAGACAGCAGAAACTGGGCTTACCCAGAGAGGTTCTTCCGAACACACACAGCAGCAGTCTTAGCTGAGTGTGAAGCCAGAGCCTTTAAAATCTCAGACTCTACTCTCTTCAAGAAGAAAGGAAACCTTCCCCTCCCCTGCTCCCACCACCCACACAGATACTCCGGCAGCAGGGCAGGGCTCCGAGAGGAGCTACCAGGAGTAGCCTAGCTGAGCTCACCAGCTCTTTAGGGGACACTCCATCCACAGAGGCTGCTGCTAGAGGCCGCTCCGCTACCGCTCCCGCCGAGGCCTGCGGGTGGGCAGAGCCCCGGTGGAGCCCTCAGGTCTCGGCCGCAGCCCCTCAGGCCCCGAGCGGCCCCTCAGGCCAGGCTGCAGCCTCACCTCGGGCTGCGAGCCTCTGCTGCAGCTGCCTCAGGTTCTTGGCTTACTCCGTGAGCCTCAGCAGTGTTCCCAGTGCTGCTGCTGAGGCTCTCCCAGGCAGCTCTCAGTGCAGGCTCGTGGCTGGGCTGTGGATGAGGATCTGAGATGCTCTGAGATGCCTCCCCAGGCTGCAGCTGTCAAGCACCAGGCCCTTGGTTGACCACAAAGATATTTTTTAATATCTTAAAGACAATAACAAAACTTAATGTCTCCCATAGTGCAAACCGTTCAGCTGCCACATCCCTACTTGTGCTCCACCCGGTCTTGCCAGGAGCAGCTGCTCTCATAGTGGCCGGCTAATGGGAGCTAACAAGTAAGCTTTTTCACAAGGGGAGTTCACTTCTGATATTAAACAGCAAAAAGAAATTATATTGTGCAGTAATCTATAGGCATAGTGAGTTGTTAAAAGTTTTCAGAGTACTTTCTGATTCATGAAAATAATTTTGTAATTTTGCCTCCTGAAACCATGCCTGTGGGGGCAGTTTTTTTTGAGTGGTGTGATCAATCTTTTGAGTTACACCAATTCTTAATTATGTCTGCAGAGAACCTGCATTATCTAGCAGCTCTGTCCTACTGTGACTTTAAAAAATATCAATTCCAAATTTCTTGAGCGCTGCAGTAATGTTTCTGCATCTAATACTCAGCATCTGTCTAGAATATCATATCAATCATATGATCACAAACAGCTGTTGCATTAGACTTTTAATCAGCTAGGATTTTCAAAGGAGACAAAGAATGTTGGATGCAGTGATGGAAAGTAATTACAGAGAATGCCCTACTTGAGGACTAAAAATCCAGTCTCAGGGACTCAGAGCTTTACTAAGCATTGTAAAAACTCCTTGTGTATACAGACAGTAGAGTTATCTGATAGAAATTAGAATAAAATACTATGACACAGTACATGTACAAGCTAAAGTGTAAAAGATGCTCCAGGCAGGTATTTTGTTATTACATGTAAAAGGTATGTACCACTAGCTTGCACAGATTGCAAAGAATAAAGTTGTTGCTCAGCAGTCTGTTTTCAGGTTTCATAAATCTCATTAATGAGGGGTTACGAAGCCCTATCAGAGATACAACATATCTCTTTGCTTAGAAATTGTTGATGTCCAAAAATGCCCAATTTCTCCTTTCAGTAATGTTAGTGTAAATGTGCATTAGCTCTGTTGGATTCAGGAGATATTGCAGGGTGGCTTCTGACTAATTTTCAATAGAACATGCCAGTTTGAAATAGTAATATGGCTAACTCTGTGTTATCCATCTGACACAAAACCACAAGACTGAAAAGGAAAGAAAGGTTACTTTTAGAAGTGCTTTGGGGTTTTTTGTTTGGGGTTTTGGTTTTCTCTAATCCCAAACTCCTGGCATTCAACAATTATAAATAGCTTCATAAAGTACTAGAAAGGATAGATAATGCAATCCCTTTAAAATACTTCTAAATTCAGAGCCATAAGGCATTCTAAACACATCCACACTGGGAACATCAGTCATGGTGTTTGCTCCACAGTCAACCTGCATAAGCTTTCCTAGTCTTTGACTTGATCCTGCCTCACCTCCTGACCCCTGCCTGACTTAGATGTTTCTTGCTGACCCCTTTTTTTGCCCAGAAGCAGGGGCTGAATGTCTTGCCAGTCCTCTCCTGGACTGCCTGTGCCTGCAGCAGAGGTGAATGTTGCAAAGGTTGGTGCATCTGCTTGGGAGCTGTTGTCTCTGAGCTAGAGAGAAGTCCTGGAGCTAAAGTACATGGGCAAACAGCAGACATAATGTCAATCAGCAAGTGATGCAAAGCTCCTGGCAACAACTGAGCTTTTAGTTCTGTCAAAGACCATGCACTTTTGCCTTCTTTCCTCATGGGCAGGTGAAGGCTTTCCTTCATTTTGGGCAGCCCAGGCTGCTTGAGGGAGCTCACAGCAGACATTTCTCTGGCTGTCTTTTGCCTCCTTTTCCAGCTGCTTTTTCTTGTTGTACCCAAAGCAGTTCCAGGTCAAAACACCCTGAAGAGCAAAGGCTATTTGAAGAAAGCTTCTGTGAGATGGGCAGGGCAGACCCAGCATAAAATTGTATCCTGCAGCAAAAAAATAAGTTTATTCTGTCACACCATGATTTGTGGATCCATCTAAAAGAATAGCCATGGGATCATGAGGCTCTCCAAGCCAGACATCAAAACCAGAAAGTCATCCATGACAAATGTTATCTAGAGAGTATACTAGAGGAAAGAGTGGGACCCAGAAGTCCTCTCCTGTCTATCTAGCTGAGACATTATCAAAATCTTTTTAAGTGGTCAGGGCCATATATGCAGTGGGTTGACTCTATTTGCGCACCAGGTGCACACCAGAGCCACTCAGTCATTCTCCTCCTCAGCGGTTCAGGGCAGAGAAAATGTAAAGAAAGTCTCCTGGGTCTAAATAGGATAGACATCACTCAGCAGTGAGCACTGACAGGCATAACAGACTTGACTTGGGGAAATTAAATTTTTAGTAATCAAACTGGAGTAGGATAAGGAAAAATCTTAAAACATTTTTTCCCCAGCCCTTCCTTATTCCCTTCACTCCTGATTTCTCTACCTCCTCCCTGCCAGTAGTGCAGAGGGACAGGGAACGGGGCTGCTTTCATTTCACCACACGTTGTCTTGGCTACTACATCTTCCTCAGAAGGAGGACTACTCACACTCTTCCCCTGTGCCATCATGGGTCCCTTCCATGGGGTGCAGTCTCTTGGGAACAGGCTGCTCCAGCATGGGTTCCCAGGGGGTTCAAAACTCCTGTCCACAAACCTGCTCCAGTGTGGGGTCCTCTCCCCATGGGGCCACAGGTCCCACCAGGAGCCTGCTCCAGTGTGGGCTTTCTATGAGGGCACAGCCTCTTATGGGCATCCACTTGCTCTGGTGTGGGGTCCTCTATGGGCTGTGGAAGGATCTCTGCTCCCTGTGGACCTCTCTGGGCTGCAGGGGCACAGCTGCCTCACCATGGGCTGCACCTCGGGCTGCAGGGGAATCTCTGCTTGGGTGCCCCTCCTTCCTCACTGACCTCAGTGTCTGCAGAGCTGCTTCTCTCACATATTCTCACTCTTTTCTCCTCTCTTCATATGCAACTGCAGTGTTTCCCCACCTTTCCAAATACATTATCCCAGAGCCACTGCTACTGTTGCTGATGGGGTTGGCCTCGGCCAGAAGCAGATCCATCTTGTAGGCAGCTGACATTGGCTCCAGAGAAGCTTCTAGCACCTTCTCAAAGAAGACACCTCCAAAACACCACCCCACACTCCCCCTGCCAAAATTTTTCCATGAAAATCCAGTGCAACACAGTGGATTGTAATTTAATTTCTAATGCTGTCTCTTTCCCAGAAAAAAACACAGATAGATGCTATAGATTCCTTCATATTGCAATCATGTGAAAGACAGATGGAAAACTCATGGGAATGAATGTTCCTGTGTCCTTCAGAGATTTTTCACACAGTTCTTAAATAAGTTGCATTTCCATACAATTCCCAGACACAATGTTAATTAACACTATAAATCAGATACATAAAATCAATAAAATCATAAATAAATAAAACCTGTAGAAATACATAAGTGTGGACTACAGAATGATTGTTTTAAAAAAAGCAATAATAAAAAAATCTATCAGCATTTGTTCAAGGCTGATTACCATGGAGCTAACATTACCTGATCTGGCTGGCTGGAAGAGTTCTGCTACCAGCACCTGTGACTGACAGAGTGCTTTCTAGAAAAAGCACTTTATGAATTTCAGATATGATCTGGGAACATTTCATTTTTTATGTGTGAGTTGTACCATTTTCACCTGCATTGATGCCCTGCCTTGTGAATGGGTCAGCATATAATCATCATGAAAACACTTATTTAAGGTACAAGGAAACATTTCTCACTATTCAGAATCGTGAATCAGTCACATCTTTAGATGCCATAAGTACAGCTAGGAGTGGAACTGCTTGTTGAAAAGAGAGTAGCCAAACTAAGTGTCACTTTAAGCTTTTCATGATAAATATTGCCAATAATAAGCTAATAGGTAAAATAAATATCCTTGAACCCTGTCTCAATGTTTAGAATCAAAAGTTTTATGTTTTCTCTTCCACCCTTACTTAAAGTTCAGCAAGGTGAAAGGACTGAATGTTTTACTAGGAAGATACCTAAAAGTTATTGAAATACACAAATAGTTGTTTTCCCTTATGTCATGTGCTTAAATGTTCTACTACTGCAGATCACTGGTCACTAACTGTAAGAAGAGATTAGTGAAGTTGAAGACCAAAATTCTTCAAATTTCTGCTCCTCAAAGCAGCCCTACTGAAATAGAAAAGTAGTTTTCTCAGGCATCAGTCACATTCAGTGACTGATAAAATCCTATAAAGACTTTGGTTCCATTGCAGTAAAAAAACTGGTCCATAAATTAAAAGAAATGTAGCATTCAGAAAATAAAAGTGGTAAGAAATCATGTGTATTTTTTTCCCCAGAGAAATTATAATTATTCTAAAACATAGCAAAAGAAAAGCAAATAAAGGAAGATAGGAATTGCCATAACAAACCAGATCCAAGATCTGGTGTCAAAGACAAGTGCTTGACACAGAAAGCAAGAATTTCTGCACTAGGAAAGTGTGAGGTAGTCCTTCCACTCTCATCATTCCTGGTTCTTTTTCTTAAATCAAATCACTTGATTTGGATCCCATCATGCCATTTGTGTGTTCCCTACTAATGGCCATTACTCTGCATGTGTACCCTGAATGTTCTTCACTTCTGCTTGCAGTTCCCGCTTGCAGTTAAGCCTCCATATTCAGCAAGAAATTAGAAGTGCTTTTTTAGCTGTTAGTACTCACTAATAGTCATCTTGGAAATTTGTTACACCTGGGTTGCCAGCACTATGAAACACATGTCTCTGGCAGCCTCTTAATTTAGGCGTGTTCTCAAGAAAAGCAAGTTCCAACAGATCTTTTCCCTCTCCACGGTTACTGCCTGCCCACATTAATGATATGAATCAGCACTCCTGTTAACATGTCTCCCCATTAGTGCTGCTTCTCATAAAAATGTTTGGGTTGTTCTTTTTCTGGGTTGTTCTTTTTTTTTCCCCCTTTAGGTAACATGGAATTTTTACACCACATTTTTGCACAGAAAACTGCAGACAGTATCTGCTCCTTTCTGAGCTACCTAAATCTTACCTTGTATTTCTCCAGGGATTCCTAGTTGAGATCTTCAGTCTTGGATTTTTATTCCATTAACTGAATTGAAACAGACATGTAAATTTAATGGATAGCTCTGAAAGTCCTAATTCCTATTCTGTACCCACTCTGCCAAACTACAGCAGCCTCTGTCTCTGAGCACTTTGTAATGCAGCAGCAGCAGCTATGTGTCATATATAGCTATACAGAAATCTCACCTGTGAACACAGACTTTGTTGTAGGATCAAGCAATAACTGTACAGTGTGAAGGATGCAGTCAGGGATTAGCCTAGCAGAGCAGTGCCTCTCTACTAAGTCCATCAGTTATAAGTATTTATGTGTATATAAAATGCTTTCTCATACTCACATTTTTGTCCTGCTTCCTCTTTAATTGTCACAAAACAAGCCACATAACAATGTGGGGTTTTTTTTCCTAAAATGCTTGTTTGTTTCAGTCTTTCAATGTTTTTTTTTTAATCTTACCACTTACACCTAGCTCAAAGTATTATATTCCTTACTTTCTAAATAGCCTTTGTGTCTTATTTCCCAGTGACTTGCCCACAATCAGACCAAAGACAAGGGCAGAGGAAGGAGCTGAGTCCTCCACCAGTGTTCCCTGGGGGGCAGATAACTCTCCAGGTCAGTCCTTGCTCATATCTCATAGGGGTAACTGTGCCTGGCAATAACAGCTCAGATACACAAGAACCCCATTAGATGAAAGGCTCATGTTGCCTGAAAAGGTCTTAACATCAGGTTAGGTTTCCAAATTCCTTTCTCCTGGAAGCTAATGAATGTGAGTTTATATCCTTAACTATTACTTAGCTGTGTAGACTTCAGGAATAAAATATAGGCATACTGTTTGCCAAACACTCATTTAAAGGGTTCTACTAAGTAAAATTGAATTATTATAGATTAGTGAGTGTACAGATTAATCCCAGAGATCTATGTGTTCCTATTTCTACTTCCATTCTTAATAGATGTACTTGCATATAAGATGAGAAATAGAACTGCTTTACTACAGCTTAACCTTTTTTGCTGAATTCAGAGAGGTTTTTCAAGCAGGATACTCAGACTCCTCATTCTCTTGAATATGCACCAAAAAGGAAAATCATAGGAGCAAACCTGTTTTAGATACATCTTTCTGCATATGTCATTGAGACAACTGATCTAATAAACAGTGTGATCTGGCATCATTTTAGCCAGTACAATTTTCTCAGCAGTGACAGCACTTCCGTATTGCTCCAAATAAACTGGCTCAGGTACCAGGCTCTATAGCTGCTCTGTCTGTGCAGTCTGCCCAAGCAAAATCTGTCCTGCCTCTCAGCCAGGCTAATTAATTCTGATGAGGCTGCTGGAATAACATTTCTACACTGCATCCGATTCCTGAGCTCCAAGTGCACTGGCTTGGCATTGGCTGGGGAGCTCCTGTGCTCTGCTCCGCTGCAGGACTGTCAGATACTGCATCTCACATTTCACATACAATACACTCAGACTCTTAATAACATTCAAGATTTTGGCAGTTTTGCTTGAGTTAGACGGGAAATTTAAAGAAACTGCAAATCAGTGGGTGAATCATCGCTTCCGCTTTCCTCTGAAAGTGTTAACATCAGGTACATCAAGGAGGCCAATGAAGGGTTTGGCATTAACTCCATGTTCTCCTCATCCATGGCAACAAAGATTAAATAAATATTTATTTATGTAAAAAAAATTTGCTTTAGTAATACATTCTTAGTATTTTTAAAATTTGGGAGTAAATGGTAGTGATCTATGAAGGTTCTCATAAAAATGAGAGATTAATCCTAGCCAGAGCAAGGCTTGGTGCAAGTGGACCCTGTGTAAACTCCCACACGTCTCTGTCAATGTGCCTCAGTCAGGAGCAGCAGTGAAATGTGGCTGCTGTCCCAGTGCTCAACCTCTCCCGAGGGGAGAAAGCCAAATCTGCTGAAAAGCTCAATGGTTCGCTTGATTGCAAATAGGTTTCAAGCCCACCAGAACAGTACATTTAATTACACTTGCCTGGTTTTGACACTGTAACAGGTACTTGTGTGTCATTCAACTATGCTCATGTAATTGGCTCTATCCAAAAATAAACCATGAAGCACCAAAAGTTGTATCTGTGATGGTGGGGTTTGTGATTTTTTTAATTACATGTGAATTTTTAGTCTACTGGACTCAGTCCTGATGTAACAGAAGCCACCTCTAAGAGAAAATTCTGGTTGCCTCTTGCTTTGAACTTTTACAGGCACAAAAAATAATCCCAAGGAACAACTAATGCAGAGGAAGAGAGCAGTGAAAAAGAAACAGGTGTATGATTCTAAAAAAAAGTATAAGCAGATCAATAGGAATTTCCCACTGGCTGTTCAAATTGAATGCCTGTTTGCCAGGCAACCAGGGCTAACCACATAGAGTTTCCCCCCTGTTTATGGCTGGAAAGCAATCTTATCAGTGAACCAAATTAGCAGGAAAGCATATTCTTAGATTGCTATTGGTCAAGGACCAGTTTTACAGTGGGCTCCAGGTAAAACTTTAAACATTATTTTTTTTACCTCTTTTTTTCCTTCAAGAAGCAGAACATGAATGTTAACAGAGTTCACCACAAGTGTACCCAGATCTATCCTCCACTTAGAGGGAAACAAATCCAAGAACTGAATTGTTTCAAGGCAAGTAGTGTGCCAGATGCACATTCTTATGTGGATGACCTGTTTTCCCCTTAGTTTGGGGGAGAAGAAAGCTTATTAAATATGGGAAACTTTCTGCATAGAGACGGTATTTTTGAGTATCAGTTTCTCTGGTACTGAGGAGAAAAATATGTTGAATATAATCTATTCATACTTGTTTCTCTTATTCAAATCCCAACTTACTGCACAGCAAAATAATTTTAAATTATCCCAACTAATATCTGTTGATACAGGAGAGAGTCCTGCCTCAGAAAAATGCTGTGATCATATTGACATCACTGACACTTCTAAGTAATATTGCAAAAGCAGTTTGTCCCTGGAACTGCTTTCCCCATGCTCACAATGTGCTTTACGGAGCAAATACCCACACTGGGAAAACACAGAGAAAGCTATAACTCAGGGAATTGCTTACGCATTATCCTGTTGGGTCAAAATTCTTGTTTTTCAAGAGAATGTGAAATGCATTAGGTTTAAAGAGCTCTCACTTATATAACAGTTGCCAAAGGGCAGCCTATTCATTAGCCAAGACATAAAAGTAAAAAGGATGCTCCAAGGCCTTGAGGCAGCACAGTTTCTTGAGCTGTGCTTCATAACAGCTGCCCTCCAAAGTCTGGTTAGCGTCATCTAAAATGCTCTGTAACAGGACTAGGATGACACACTTACTGTCACAGCATCCCCTCTTTGGACAGAAAGAAACATCTGTTTCCAGAGCTCTCCTTTCCAGGGCTGAACCCTGACATACTGGGTTTTTCCTTTACCTCAAAGTATTCACAGCAGGAAAATTTGCTCTTTTCTTCTTTAATATAACCTTCTGCTCTCCTTAGTCCTTGATAAACAATGGATGCTCAGATATTTATTGTAGGATGTACTGCTGACCCTGCACAGTTCAATCCTCTATGAACAGGCTGATTTGATCTTTTGAGTATCAGGGGCAGCCTTACAGAGTATTTATGCTTCAGTTTTACAGGACAGCAAGTAGGGAACCAGTTCAAGGGAGCAAAGCGAGATAATGTGTTCCTTCCTATCAGATTATTCTATTAATTTGCCATAGAAATAATTATTGCAAGCTGCAGTTTTTCCTTTAAATGCTGCTATAAAATTATATAATTGGCTAAAAAAAGAGAAGTCTTCTTCTCTAAATGTGGTGTGTCTTTTTCCATTCTAGGAGTCCAGCAGAATAGCTGAACACCTGCATTTATTTCTTGCATACAGCCTGCTACCCTGCCACGGAGGCATATCCTGTTCTCATTCCTGGGCTGGGTTACCCAGGCTACCTTCTAACTGCCCGTTACATGTGATCTCAGCTTGTGAACCACTTCAGAGGAGCCATCAGCACACAGTTGTAGCTGTTCAGAGCAGTTACCATCACATGGTCATTGGGTTGTGTTTGTGATGTCTCTCAGCCAAGAGTGTCAGGTTGCAGGGGAAAGTACTGGCTGGGATGTCTACTGTAGATCAAGGTCTTGCCAAGGAAACCTGAATAAACCTTATAAAAATATTCTCTCCTTCCTATTTATCTTAGATTTCTGAAGTTATAACTGCTTAATTTATCAAACTTGATTTATTTAAGTATTTACCTTGGATGCTGTTATACTTGATGGTTTTGAGCAAAGAAATAACTGATTCATAATGACAGCTGGATGCAAGAACTTGCAGCACCAGGAATTCAACTAAACAAACTCCTGATTTATTTATATTTTTAGCTACTAGCAAAAGCTTAAATAGAGTGCTAGATGCATTTTTTTTAAAAAAAATGCAGTGCAGGAAAGAACTAAAGCAAAGCAAAAAAATCCACAAACATACAGAAGACCATACCCACCTACTCCATCCAGACACTGGAGGGGAAAAGGGAGAAGAGATTGAACTGGCTGCTAATGGCATTCATCTGATGCCTCCTGAGCATTTCTTTGTGAGTGTGGGGCCACCTCAGTTCAAGCTGCCTTTCTCCTTCTCCCACAGTGCCTCCTGCCAGGAGCATCCTGTCATGCAGCTGGCACCACTGCTGGCCTCAGGACAGCTGTGCTTCAGCTTAAAGAAGCTGCTTGCTAGGAGGAGGAGCCTACAGAGTGCAGTGGAATGTATGCACCAAAGATGACATTTACAAGTACAAACAACCTTATAAATGGGTCCTGATGTCCACTAAACCATTCTACATTCATGGTGCTCAGTTGCTGACAATCAGTTTGATTTTCTGAGCTATTGCCATGACAGCAGAACAGACTTTTCCAGTATGAGCAGGGCTGATACCACAATTTCATACATATTGTCAGTTCCTAGTTGTGCCTCTGAACTCTGTATTAGACTAGAACTAGCCTAGGCTTCAAGGCCTTTAAAACTCAAAACAGATTAAGACCAAAATTTACTGTAGCCCAGACTTAACCACCTGCTTGTAGTATAGCCTGTCATGAATTGTGATGCTGTACATACATCTGTTAGGACAACAAACCTTTTCCTCCCTGTTTGGGCATAATGAGGAAAAAAGAAGTAACTGGAATCCCAACTCTTCCATTTGTTAAAACCAAAAAAGAGGGAAACACCTGTCTCATAAAACAGCAGCTTTTATAAATCACATTATATAGCTTTGTGCTTCTACAAAAGACCAGAAAATGAGATGAGGTGCTTTTTAAATGCATTTCTGTGCAGCACTGCACAGTTCATGACTTTAGAAATACTGAATTAGGAATTCAAAATTAGCAAGCCTAAACCTGTAGCTCTCACAAAACCCCATCAGAAAGCTATCCTTGCATGATAGAAATGTAGAGAACAAGATATCTACTTTGTGGATATTTCTTTCCTATCTTGTCTAAGATGAACTTTCAGAATAAAAACTCAGCTGTCCAGACAATAGAGAGGCTGAAGATGCAGAGGTAGCTCTGAGTGGAAATGGGCCTTGAATGAAAATATCCACAAGCATCATATCTGTAAACCAATGAATTCATCTGACTTGCTTCTTTCTCGCCTCTACCTGCACAGGTAATCCCAAACTAATACTTTTTCTTAATAAAATTTGGAGTTTTAGTCCAAATACTCGGTTGGTACCTGTGGCATCAGTTTTACAGGAATCAGTAGTTTTTCTGTCTACACACATACAAGCCCTAAAATACCAGCACTCTTCAGAGGCAGTAAAGCAGGGCCCATGGAATCATGCACTGCGACACAACTGAGGTTGGTCACTGTCACAGCCCTGCTGTGCTCGAGCACAGTGAGACTGTGTCCATGCGGGGCTGTGCCTCCCATGCTTTGCCCTGGAGCTGGGCTCTGGTGGGGCAGACAGCTCTAGCTGCTTCCTGGCATCCAGGATGGGGGAAAAGGGATAAAGAGCATGGGGACAGGGCTGGGCTGGGGGATGGAAACAGAAGGCTGTTGTGAAACAGATAGCTCTTCGAGTCAGCGAAATGCTGGTGCTTCCAAATCAGAGGAAAACCTAGGAAGCTGATAAAATTATTCAGCTAGGAAGAGATCACTGTTCAGTAGCTGAACAAAAGCTACAGAAAAAAGAGTCAAAGACTCAACAAATTGGACTGTAAGGACGAGAGCAGAGCTGGGGCTGTGAGCCTTGTCTGCCCTGTACTACCACAGAAAGAGTCTTTCCACTGTGAGTGGAGCAGAACAAGGTGTTATTTTATTAGTGGAAATGCCTTGCTCTCTTTGAAAGAAGACATAACTCTTTATGGAATAATTTACTAATGCCATTTAAGAAATTGAATTCCTGTTCTCTGAGAATTTTATTTATGTTAAATCAATATATGAAGTCAGAATTTCATTTTATTGCTGAATAGAAATTATATTAAGAAAACAGCCTAGAAAAAGGAAACACTTAACGATACTGAACTGTTTTAGTCTTGAAGTGGTTTCAGTGGCATAATGATATATTAAAAATAATATATTAAAGTATTTCAGAAAATAGCAGGAGTGAAAGGAACTATAGTGCTAAACACAGAATATATTGTTATTCTCAAAATGCTATATTAACATTACTAAAATAGGATTAAAATTATTAATTCTTTTTTTCTTCAAGAAAAAATATTCAAAATTGACATTTCTTATCAAATGTCTGCATTTGGCAAGAACACCACTTCCAGTGGTAACTTCCTATTGTCATTTCTTTACCATTTTTCTCTGCAGTTGAAGAACACACACACTGACTTCTATTGCAACATCAGGAGAGATGACAAATATGTATTTGGTAGCCTCTGACATCAGTGCTGATTTAGTCTGTGACAACAGGGGTGCTCTGAAGCCATGCAGTCTTCTGCATCTCACCTGTAATTTATTTTTGTGTATTCATCTCTAAAAACCACTATTATAAAGACCACCAGCTGCACCACCCCACAAAAAGGTTAGTACAGGATAACCATATCATCCTTGTTTCTCCAATTTTCCTTCCTTTAAACCAAGCAGCTGCCAAATCAGCAGCTCACGGATTTGGCTGAGAATGGGATCTCACACTTGAGGCAATGCATGTACACACACACACACGCTTGCACACGCTTTGCGTCTGAACTGGAGTCTGTTCCTGGGGAGACACAGCCTCTGCAGTGCTGCATAAACAAATGCCATCTTCATTACCTCAAATGGCTCCATGTTACTGAAATGGAGCAAGCTGGATGCACTGCAGGAGGCTCGGAAGTGAGCAAAAAGCGTTTGAAGAGTTTCAGCACAGCCTGCCGGGAAGCTCTGAAAATACACAAGGGCGTCCCCAAGGACTCTGTGGAGCACTGACCTGTGCAGGCTCTGACTCCCAGCTGACTGCCAGGCAAGGTCAGGCTACGGGGGGGGGTTCATCTCCAAAAGCAAAAATTTGAATCTGAGTGCTGAAACTGATCCAAAATAAACTTCCTTTTATTTTTCCCTCCTTCAGACAGTCACACGGCTATATTAGCAATGCCTGCCACGGCACTAAACAGATGTGGGATTGAAGAGACAGTCAGCTGTAAGTAGATCTATGCCTATTCCTCTGAAAAAGATTTATTACCTTAATTTTAGAAAGTTTAGTAGCATTATGCATTGCTGATGCTGACAACCCTGAGTCTGAGGAAATAACTATTTAAAGCTAAAACTATTTAAAGCTATATTTTATTATAACTTGTAGTAAATATCCTTCCTAAATAATTTTTTATCACTAGAAAAAAGATCTTTGAGCATCAACTTGCACTGTACTTTTGTAGTCATGTTTCTTTCTTTTGCATTGAAAAGACAGATTGACTTAGGCTTTTGTATAAAACTATTCTCTGTTGCTGTACCTTTCAAATAATTGTATTCTATTTTTCAGAAGATTTGAGGTTTTTCTGAATCAGACCTAATGTACATAGAAATATTCTGTATTCTGTAATTGAAACTTCCTTTTCTTCTGTTGTAGTTCTCCCTAGTCCAAAACCAGCACATTGGTCCTTGGCAAACAGTTGCTTTACATATGGAAAAATAGCTGTGGTAGAGCTGTGCAGAACCCTCAGGAAATTTCTGATTTTCTTTTAGAGGCAATCTGTGGTATGTACCATGTCAAAAAATCCCTGGGCCTTTACAAAAGCAAGATGCCTTGTCAAAGAGATAAGCATTTGTGTTGGAGAGTTTTTGTGAGGAATGTTAAATAAAAGATACAACTTCTTGCTTCATGAAACACCTGTCTGGAGCCACCACTCACTTTACTTTCTTTACTAGCTCACACAAACAGCTCACAATGGTAGTGTTTTTCTTCCCTTTGTCTCTTAGATTCAGCACTTTCTGTGGCTCGGAGCAACTACCCAGCACAGTTTGTGCCTCTCATACCAGATTTCACCTTGATTTCCTGTCTTGAAGCAAAGCCCAGAGCTTTGCCTGCCTCGCTCCCCCAGCGGCCCTCCTGCACAGGAGGTGTCCTCAGGGTAACTGGGAGCAGAGGTCTGGGACAGGTGGGGACTCTCCAGGCCTGTCCGGACCCTCGGCTCCTGCGTGTGGCCACCAGCTCCCCCAGCCTATCCAGTGAGAGCTAGGGGCAGAATGCCCTCCCTTTCCCAGTGGGAGTGAGCTCAGTGCCACTGGAGCATGTGCCCTGGCAGCACCAGCTGGCTCAGAAGTGGAGAGGCTGAGTTCATGGACACGGTCTGCAGGCGTGTGTGGGAAAGGGGCAGGCACAAACCCTCCCTGCAGGAGCACAAACCCAGCCCTGGGAGCTGGGCTGTGGGAGAGCAGCAGGCTTCTGCCACCTCCCAGAACCCCAGCTGCCAGGGCTCTGTGTGCTGGCCCAGGTTTTTGTTGCATCATAAGGTACAGCCTCTGAGAAGGTTTTACTATAACTGCCTTGTTCATTACATGAGAAACAGGGAAAAACTGAACAAAAGCAAACACTCACAGTCCACTCCTCACTGCAGTTACCTGACTGAGCAGAATCTTGTGTAGACTCTGGGGTCCTTCCTCTCCCCCATCTTCCCACACGGGATTTCATTAACACAGCACTGTAATTTTTGCATATCCACCTTTACGTCAGCATCTACTCAGAAAATTGTGGGAGAAATCCAATCCCTCTGGTCATATAAGCACTTGATTACCTTCATTTGTTGCTCAATGTCCTCTCTCTGTTCATCTGTTGCTTAGTTGTTTTTATCCTGGACTTCAGATTCTAAACCACTTTCCAAGGGTGATTTTCTCAGCTGGAGGCAGTGGTTAGCACGTTTTTCTGTGGTTTAGCTGTACTTGATGAGATGAACATTTTTCATCTTACTTTGAGACTGTTTCTCAACTTTCAGGGTGTGCAAGTGTGCTACACTATCATTCTCTCCGACAGAGCCAAAGTAGTTCCTAGCAAAGCTTTCTAGCTTGGGCTTTGTGTCTCACCTGTAAAATGTTTCACCGTCTTCCTGGGGAACATGAGATTAATCCTACAAGTGAATAAACCAAGTGACTGTGGAGCATCCAGCCTAAGGATACTTCTAGAAGCTCTGTGTCACCACCTCATGGACGTTTGGAAAACAAAGAGCAATAGAGAAGGCAGAAAAGCATCCCTGGCACACACATGGAGAGTTCCTGGAAGCAATCAGAACTTCTAAACTGTGCTAAGACAGGCTCCTTCAATCATTGCACTGGAATTTAATGAGGTTTAATTCTACAATATGTTCTTGAATTTGAAAATAATTAAAAGCCAAGAGCTCAGTTTTCCTCCTTGTGACTGTAAGGAGCTTTACTGCAAAAGTGGTTCACACTAGGCATATGAGGGCAGTTTCAGTGTAATGCTCCATTTTTATAATAATAAAGACATGCATGGAGGAAAATTTAACAGAGTTAAGGACTTCTCTTTTGAAGTACATGCACAAATCAAGAATTAACTTGGCATTTTTCTCTTCTAAAAAATACCAGCAAACAAACATTGAAGTCATTCTAGAAAATAATAAAACAAATAAAAATCACAAAAGGTTTTCACAGCCTAGGTGCTGCCAGAGCTTAAAAAACATAGGAACCTTTTTTTCAAGGAACTGAAGTATATGATTACCCTTAGATATAACACAAGAAAAGTTTGGTGTAATTTTTTATTAGGGCAAGATTTTCAGTTATTTTTAAAAGTGTGACTAGTCTCTGTCTCCACAGCCTTACATTAGACAGCAGCACTCACATCTTTGTTTTGCTGCCTGAGTACCTTTACCGTTGGCAGATCTTAAATGAAGGAAGATAAATTAATTGTTCTCTGACATGGAATGAACACCAGTGAACTAATTTGCATCCAAGGGTCTTTACACTTTTGATCTTCAAGGTATGCTCAATTTGCAATTATGTTTTTAGTTCCTCTAAAACTAGCCAACAGATTTTGGGCCTACAATACCTCTTAGATTATCTTCCCATGTAGTCCCTAGAGCTTTCCCTCCACACATGCCCCCTTCAGCTTTGTTAAGTTTATCACCTAACACAACTCCTTGCTGAAAAGGGAGTTCAGCTGACAGCCAAGGGGAATCCTCCTGCTCTGTGTCTGCTTGCTGCCACTTTCTGAAGCAAGACTGCCAGCAAGCACTTGTCTGAGCTGATAATTGTGAACCATGTATTTGATCTAGGTTAACAACACAATTAAATTAGGGTTTTAACCAAGTGTGACTGTACATGTTGTTTAGACAGCTCTCTAAGTGTTCTCAATTACGCTTTGTAATGAGAAATTAGGAATAAGCAGTGATTAGCTTGGAGCACTGGATCTGTTGCATGACTGTTCCTTTCATGGCTTCAAGCAAAATAAAATTAAGCCTCTTTCCTCTGTTCTGAGAGAGACATGACACTTACCTAGGTACACACAGAGTTTTAGAAGAATTAAATGATGTGTTTTCCTATTGACATTTGTAAATGTTATCCATTTATGGGACAGCACAAGACTTTATACATTTAAAAGTAAATGATCATTTTGCATAGTACAAGAGAATGAAATAATTTTCCTCTTGTAAGCTATTAATTATATTTTTTATTTGTTCTGAAAACAATAGGCTAAAATTTGGCAAGAAACAGTAAAAATATGAAAATGTAACATACAAAACATCATTAAGAAAAAAAAATATCCTGTACCAATTAAAATCTACAAGTTTTGAGGAATATTATCAAAGTATTTTCCAATTCTGAAAAGAGGCTGGAGGCATTCATGGTCCTTTAAATAAAAATAAGCATAAGAAATAGATGTGCAAGCACTCAGTATTTTAAGTTCTAAGAATAAACAGGATGTGTTTTCCACCAGAACCGTTGCAATGATTCAAATGCCGGTCTCCAAGCTCCTATAGATCAGGTTAATATATGTGTGGAGCAATAACGACACCTTGAGGACAGCTAGAAAAATGCAAAAAAATTATATTCTGCATTGATACGGGAGGATTTACACACCCTTTTTAAGTCTGAATTCCTTGGAATTGCCACGTGATGTAAATTATAAGCTCTTAAAACTCTCTGGCAAAGTCCCACAAGTCCCAAGAGTATTATTAATGCTCTCATTAGTCCTGAAATACTAGAATATATGCTTACCAATAGGTTCACTTACTTGCTACTAGTTTTGAGGACAGACCTGTTCTTGCAACATAATAATCTTGTTCTGAGGTGCTTTTTTCCTTTTTACAGAAATAAAAAAATTTGCTTCGCACTGTTCAGCATAGTATTACACCGTACATGGTTTTAAAAGAAAAAGTATAAAAATAGTCAAGGTTTCTGGAGTATTAAATGCAAATCTACACAAAAATAAAATTCCACAGTTCTTTGTCACTCTCTACAAGTTTCAAGTATTCCTTTAAATTTGTACCTTTCAAAAACTGAAATAACTAAATATTTTCAAAAAAAAAAGAAGAAAGTGGGAAGAGGAAGAAATCTTATACCTCTCATTTTGCTTAAGATTTTTTGCATTTGAAAAAGCACTTTTTCTTAATCTAGCTCTAACTTAGAACTGCAGCTGTGGGGCCATTTGTAGAGCTTTCTGTTCCCTTAGTGCTATCTGCAGCCTTAGAATCATCACATATTTCATGTGGCTCAGTTTCTTCTGGTCGTGATGGGGAAAGATCAGTTGTGATCAAATCAGTCTCCTGATCTGATTTTCCTACTTCACTGCAAAATTCAACTTTATCTTCCTGCTGGCTGTTCTTCTTTATTTGTCCATTCTGTGCAGGGTAGGTACTGGCAATGGTGTCATACAGAAATTGGTATTGTTCCTCAAAAATAAAGAGAATAAGCTAGCATTAATGGAATGCTCAGAGTCCAAGAATTAATCCATTCTTTCTTGGTTCTCTTACATTTTAGACATGTAGCATGTAACTGGACAAGCAAGACTACATATGAAGCAGCTTCCAGTTTTTGGCATAGAGGCTGTTGCTCCTATGCTTTATTCTGACTTCATGTGTACATAACATCTCTGAAACTGTCTGCATCAAATATTCCAAGTTGTCACTCAGTGCCCTTCTGGTTCATGAAGTACCAAAAATACAGTTTTTAGAGTACCTAAACAACATGTATTGTACTGAGTCTGGAAAGTCATGTAATAACCTGCCTGTATTAATGATACCAAGGTCTGGTTTGTTGGTAACTGCACAGTGTGTGCCACAGCTGCTCTGGAGTGACTGAAACAGACAGTGGCTGCCAGCCTGCAAATGGAATTCATCTCCCAGCTGCAGAAGGGACACTGCATGTACATCATGAACCAACTGCAGGAACATCAATTTATGTAATTTGTAATTTCAAACTATACACCCATTGCCAAAGGCAGTACAGAACTACAGCTCTGAACATCTCAGACTCCATTAATATCAGCAAGGGCTAATGCTCAAATGATGGTGAATGTAAATGTTCTGATCAGAATCAGAAATTACACCCAAGATTATGGGGATATTAGTGACCACTATAAGAAATCTCTTTCTTTTCTGTTAATTCATAAGATTTACTTACAAAGGTGGAGACCATTCCTAGCCTGGTGCGACGAAGAGATTTTACTACTTGGAAAACATCTATTACTTCTTCTATTTCTGCACTTTCCAAAAGGGTCATTAAAGCACAAAATACACCAGTCTGCTGTGATCCATCACTAGAATGACACAAAATGTACATGTAAATTTACTAAGTAAAATCAGAAGCCTTCTGACTAAATATTAGATATATTTTAAAGTCTTTATGCTGAATTATATTTCCAAATCATTTTTTTACTGGACTGAAATTGTCACAATTAAGTATATGTGTAGGATTCACACAGGACATAGTTTATCTAAAGACTACCTGGACCTGAAGTACCACTTAAGGGGAAGAGGGAAATTCAAAACTTCAGACACACAGTCTCAACTATTGCTAGCAGGATTATCTTCCTGTTTAGATGGCATGCAAGGCTATTCCTGGAAATGGTCCTAGAAAAGTACACTTGTATCCTGGAGTGAGAGATGATCCTAAAAACTCTACTGGATGTTCACTAGTGCATCCTGCAAGTAAACTCTGACCTAGCATTTCCTCACAAAATGGGTGCACCAGCCAAGAGCAGCTGCTCCTAGTATCTGCTCTGTGCCCACACTTGCCCAAGAGAAGTGCACTTGCTTTTCATCACTACAATCCAAAAGGCCAAGCTTGAGCAATTCAAGGAATCTTCTAAGGAGAGTTGAGTCTCCAGACACATAGAAAAGCTTGTGAGAAAAGGTATGTATCCCAAAATTATAGTTGCTATGTATACCCAGAACTTAGAGCTAGGTGAATGTGTGTGCTGAATTCAGACCCACCAGCAGTGGACAAGGAGTGGGACACTGCGGGTTCTCCTGTTGTCCTCAGTCACTGGTCTGGCTGGAAGTTTTTGTTTAATGTTGAGAATCATGCTGACTAAGTCTTTGGGGGATTCTGGAACATCACAGCCACTCCACTTATGGTACTGATATTGATACACCTTCTGAGTTTCTTTTGTCTGGAAAATAGCAGCAGAGATATGGTTAATGTTCAGGATAAAATACGGATTCACACAGTAACTCTGTTGCTGCTGATTTACAAAGGAAGAATATTCCTGAGGAACTCCAGGGTAATAGTTCTACCTCATGAATATGAGGTAGGTAGACATCCAAGCTTTGTTCAAAGTACAAAAGACAGCTGATCTCCTGAGATTACCCTACCACCATCTCAGGAACTCACTAAACAGAAAACCTGTGATAATTTATAGCATTTCTCATGATTGACTGCTGGTCTGGAAGAGAAAAATATTTTTGTTTCTTAGAGCAGGAGGTAACTGCAGTGGGAACTGTTTCTTCTCTTTCTTGAAGCTAAGCTTATAAATTTGTTTCTAAATTTAAAAACTCACTGAAAACCACCTTTTGGACTTTGCAAAGAAACTTTTACCTTCAGATGTGTAACATCAAATGCACGTATGGTATAGCTAGGACCAGAGTTGACATCTGCCATTTGAACTTCTATGCCATCATACATTTGTTTTCCTTCTACCCAGTACTGTGCACAGAGTTCCTAAAATGGATAAAAGTACAAGTCAGTGGTTACCACTCAAATCTCCTTTTATTTTGCCTTCCACGTGCACTTAAAGACTGTAGTGACTTTAAAGTAGGAGTTCCATTGTATTTTAAAATATAGCATCATACATTTTCCCCTCAAAAATTCATTAGAAAGTAAATTAAGTAGGTAAATGATAGTGCAAAATATGTTGGAAATGCAAATTCCTCATCCTATGGAAAACACTTAAGTGGAGCAAGGAAATGAAAGAGTGCAGTGCAGTGTTTTGTTTGCATGTAGAGGATATTCAATGTGTTAATGTGCAGACAATGCCCCCACCTGATCTCCTTCCTTCAGCTCTGTCAACATAACAATGACTTTGACTTTTCTTTGGAACACCATTTGCCAGAAGTCAGAGATAGTTTCCTGCAGTGGTCCCTGTGTTGCAATCATGGCTTTTGGACCCCAGTAACCCTATAAAAGAAATATTTTTTTCCTCAATTTGTTTGAAATGTGATTGTCAAACAATAGAACTCATCATTTAAGGAATACCCTGTGAAATAAATTAATGAACCTGTTTGTTTATAGGGAAAATGTGCCTATCACAGTAGGCATCAGTCTTACAGGAATTCTACTACCCAAGTAACATTAACTAAGTCTTCCTAAGAAGAATATCACTTCAGACTGACAACAAGATATGTTGATGCTGCAGTAGGGTGAGTAGGAGACCTCACCCTGCCATTTTTTAAAAAACATATTTTTAAGGGGTTAAACATTCCATTTTACACAGCCATTCAATTTTACCACTAAGAAATTGTGTTTATACCACACAAAGCTGGTGCACCAGTCATTTCACACTGAGCTTCCTAAAAATACAGATACATTTACCCTGAATAGGTATCCTAAATGTGCAGCATTTCAAAGGATTCAGATAAATGGAACTTAGCTAGTAATTCCATTGACATCAGTTACTTCATTTGTGACCAATAGATGTTCTTCTTTGAATGTACAATGACACCAAAAAATTTTTGGCTCAAATTTTCACTGGTAGGGTTTGGTTCATTGAATAACTTTAGTCACATTTCATTAACAGGGACAATATTAATCTGGTTCAACCTGTAGACAGATGCCCAGTAATGGAAATATATGTTATAATGAGGCCGGTCTGAAGGCTAATGGTTTTAAACATAGATGGATTTGCCAATCAGCCATCGTATCCTTCTCCTTTATTCAACTAAATTCTTTTCTATTGTGATGCCAACAAGAGAATAAGAGTTTTAGCTGAAAGCTTATGAAATGCCTATAAGTGGATCTTCTAAATACATACAGTTATGAAGGAAGCATTGATGTATTTGCTGGATTCCTCACAGTCGCTGTCCTCATCCGAGGACTCGTCTGAATCATGTTCACCCTCCTTACTGCAATCTTCTTCGTGCCTGATGGGCACTCGGTTAAAGTCATCTGTGTGAGACAAAGTGTCACTGTCACAGCACACAGCCCCTGGATGTGGCATTTTTGGGGGCGGGGGAGAAATAGAAAAGGCCAGTCCTTTCACAATAGACTGCAGAACCAAGGCCACCTTGCTTGAAATAAACAGTCCCAATAATTCACATTGGTAAGAACTCATCTCTTTTTTTTAAATCACTATAAGAAGTTTAGAATTTTACAGCATTGAGAACACCAATCTAATAGTACTCTGTAAGGTGATTTGCTCATTTTTTCAAAATTTTTCTAATAGAAGAAAACAGATATAATAAGGGGAGGTGGGATAAAATAAGGCAATGGAAAATACTTACAAGGAATTATGTTGGCATTCCTATTTTTGCTTTTATTTTCCTCCCGATTCCCAGTGTTCTGCGTCCGCCATCCCTTATAGGAAGGCAATCGCTGAAGAAAGAAGATGTTTGATATTATGCTTGATTAAAATGGTTCTTAAGATCATTGTCTCCTCAGGACTCACTCACTCTTCATCTTGCACTTCTCTCACTAGTTACTTCAGTTCTCTAAACTTTGGTAACATCTGTACTACTGTTTAAAAATGCCTGCTACATCATGTACAATGGCACAGAAAATCATGAACACAGACACAAGTAAGCATTCTGCGAACTCCAACTTTCTTAAAAATATTAAGGCCAAAGCAGAAATAAAACTTCATTAGTATGCAGCTTTTTCTCATGAAGGTAAAGAAACTTTCTGTGCCAGAGAAATAAAATAGCACCTAAATGATCTGTTAGCTGTGGTATCTCTAGCTCAGGAGTATCGTGCAAGGCATTTTTCAGCAGAAGTGGGAAGTAAGGGCAACCGGAATGCAAAGCTTATTTACCTGGAACTCTGCATCCAGCAGAGAAGGCTCACTCGGGTGGTCTTTTCTTTTCAGATTGTTAAGGGAGGAATGCAGTTCTGAGAGACTGATCTCTGTTTCTCCATACTGATTGTATTCCACCAGTGCTTGATGAATAAGGATGTACTGTGACTGGTGTTTCCCATTTGAAGAGTTTAAACATGAAGTTATTAAAGAGTTAAAAAAAAAAATCACTTTTTAAAATCATTATAAAAAACTATTAATCCTGTGATAATATCATCAGTGTTAATAATATTAAGCATTAACATTAAATAGATATTAAATACAAGTGTTAAACTGTAAAATGCTGAAATAAGTTAAAAACATGCAATTCATCAGTCCTTAAGTCGTAAGTTGTACTCAACTCATATGAAAATTGAGGCAGATTCATCTTAGAATGTTTAAAATTGAGTTTGACTCTGCAAGCTCAATTTTGCATTTATGAATTGCATGTCAAAAATCTGTTCTCCTTGGCTTCCTCTTCTAAAGTCTGAACTAAAAAAGCTGAAGTTGCTAAAATACAAAAATTATGTTGGAAGCCTTTTTTCCCTCAATACTTTTCAGAGCTATATTTTCTATGAACAGCTTCAATTGAACTGAGCAATTCACTTGAGAAATACTGCTGAAGCCCTAGTAAAAGGAGAGTTGAGACAGGAGTTTCAGAGAGATACCTCTACTTGGACCATGAGGCATCGCTGCCGACGCAGTTTCACGATGTAGCCATAAACATCCACTCTGCCTTCTGCATCCAGCCCCTCCAACATGGCATCAATTCCTATGTACGTCCCAGTGCGCCCAACGCCAGCACTGCCAGCCACAAAGGCATTTGGTTATTGACAGGCAATGGCACCTCCCACTCCCTCTCTGTGGAGAGCAGGCCTTGACAGAGTAAAACTGAAACAGTCTAACAGGATTCAAAGGAACTGAAAACACTTCTTGCTGTAAATTAATTAGCAACTCAAACAATGAAGAGTTTGCATTTTTAGTATCTTTTAGTGAAAGCAAGGCCAACATTGACAAATACAGTGCTTATAGCCAAAGCAGCCCAACATTTATCTGGTTGTTTTTCAAAAGTCTGTGTATCCTCAGGTTTTATCAACCTGAATTTCCTTTATATGCTTCAGAAAACAGGCCTTGTTTATCTTTTGCTGACTCATTTTCAAGTGTTCAAGTCACATAATCACAAACACTTTTTCCCAGTCCCTTTTCTGAATAGCTTCATTTCAGTCATTTAACGTTACCAGATTTTTAAAAGAATATATATTTACCTGCAATGAACTACAATTGGACCACTAAAAAAGTTGCTGAGAGCGTTAACTCTGCGTCGGAGTTTGAGAAGGAGATGTGGATCTTCAGGGACTCCATGGTCTGGCCAGCTTGTGAACTGGATATGAGTGACATCTCTTCCAGCTGTCCTTTCTCTTCCCTAGAAAAAGTGAAGTGTTTTAAATATATATCAATCTATATACACATTGGTATATGTATACAGATGTATATGTTAGTCTAAGTGACTAGATTAAAGCCCAAAGCACAAAGAGTCGTTAGTGGACTTTGGTATGTTGCTGCTAGACTAAAAGAGAGGACATAAATTTTGATAACCATGATTATAAAGCCAAATGAGAAAAAAATGCTCAAAGGCATTCTTATACTGGCCATGATTTATATGGCTGTAGAGGCATTTTTCTACTGATTAACCTCAAAGTTCTTACTCATAGTTGAATTATCCAGTTGTGGCAGAGCTATTCATACAGTTATTTGCCATTGTTTCAGTAGTTATACATCACTATTCTACCAGAACTGCACTTTCTTGTAGTCTCCACTTTCTTGCCATGGACCACTCTTCAATTCCAAAACCAATATTCATTTTATCTGTATTGATATGATGTCAGCTGAACAAAGAGCAGACAGTTCTAAAAATATTAGCCCTCAACCTGCTGCAAATCACTCATTTCTAAGGTCAGATTCCTCAAGTGACAGAACAATGTCTTTGTAAATAGTTAATCTTAACATCCTGATCTACTCACTGACCACACAAAGTTACAGTTTTCTTTTAATCAGACCACTTCCTGAGTAAACTTTAATGATATGAGACAGCAGAACAGGAATTCTATTTCCAGCAGAAATAGAATTTCCAGCAGAATAGGAATTGCCAGCTGTAATCACGAATCAAGAAGGGCAGATTCTGTTGCTTTGCTGAAGATCTGCCAGCAGATTTACTCTTTTAGTCTGAATGCTTTTACCTATGATTTAGACTCCTTTTATCATGATTGAAATACTTTTGCAAAGGGCCTGAGCTGAGCATTTAGCCTTTGATGACAAATTTTGTACTCAATTACACATAGGGCAACTAAAGTGACTTCAGATGCATGGAAGAGAACAATTAACCAGCCTTAATGACTTTACACATATCTAAATGGTGATTTCAAAACACTTATATTTATAAACACACTTGAGATTGCCAGAATTTGTAATTGTCCCATTGTACAATTATCAGAAGTGTAGATAATGGTTATCTATCAGAAGTGTAGATAATCATAGATTTCAGTTGCAGAGGGTTATGCTGAGATACACACAAAGCAGCAAATTCTTTGTGTTAAAGAACAAACTAGATATATAAGGAAATTGCAGTGTATATATTAATTTTTTTCCACTTAGCAGCATATTAATAGTTTAGTCTTATATGTAGGTTCCAGAGGACTAAGGAAAAATACCTTTTGAAGTTGGGAAATATATATATCTAACTCATATTTCTTGCAATAAATTACACCTACATCTAAGTTTTCCCTTAAGCTATATGGTGCTTAGGAAAGACAGCAGAGAATCTTCCATTGAGAGCTGACTCTTCCCTTTTAAAACACAGACTCCAAACACACACTCTAGTTCCAGTCAATCTCAGACTTTTGAATCAACTTACATTTGTGATGTGCAGTTTCTGAATGATGTAGTCTGGACATGTTTTACTTTCATAGATCTTCACAATGATGTCTCCATATGTTGCGGTTCCATTCTCCATTGATGGCCAGTACTGGGCACATTTGTTCTATAAAGAGATGAAGTTAAATAAGCAGCCCAAGAGTGAAGTGGCAGAGAACTGAGAGCTAGAAAAAAGCCTATTTTAAAGTAGATGGCAACTCAGTATAGCTTTTCCAATTTTCCATTTCCAAATATCCAACAACTCAGGTCTCTGACCTGAAATTTATGGCCATGGAATTTAACTTCAGATGTATAGTGCGGAAAAAAAAATCCTGTACATTAGTCAAAACAATGAAGAGTGACTGCTGCAGTTGCTGATGGCTGGAGAAATGTTTGCAACTGCTTCCATGCATTCTTTTTCAGTCTTCAATGAGGGCTGCTGCTCCTGCCTATATATCAGCTTGGGTGTGCTGTAAATCTGCAAGCTGTCAACATCTTTAACTGCAGCTAAAACAGCAGTTCCCCTCCTTCCTGCTGACTTTATGATGTTTGTATCCCCAGTTGCTTTGTTTATGTTAGATATTAAGTTCTGCACCTCTAAGACAGTCTCTGAGAGCGATGTGGGGGAAGGAGAAGCTGCAGTTTGTGTTCAGAAACAGGCCTCACTCCCCTGCATGCTGCCCCGACTGTGCTGTCTGCAGCACGGACAGACAGCAGGACACAGCTTTCCTTGGCTGGTAGTTAGTTTTTAGCTAGCTGAGGCAGAGAAGCTCCCCAGACTATTTTCTCCTTGGATCTGTTCAAACCTGCTCTGGACAGAAAATCCAAACAAACCCCGGGAGCTCACGCCTGTGGCCCGTCGGGGCCTGGGCCTCGGCGCTTTCTGGTGCAGGAAGGACTGATAAGAGACTGGGCAAGCTGAGCAACATCACATGAAAAGGACTTTTCTGGATTTTCCATCTCATCCAACAGTGAGAGGTTTTATTGTTTAATATTATTCAATTTCTGTTAAATAAACAGTTTATCCACTTTTCTAAAGGGAAATCTTTTTCCTGAACCAGGGGAGGGTCTGCTTGAATTTGCTTTCTGGAGGGACCCCTTCAGAGGTTCTCTCCCAAATTTGCTCTAAACCAGGATGCTGGAATAAGGAACAAAAGCAGGCCAGAAAGCACCCTACCTTCCACTTAAATAAAGGCAACAGAGGAAAGATATTCTTTCCTGTTGGGGTTGATGAAAACTTTGACTTAAGACCATGGGAAAAGTCCCATTAGTCATGGAGAGTAAAATATTACCCACACTTCCCCTTGGCAATTAACATTATTATGTTAATGTTACTAGAAAGTTCTTTGTTTCCCCTGTTGTTATTGGTTTACATTTGTCAAAGTTATTTGCATATTCCTAAACTTCACTCCTGGTTGATACTTTCCCTCAGACTCCACCCCTAATTTCATTTATATAAATTATTTTAAGCCCCTGGCCCTTTCCTTTGCTGTGCACCGCGTACCTTGTTTGCATTCTCACGTGTTGTAGCAGTTTGTTATTTTCTCCTTATTAAAGTGCTTTTGCTTTGGGTCACTAGATCATGCCCACTTGTCATTTTATCTCACTGTCTAAGGGACCTTCTCCCTGACATCCTGAGGTAGCACCCATTGTCTAATCCAGGCCCAGGCTGCTACACTTTCTCAGATCTACTGAGGACACTGCCAGGATATCAAAATAGATAAGAAGAAAATAGAAACCATACCTTTTCTGTCAGGTCTATGAAGAGCTACAGTTCTACCTTGAGCCCTTTTCTGGATTAATTAGCTGTAATTTGGAAGCTCACCCTCTGCTACTTACTGATGTGACTAAAGTGATATTTTCTGGTAAGACTGGTAATTCATAAGGCAACACTGTTTTGGCATGCTTTCCAACACAGGTATGCCACAATGAGAGAACAACAAAGAATGAAAAAAAATGTATTTAAGAAGAATATGTAATTCAGCACTGTACAGTAATCCACTTGGTTTTCTGAAAAAAAAGATGGAAAGGTAGAAGGAGGGAAGGATGGATATTTCTCACCCTCTTTCCTTCCTCACAGCGAGTCACCATGACAATAATCGTTGCCTTCTCTTCCCAGATCATTCTCCAGAAATCATCTGTGGTTTCGTCCTTCGGGCCTAGAAGGAGATAATTTTTGGGACTTTTTCAGATCACAGCCACATGAAAAAACACCTGCTCTACATACTTAGCCACACAATCTGAAGAGCTAACCAGAGATCATGCAAGTAACAGCCACATACTTGATTTCATTATGGTTGCTGTCATTAGGCTACAGCATTTTAAAACTCTCTTCTGTATCTTTAGTGCATAGCTATGAAATCAAAAAACTTCTGTTGTAAAATTATACAACATGAAAAATCTGTCTTTGAAGTACAATTTATTGTCACAAAATTCCCTAAGCAAAAACTCATTGACAACTTTGTCATGTTACATTTCAAAATGTCAGGTTTTCATTTTTCCTTTAAGCTTACTAATAGGATTTTACTGCTCTAACAAAAATAGGTTAGTAAAGAAAGCATATTCTTTTAAGATTATGGAGTACCTTGTGCAGCAATGTATTTTCTTGGTTCCTTGAAGCCCTGTAAAAAGTACATTGTTATCAACTTTTAGAAAGAAAGCATGAACAATCAAAAAGATTTGCAACTTTAAAAACAAATTCAATATGCAACAATTCAATAATACCAAATACATTACAAAGGTAAAAACAGCCCAAATGGAAGTCCTCCAAGGTGTTGATGCTTTAAATGCACAGGCTACAAAATTTCTTCTATAATGTCTAAGACTTTTTAAGTAAAAGTCACTCACATCAATATAACTTGCATTGATATAGTCTGATCCTGGATCTCCTGGCATCTCTGAGAGCTCAACGCGGTTATGGTCATCTGTTTAAATCATTTAAATCAAAACAATTATATTATCTCAAGGCAGTTAGAAATCAAGCATATATAAAACATGTCAAAATTATTACAAATACTCACATGGAAGAATATCAATGTAACGGTTTTTGTTCTGATTATGGCTCTTTTTGGCCTCCTTTATAGAAAATTTACTGAAAACTCTAGGAATACTCTGTAAAATACAAAATTTATCTTATTAGCTAAGCCTAGATTTAAAACAGCTTTTACAGTCAAATGAATATGGAAATAATTAGACATTACTGAATCTGGAAGGTAACACTGTACTTCATATGATATTACTTCATATATTTCTTACATCTAAAGTTTAAAAAATTCTTCTTAATATAATAATATATTCTAATATATAATATATAAATTATATATTATAATATTATATATATTATATTCTTAATATATCTCCACAATTACATATTATTTATATCCCCATGGCTATGCACTAAGACAAAGTTTAAAAATATGTATTAAAAGGTACTTCAGGATGAGAGGTATTTTGACTGCATACTTTATACTTTTGCTGACGAACACCTTCAGGAAAAAAAATAAATTTAGTCTTGGAATAGTGAGAAATTGATAGTAAAATTAACTGAGGAATATTGGACCTTAGATGAGAATTCACTCAATTTTCTAGACTGTTTATTTTTTATTTATTTATAACTAGTACACATACTTCAAACCTGCTCCTGGTGGAATTCTTCCAACCACCTGGATAAAAACCTGTGGTATATTTTAAGTGAAAGGCAAACCTGAAATTCTTCCAAGAAGAGCCTTCCTTCATCTGCAATTTTCCTCTTGTATGTGTCCAGCAATAGCTCTGAGGGTATTGGTTCTATGTTGAGAAGTTGCTTGTCATCATCTTTAACTGTGTAAATAAGTCAAATTTTTATTATTACTGATGTTGAAATTGTACATTACACTTCAGTAAATGTGATTCTAAAACTGACAGATAAATTAATGAAAGAACTAAACTCTTTCTTTTAACTTGGTGTATTTATTTTTATAAAACTGGTCTTGCCCGAGCCAGCTGTGAGCAAATGGGCTGTGGGAATAAGAGACCTTTTCCAGCTCTGGAGACACCTCTGGAGGAGGCCACATGAAAGGACACTACATTAATACTTTTGCACAACGTGGTGACTCTCATATTCAGGCACAGCGAGCGCCTCAACAGCCACCACAGTCACAGCCTTGCCTTCTGCTTCAGTTCTGCTCAGTTGTTGTCAGTGATTAAAATATAACATGTATCACCTTACTTTCCAGGTTTTCTCCAACTTATGCTCTGAGTTGCAAGTTATCTGCAACATCATATTGAATTATAAAATAACAATTGAACAAGTTTTAAATCCTCTTACTAGACATATATTAATTTTTCATTTACATTGAAAAATTGTACTTTTCAATAACCATGTACCTAAGCAAATGGATTTGAATTTCAACACAGTCCTACTTCCCATTTAATGTAGCTAGCTTCCGTGAATTTTAGTGCTGTAAATTTTTTCTTGAAGCTTTCTGATATTGACTGATCCTGTCTTTCTTCACAGGTTTTGAAATCCTGTGCAAAAAGGTGCACAAAATTTTCAGTCTTTGAGATTTGAAAGCCTTCGAAATTTTTCAGTAAAAAACAACTGGCTAATGTTCAGTCTCTTGTTTTGGAAAAAGGTACACAGAAAAGGAAAATTTCATTTGAAACTGGATTTTATTCTGGACTTATTCTCAATGTTAAACATATCACAAACATAGTCTGGGAAAACTAACTATAACTGGGTTTTTGATTGAATAATAAATAATTTTCAAACACTGATGAACTTTCAGTTCACTTAAGCATAAATACTCCTTCTATATATTTACTGAAGTATTTTTGCCCTCCAAATAAGGTGTGATCACATCGACATCTGCAATCTGTGCATGCAAAAACAAATAAAAAATAACCCAAAGGTGGTAGCAAGACTTGAGACTATTTCCTAAATGGAAATAAATATAAATTGCTAAATATATACTCACCTGCAACAAGGTTCACGCCTTCAGAAGAATTGCTGTAAGAAGCAGAAGCAGCTGTAAATGCTTTGACTAATAAGATACAGATATATATGTTAAGATATATTTGTGTGTATGTTTGTATGTGTATGTGTGTATATATATATATTTAAGTTAAATAAAATCAGTTTTGTATGACAAAAGCAGGGCTGTTTTTAGCCAGTATCCTGCATTACAAGCTGCCTGTGAAAGAGTGCTACACCTGGGATTATGCAGAGGTGGTTGGGATCCTTGTCCTCCTGCCCTCCTGCCCCGAAGCAGAGAAACAAGGCAGCCACATCAAAAAGCTTTAGTGCCTGTGTTATTTTGCCCACCTCACCTACAACAAGTGAGTATTTAATTTCTTTACTGGAGTGACTGCTCACACCATCTTCTCTTCTCTTGCTAGTGACAGAAAACTAACACATAGATAAAATATAATATGTTTAAATGCTAAATAGCCAAGAACAAGTCAGGCTGTCTGGAGTGTGTACAAGCGAAACACAGTTTGGCTTCCCTAAACAAGAGCAGCTCCCTGTCCCCCTAAGGGGAAGAGTAGGCTGAAGGAGTCACCAAGTTCTGTTGTTGCCAGAGGGCTGAGAGTTTGAGAGGAAATTGCTGCTGTGTCTCCCTGCAGGCAGTGCCCCCTCAGAAGAGCAGCAGTCAGCCTGGCTCTGCAGGGCTGTGGCACAGCAGGCATCAGAAAGACAATGACCATTCCTCTGTTGCCATCCTCTGTCCCACAGAACTGCTGAGCCATTGAGAGATTACTGTAATAAGCAACACCTCCCTGACATTGTTGAGGGTGAACAAACATTTGAAAATGTTTCATTTCCAAGAAAGTGTGGATTATTTTCATTACTTTTGATTTAAATCATGAAGGAAATGTTTTCCAGATATTTCTGATTTATTTTTTTTTTAAACTAGGGATAAGTAATTTTATTCCGTGCCTTGGGCATGGGTAGAGCAGAGAGATTTTAAATCTATTTCATTATATTTGTTTTGTTCGATAAATTAAAAAATATCGGTTTCTTTTAAAAAGACTTAAAGGTAAAAGGGTATCTTTTCCCAGAATTAATGCAACATCAAACTTGTAACATTTTGCCACTACCCACTGTGAAATCTTGTGGAAAAACCAAAAGCTGTCCCCATCCCCCTTTCCATTTATGTAAGAGAGACTTACCTAAGCTTTTTTTTGTGAAGATCATAGATTTTGTACAGAACCAGTAGTAAAGCAATTACAGTCACAATGATCAAGAATGCCAAAAATATAATCAAGGCTCTAGAATTATCTAACAACAGAAAAATAATACATTTATTATTTTAAAATTACTTTATAAAAAAGAAACCTGTATACTCCCTGGAACCAGGGCTTATCAATTTTTGCTTTGGGGTCTTTTCTGAGAAAAAACTGAACAGGTTTGAGTTTGCTATGCCAAAGTAGAGGAGGGAATTTTATATTTTCATTAAAAAATCTTTCCCTTAAATTCTTCATGTCCACCTGTCAAAATGCTACAACTCAGTGGTTCAGCATTACTGTGTTTGTCTGCTGCTATGTGTGGTCTGTAGAATGCAGATCTCAGCTGCTCCTAATCTGGGAATTGGGAACCTCTGCTAAATCACAGATGTTCAGCTCCTGAAATGCAGGATCTGAACAAAAGAAAATAATCCTAAAGTGAATAATGTCAGTTAGAGAAATTAATTTCTTGTTGCATTTGAATGTTTCCTGAAGAAAGCACAGCTGTGTTATAATTCTGAATTATGATTAGTGACTTTGGCAACATGGTTTGTTACATTAATACTGAGTGGGGATATAATTCAAATGCAGATCAAATATACAAATATAACTATAAAACAGGAAGTTTGGGGTTTTAATTAGGAGCAATTTAACTGAATTCAAAATTTACATTATTTATATTATGCTAAAATCTAAAGGTAAAAATGCTCTACATATTTACTTACATCTGGTTTTTATACTCCCCATTACTGCTGTCCCATTATGTTCTCCATTAAACACGAAGATCTGCATGCAGTGGGTGATAATAACAGAGATGTTCAGATAAGACAAGTAAAAATTTCTGCATACAATTCTTAAAAAACAAAGCACAATGGATTTTTGAAATTTATTCATCTATTGACAACATCATGACAGCATGACACTATGACAATCTCTGTATTGATATTGACAGTGCATCTCAGGTCTCTACCCAAGTTACAGCAAGATCTGGATTCAAAAATATGGAGATGACAGAAAAAATAATTTAGAAAAATCGGAAACACACTTTACAAAATAAAAATCAGATGTATCTCAAAGTAAAATCTATTTTCTCTTTTATTATGCCTCTCAAATCAGAAAAAAAATAACCATGCAATATATAAAAATCCCATTTGCTGCAACAGTAAATATAAAAATAGTTGACTGAATTTCATGTTTTTAATACATGATAATAAAGTAATTCATAAAAGTTTAACTAAATAAGGTGTATCATCATCATTAACTTTTGGAAACTTTAAATGGTGTTAAAACACTTTGTTTTGCTGTGTTTATGTTTTGTCATATATTTAATATTTATTCAATGTTTTAAATTTCCGTAATAGAAATTTGTATCAAATCTAAAAGACAGCTTGCAGTCAAATATTTCACACTGTGCTATTTTTCCTTTTGAGTCTTCTGTAACTTTACCAGAGTCCTTTCATTACCAGCTGAGACCATAAGGCTTTCTGTGGTTTTTGGGTAAGAATTAAGCAAAATAAGTGCAAAGCAGTGCCCAGGATTTAGAGGTGCAGAAGTAAATTCCTTCTGCAGGGAAAACTGCTCACTGGAAGTGGTGGACAAAAGCCTTAAATGGCACAGAGGCCCTGTGCTACAATACAATAATCTTTTGCTCCTACAGGACCTTATCTTTATTTTTCAAATATAAAGTTCTCTGAGCAGAATCTGTTGGGAAAATACTGACAAAATATTGAAATGAAACAGACTACACAAGTTCTCTGATACTGCATTTCTTCTGTAAAAACAGAGAAGGAGGAACAGGCTGCAGGGAATAAGCAAAACTTCTTCCTAAAAGTAGTAAAACTCCATCCCTCCTACTGGTTACTTTCTTGCCTAAACTTTACTGAGAGGAACTATCAGGATGTATAAAAATATTCCTAATTGCAATATTAAAGGAATTACACAGACCATTGGTTTTGCAGGCAACCCCAAAAGTGTGAAATGCCTGACAAAAATGTTTGAAGGAAGCCTTCAGGCAAGTGAAGCATGTAAACAGAGAATAATATCTTTTGTATGGACACAAGGACTGGCATTGTAAGAGGCTAATGTAAGGACATGCAAAAGGATCTGAACTGCTTTCACCAATTAGTCCCTGAAGAGCCAAAAATCTTCATTCATTGACCAGAATCTATTTTAAAAACTAAAATATCAATCATAGTCAAGAAACTATTTTAATCTTATAGAAACCCCAAACTTCTCTCTGAGCCAAGTAAAAACAGTCTATTCTGCTTGCATTTTTCTTACTGTTGGAACCTATGTGGAATAGCACACCAGGGATAGCTTGATAGGCTGGGCATATATGCATTTTAGTTCCAAAATAATAATTAATTTTTCACACCTGAGGCCTACAGATTATAAATTGACTCTTCTGCCACCATATTTGCCCTTTTTTCCTAAAATAAAGCATAATATACTTAAACAATGAAAATGCAGCAATATTTTATGTATTTTTAACAAAATAAGCTAACTTACCTTAAATGTATAATTTGTCAGGTACAAGAGATTTTCTCTTTTAAATTCACATTTGCCTTTGCTTTCAGCTTTTCCATCATTCTCCCAAATCAATTTAAATTCTGCAAGTGGTCCAAACTCTTTTTGTTTTTTGCAAGTAATCTGTACAGCATTATCAGCTGTCAATGTTTTTTTGACATCTGTCACTTTTTGTGGTACTGTAGACAAGAAAAATAGTTACTTGCTCTATTCTCATAATTTCAAACCCAGCATTTCAACCTGTATGTGCTCATGTCTGTTTCCTGTCTTCTCTCAATAACTTCATCTATTTTCTTCCTTAAACATTTCAGTCCCAATTTTACAAGATAAGTAAAATCAATTTTGCCTTAATCATAGGCTTATCTAAGCTGGAAAAGATGTGAAGTGGAACTGAGAAGGCTCTACTGACAGTCAGATTGCAAAAATAGTATGATGGCAAATCCCTCTTACATCTAACATCACTTTCTCATTTGAGAAACATGGGACAACAGACCAGAGAGAAGAAAAAAAGTTCTCCATGTGAATATTGATTTCAAAACTATTGTAAATTAAGTTTTCTCCCAGGAAAACTAGGACTAGTATATTCTAATATTTGGAACAGTGTCCTTACAATTAAGTCTGGCCTAAAGGCATAAAAACTTCTTAATGATACAGAATTTGTTAAGTCTAATCTGTGATTTCAAACTCTAGTTTTGTATGCTGCAGCAAATGTTGCATGTTTCAGACTGAGGGGTACAGCACAGGGACCTTTCACTGAGAGATGATAAAACCTTTCAAAAAGTGAATGAGGCAGCCTATGTAAGGCAGCCTCATTCCAATAGCCACCTTTCAGTAGCCATACCTCAACAGCCACATTTCAGCAGAACACCACCATGGAAATTTTCTACAAAATCATGTCAACTTGCAAAACAGCATATTGGAAAAAAAAAAAAAAAACCCCAACAAAAAAACCCCAAGCAGCTTCTTTTTTCTTTATATAAGGAGTTAAGACCTGTAAGGCTTTATAAGCAGATGAAATATCCCATGTGAGGAGTGGTGGGATATTTGGCTTGGCTGAGTGTGGGGTTACATCATAGCTGATCATTTTTACCCACAGGGCAGATCTGTTAGATTCCTATTCCACATGTTGCTTAAAGAGCTGTGACAAGGAGAAAGTGAACATTTCTGGAGGTAATGTGTTTGTTGAAGATGAAAACATCTTTTATAAAATGTAGGGGTTTTCCTATTTCCAAGGACTTGTGTTCTACTGATACATTCTTCAGTTCAAAAAGCCATAAAACTCCTCCACTTCCTGCTTGACTTATTGTCAACTGTTGTGGCAATTGGAGAAGGTCTAATTAATACTATAACTCATGACACAACTCATTATTTTCTCAAAAAATAAGGGAAATTAGGTTGTTTGCACATCTGTAAACTTATATTATAGGCTTTAATCTTCACCTGAATTGTTAAAATGAGTGGAACCCAGAAAGTCAGGGGTTCAAAAGATAATATGCTACAACTAGATTTTTTAGATAAAAGAACCATGATCATGCTCATATTAGGGCTGCCTAAAAATTAAAGCCACATTTAAATTTGTATTACCATTAAGTCTCAGATCAACCTATTTATCAGTAAATTAATTTATCCGCTTTTTTTATGTTTTGTGGGGCTTCGGGTGCCAATTCTGATCCCTGTATACTTCAAACAAAAAGATGCACAGACCTTTCTGCCAGCAGAAGGGTTGGCACACATTTTTTCATCTTTAACCTAATGTTGGAAGCTGTGTACAGGTACAGCCAAGCTAACTGACACCCATTAGAGATGGACAGTGTTGGTGTTGCCTGGGTCTGTTTCAAGCAAACAGGTAACTACACAACAGAAAGTATAGGTTGTACATCTTTGTAGCTTTCATGTCACAAAGAAAAAAACTTTTTTTATTCTCTTTTTGTTTCATTCAAATTTTTTCTTTATATTGGGACATAATGCTTCCTAAAAACTCCACATGAATTTCAAATTATTGAAATCCTATTTTTAAAATTTTATATATATCTAAGAAAAATACTAATACAAAGTGAATAATTAAAAAATAGATCAACATTAAGTAATTTTAAATGGGACACTAATGAAATAAATGTCAGTACAATTATTTTAATGTTAATCATATTCTTGACTAATAGTAATTTCATGTATAAAATATAATGAACTACAATAGGAAAGTAAAAATCATTTGTGTTAGTATCAGCCTAGTTCATAACAGTTAGTAAACAGATTTACCTCCTGCTTTTGTTGTAAATTCATGGCTTTCACTGCTACCTTCAACTCTTTTACCCTGCTTGTTGATTGTAAATGGAGTCACAGTTACAGAAGCTGTGGTATAAGGTTCAAATCCATTGAAAGTGTAGTGAGTTGTGTTGATATCTGTGTAATGAACCGCTGAAAAATGAAATTAATGAAATTAATGAAATCTATGTTCGGAGCACAGGAGCTCTTACACTTTACTAGACTACCTGAAGCCACTGTCATGTGTATTTCTATTTTAATTACCTTAATCTGGTTCATTTGCTTTGCTAACTAATGCTAAGTGAAGGCTCAGGAAGAGGAGAAAATATATAAATACAGAGAGGGTATTTACACATAAAATTCAGCCTGGGAAGAGGTAAGTAGGAAGGCATCACTGCACACTGAGCAAGTCTATCCTGGTGTGATGCCAGAGTTGATGTGGAAGTCCTACTTTCAGGAGCGGCAAACGGCAGAAGAAAGGAATTGCATGAGAAGTGACATGAGCAAAGCTACTTCCCACACTGCAGCTGGGCTTCAGTGGCTTGTGGAGCAGGGGAGCCATGGCCTTTCCATCTGTCCTTCTGCCTGCTTGCCATCCTCCCTGCACTCACACATTACTACCTCCATCTCCTACATCGGCCAAGCCAAACCAACAACAGAAAATGGGTCATGGGGCTGCCACCCTTTTGGGTTGTGGACAAATTTCGGGCATGGAGAATGGGAGAGATTATCTGTATCAGAGGAGCACAGGAGTATGACAGTCTTTGGTTCCTGTGGCCACCCAGGTATACATAACCTTCAGTATGTGAACAGAAAGGCTGAATTTAGCCTAAAGGATGAATCAAGTCAGGACTAGCTTAGACCTGATACATATTTATTATTATGAGGCTCTTCGTATAAGGAGTCATTATCCAGTCCTTGTTTTGAAGAAAAGCTTGCATCTGGAGAACATGATCCCAGTACAATGTATATAAATTTATTCTTTGAAATGTAAGGTGACCTAGGCCAGCATATCTGAAAGGAGTGGCCATTTAGCAGAAGACATTGGCTACACCTATCTGAACATGTTTATTCCTAACTGCCATATGTTTATGCCAACTGAAGGGTGAGAGGGTCATGTCCTGAAATGGTAAACTGAATAATCTCAACTGAAAGTTCAACTGGAACAACCTTAAAGGAAGGAAATTTTAACATTTCTCTGCAAAAAATTGCAGTGTTACAAGATTCCAGTAAGACTTGACAGTGCATTATGCTTGGTGCTCTGTAATTATATACATGCAATGAATTATTTAACAGTAAATATACTTACTTTTGCCTTTCACACTGAACTTCACAGAGTAGCCATGTATAGGACCCTTCGAAGTGTCCTCAGATTCTGTCCAGGTAACTGTTACACTTGTGGTATTTTTATGTGTTACTTGAAGGTTATGTGGTGCTTCTGGAGCTATTGTAAAAGAAAAATAACTATAATTAGCAATGAATAAAAAAAAAGTATTCTTTTTTACCTACTTTGATTAATTAATTAATTAAATTTCATCTGACACTAAAGCAAGATACCAACAATATATAATATTTTTTGTACTCTATTTCAAGAAAGCATACATAAGTATAAATTGAGCATGTGTAAAAGCATCATATTACAGTAATTTCATACATTTAATTAATTCAGGACAAGGTGAATACAGCAAAATCATATTTTACTAAAATTGCCCAGTGTCTTCAAATCAAGAATTTAAGACTTGTTTCAGACTAAGTCTGCGCATTTTTTGTGTGTGTGTCTTCATTCAAAATTCTATATAGTTGACCATATATCTTCTCAGTCTCCAAAACAACAACAGAAAGTAATCACAGTCTCTGACAGAAGGAAAGAAAGGCGCATATTGGAGGACTGAAGGGGTGACTGCAATCAAAGTACAACCAGGAGGGCAGGAGACAAGGAAGGAGGAGCTGAAGGAGAAGCTGAGTGTGGCAGAGAATACTGCTCAAAGTGTATCTGTAACCCCAGCAAACAGAGATAATGGGTTTCATAGTAGGGGTTCCCAGAAACCTGTGCAATCTAAAGCAAAAGTAAGCATTACACTTACCACCATAGTCTGTAAGTATGGTGAAGCTTTGGTTGGCAACATTCCTTTCATTAAAATATATGGATCCAATGCAGTGGTACTGATGGTTTGGTGATAAATCTTTCAGCTCTTCACAAACTGAGTTTTCATATCTAAAGTGTGTAGACTGTGAATCTGTAGACACAATAGCTTCATCAATATTTTTCACAACTTCAAAAGTATGTAGCACCATTTTAACCGAGATTTGCTCTACCATATGTATTTGACATAATTTGTAATAAACCACCATACTATTCCAAACAGAAAAATGTACAACCTGACCCAATGACTAGATTTTAGGTTCTTACTAACTTAGTTTGCATAAATCTTTACTTTTCATCAGTAAAGGTCATGATCTGACTTTCTAAAGAAACAGCTTTCCAACAGAAATCAGAACATGTCTGGGGAGTCTGGCAGAACCCTGGGATAGCTCTTCAGATCCTGGCTCTTCAGCTCCCTGAAGCAGGAAATCTCCAGCCCCAGACATTCATCACACATTTTTCTGGGGCATGTGAGGCCATTCAGCATCCATATCTGCCCTATCACACTTTTGAGCCAGCATGTCCTCAGGCTGGCTGGCTCCCAGAGCAGAGAGCCCAGCCTTGCACATCCAGGAGCCTGCACAGCCAGCAGCCAAGGCAGCCTGCAAGGGGTCAGCTCACAGCACACCCACCGACTGCAGCATTTCCAAACTTCCCAGCTCCCCTTCAGAAAATCAAACAGGACTTCAAAACCTCCAGAAGTTGTGCAACTTGTGAAGTTGGTAAACTGAGCAAAAGAGGTCTCTGAGTTTGAACTTTCCCAGACCCACACTGTTTGGGGATGGTACTTGTCCAACTGGCAATCCCAGGAATTCTGAGCTACCCTTCCCTCAGACTGGCACAATTAATTTAAATCTGCCAGTCTCTCACCAAAAAACATCATCAGCAATGCTTTTAAAGATCTTTAAATAAATCACCCACTTCCAGAATACTTTAGAGGTGATATCCCATTGCAGGTAACAGTCACATTAGCACAGTCAAGTGAGCTATTCCAGCATAACCAGGCAAATGTGGCGGTTGTGTCCTTGACTTCTATAGGTTCATTGGCAACTGGAAAGGAAGAATATTATACATCATTGTAACATTGGCTATATTGAGTCTTTAAATAACTGTTTGTTTATGTTTTTGACTTGTCTTGCAATATGAAGATACAATCAATATAGAATAACATACAAAGAAATTAATATGAAATGGAAAGAAAAATTGAGAAAGCCTTCATGAGATAAAGACACACAAATGTTCAAATAATAAAGCATTAGTCCAACATTCAGCACAAACAGCAGCTTTGAAGTGGTAGCTGTTATTACTATTGTTTAACACACTGTGTATGGTATATGGCCAATGCAGTTAAAATTCCCTTTTTGCTCTAAAACGAAAAAACTATGGTTGGTTTACATTATTCTTTAAGAAAATAGTGAGAAGTTTTAATGTGCAACTTCAAAATAGCTTGCAAACCATGGACAAAATAAAAAACCTTTCTGTCTGATCCTCTGAAAAGCAGCAAGAATAGACAAAGAAACCTGAGGAAGCTGAATTACTGATATTAAAGAAAAAATTAAAAAGATAAGAAAGAAACTACTAAAATCCTTGAACACCTACCTTTTGGAATGAGAAAAGAAGTATTGTTAGAACATCTGCCATTTTTAACTTGAACAGTATATATCTGGCATTTCGGAAGCTCTACTGAATGGTTGCTGGAACTCACAGTTATTTTTATGCCATTCCCCAAAATAAAATATTCTCTGTCTTTTGTGTCAATTTTTAGTAAAACTTCAGCCTTTTTTGAGTTGTTCTTACTGTCTCTTATGTCTTCAATAATATCTAAAAGAAAAACCACTGTAAATGGAGGTGAAAAGACCAGAATTGTTAAATAACTTTAATCTTACTTCTTCCAGAACTGGAAGACATTTTATAAAATAACCCAAGATGCTAATGGATCAGCTCTATTTTTTTACTATTTTATCAGCTTTACCAATTTTCTGTATTTGAGTTTACTATTTGGTCTCATTTCAAGACTGAAGGAGAATAAGGGGTTTGTTTCTTACCACAAGTTGCTTCAGGTATCACTGTAGTAGTTTCTATAAGAAAAGAAAAGAGTATGAAGGTCTGTCTTAACAGGTTGGGTATTTTTTCCACAGAGCATTGGAGAAGGGTGACCAGTACTGCCCCAAACTCTTTGTTCAATATATTCAATACAAGTAAATGCATTTAGCACTCCTCTTACATTTGAAATAGGGAAGAAAATATCAACTACACATAACCCCATTCTTTAGCTAGTTATTTCAGAGATCATGTGTCTTTCACAGTTTTCCAATTACATAATGAACTAGAAACAAACTGGTTATTAGTAACATTTCTGTGCAAAAATTACACAAGACTATTCCAAAATCACACATTCTCATAGCAGCATGATAAACTACAGCAGTTTTCCAGGATATGTATGCTGTGGAATGGGTAACTGAGCAGTATAAAATGTCACCAAAGAAGCAAAATTTACCTGCTTTTCGCACTGCCATTCTTACCTTTGGAAAAAGATTTATACAACAGTATAGATCATTTAATGACTACTTTTACACCAGGATATCCAAAAGAAATTTTTGCTGTTATCTTCTGTACAGAAGCTTAAGAAAAGAACTTCATCCTGAAAACAGTTACTTAATATTGCCCAAGGTAAAGGTGTCACTAAAACACACAGGTATCTTTTCATTGAAGGTAGACCCTAGATTTGCCTGCCTGCAGGCTGGGAGTGACCTGGCTGGATAGTGGCCCTAAGGAGAGGGAAAACTGAGAGGGACCACTGCAGAGTCACCAAGATTATTAAGGGCAGAACACCCACAAGTGAAAGCTAAGCTCAGTTTGTCAAAGAGCAGACAGCAGCCTACAGCTACTCAAAGGACACTTCAAAAAGATGGAAAGCATCCAGTTCCTGCATGTACTTTGCACAAGCACATACATGTATTTTATTGACCTGAGCAATTCCTTACAGCACAATGGCAACTAAAATCACTGTTTAGTGCTTCAACTACTAGATCCCAAGTAAGTATTATTGCTGTGTGAAACCAAAGGGGAGACACTGGAAGACAGAGAGGCACACAGATCTTGGATGTATTCACACCTTTTTGCTGCTTGGTAAAATTTCTGTGAATAACAAGAGTACTGACACAATAATTGACAGATTTAGATTTACTCTACTACTATGTGCCACTGTGTGGAAATAATTTCTGCTTTGCACTTGCTTGACAAACAACAAATCTGGTATCTTTAATATTACTCATAAACAGTAATGTTCCTAAAAACAAGATTAAGTTTAATGCAGTTGTATGCCTAATTTGTATGCTTAGGTTTGATTCTAAATGAACTGCCTCATTCAAACCCATTTTCTGTCTGATGTATCAGAACTGTGGTAACTGGGTGCAAGTTTGTCACCTATTGTGTGAATGGAGCTGAAAGTGGGGCTGATCCCAGTGCTTGCTGGCATGCTGATTGATGAGGTGGTGCTGTGCAAGGATGTTGAATAGTAACCATCTGTAAGAAAATAAACAATATTTCAGCATTAAAAAGTGAAATTAATTCTTTCATATGGCTTTGTAGTCAGAAATGTCTTACACTACAACACTTCTCTGATTTTGGTTTTTTTTCTTAGGGGATTTCTGTAATTTAGAGAAGAATGCTGAAAGAAAAGTCATGTTAATATAGTAAATAAACAAAAAAATAGTATTTAAGTAGAAAGTAAATTTTTAGGAGTATACCACTTACAAATTAATTTTGCAATGTACAATGAGAAATTTTTTGGTCATTATTTAGTCATAATTCCAGATGAAGTCAACATAAAAATAGTGTTACAATTTGTGAACTGGGAAAAGCTAGAACATTTTGCTACATTCTTTCAGTAAAACACAATTATGAATAATGTTTGTGCTGTTTCACAAACAACAATTCTAGGTCGTGCTCATTTGCCAGATCACATATCTTGCTCACTATATTTCTTACCATATCTCACTATTTACCTCCCTGTTTATATACCACTGACATGTTTCTATATTCTCTTTTAGGTTCATTCCTATTGCTCTTGCTTTGGGGACAGCCTTGCTGGAAGCAGCTGGCATTTTGATGCTACTGTGGTGACTGCAAGACTCATCCCTCATATAGCAGACCTGGCCCTCAAACAGCAGATCCTGCACATGATGCTGGCATTGCCACTGTGCCAAAGCACAGACACCGCTCCCATTTGATGAACCGTGAGCTGAAAAAGGCTACCCTGGTGCTGAATGTCTGTTTTCCCCTAGAGTTTTGAGAGCAGAAGGTGGCTTCTAGAGGAAGACAGCAAACCTGCTGAAGCATTTCCGGAGGGAGTGCGTGCGGTGAGGGCAGCGGAGCTGCTGGTGCGTGCTGAGCTGCTCGGTGCTGGGCTGGGGCTGGGCTCTGTGTGCGTGGAGAAGTGCGTGCTGTTTGCGAGGGTGGCACCTGTGGTGAGAGGTACAGCAGGGTCAGTAATGCTCCATTAATGTGTGCCCGGCCCAGGAGGGACAGGGCTGCCCACAACAGCGGGATGCAGTGCTGGAGCACTCTCCTACTGAGACACTGGGAATTTTTAACAAAGTAAAGGCATATCAAACATTTAAAATGTGGGTGATTCAACAGGTGTCAGATGAACAACCAGTGAGTATATTCTTTTTTGGTTATGATTGTGCCTTTCATACTAAATGCTGTATTTTAAAATATACCTAAATACATTACTCAAAACCAGACTTGCCTGATACTCCTGCCTATTAAGACAGTATATTTCATTTTGTTGGGTGAATGAAAAGGCATTATACACTCTGTGAGGTAATTGTGTGTGAGAAAAAAAACCAAAACAATAAATTGTCAGGGGAAAAAAAATCAATGCAGTTATGCCATGTGAATTTTTTCTTACCAGGTGTGATCGTTGTTGTCTCCTGCCCTGAAAAAGAGAAAGAGAGAGAAAAAGTGTAGCTTACACTTTCAAGAAATTTGCGAAAAATTATAAAAAATCACATTCATTCTTCCCAAAATCAGCCAGATTTTCCCCAAGAAATTACACATTCTTAAATTATATTAAGTGGATGTAGCAACAGCCAGACCTCCAAAATACCAAGTATACAGTCACAGAATCACAGAATCACAGAACCACAGAATCACAGAATGGTCTGGGTTAGACAGGATCCTAAAGATCATCAAGCTCAAACACCTCTTCCATGGGCAGGGATGCCACCCAGCAGATCAGTCTGCTCAGGGCCCCATCCAACAAACTTCTATTCACCTGTTTGGCTCTTCCTTCCTCCTCCTTTTGCTCTTTTTCTACCAGATCTGTCCCACTATGTTTGTTTCTTGAAATTTATTTATCTCCTTTTTTGTGGCACTTGTATTTCAGCTAGTACTTCCATGTTTATAATTTCTCTGTTATTTCAGCTTCCCTATGTGGCACTTCACAACTGCTGTAGTTTTACTCTTTTGAAAATAGACTCCTTCAACCTTTAAAGTAAAAAGTCAGGTTTATGTGAGAAACTGCAATATTTGAGAGATACATAAGTATCCTGTTCATGTGTCAGCATCAAAACTGTGTCCATCATCTCTCACACAGAAGATCAACATAAGCAGATATCCTGGGACTCCAGAGATTTTATCCTTATCAACCTGACAAGCAGAATCACATGTGTTGGCTGCTCAGTGGCCATCATGGATTCAGCACCCCATATGGACAGTTCAGAAGGTTGACAACAGCCATTAAAAACACACAACCAGTGATGACAATGTCACCTGCATGGAGAGAGAATTTCTTGGTGCTCAGAACTGTCATGAAGTGTGTCTAAGCCATGATATGAATATGAATGTATGTGGGAACTGACAGTGGTCAAATAAGAGATTTTTAGGCTTCAGGCACTAGCTTGAGCCTGTGGGAAAGTCAAGTACACAACTTTCCCACTCTGGCCTGGGAAATCGTAAGGAGGAATCCAAATAGTCCTTAGAGAAGGAAAACAACCTTTTCAGGTGTTGCTTCTCTCCTTGTTGTTTACTTGTAAGAAATGGTCTAGGGGTGATGTTCCTAACTGTCCAGTGATGGTGATGTGTTGGTTTGATGGCCAATGAAAGCTTTGCCTTTTCGGACCTGCTCAGAACTGTCTATAAAAGAAGATCAGGAAGAATAAAAAGTGCTCTCTCTTTGTAACTAAGCTTGAGAGTTTGTGTCATCGCTTCTCCATTCCTAATACAGTGCAACATCTGGTGACCCTGATGTTCGTTCCAGCCAAGAGCTGAAGAACACTCTGCCTCCCCTTGATAGGTAAGGAGTCTTTTCCCCATGTGCTTCTGGAGAGCTACAGGTCTCAGTGATCCTGGGTAGTGAACCTTGCCAATGAGTGGGTCTGGAACAGCCATCCCAACAAAGCTAGAGTTCATATTCCTGGGATAAACCACTGTGTCTGCATATTGCACTTGCAGGCTGTTGGGATAAAGGTTTCCTACAAAGGGGAACTGAAGTTCCACTGAGGAACAAATTATCCTCTCTCTGTGGAAGGACATATTGCCGTGCTTGGGACTCACTGTATCTATGATACACAGATACACAGTGAATACACAGATACTATGTGTGCTTTATTCACGTGGGCAAAAGCCCACGGCTTTATAGTAACTGCTGACAATGCCTTTAGTCCTTGTCAGTTCATAGGAGACCATGTATGGTTCGAGATAACTAATGGAGATACCAGCGTGTGTAGCCTGGCAGCCACCTGGGGCACACCCTCCAAAGCGTTACCGCTGTGGCCATCTGGAGACGGTGATGCAAGAGTGGAGGATTCGGATGCCGGGGATGCCTTTCCTATGCACACTTGAGAGGATGGAGGGCAGCGGGGCCAGGGACGCCGCAAGTGGCGTTTCCTCGGCTCCACCCGGACCCTTGAGGGACATGGGAATTGAATGAACAAACTATCTCTTGCCATGAGATTTACATCCTTCCAAAGTATCCCTCCCTGTCGGTGGGGATGGTGCTCATGGTGCAGCCAGCAGGGCTTGTCATCCCACCCACTGTCCGCTATTGCCTCGCCCCGCCTCGGCACTTCCAGCCCATCCAGCCTTCTGAAGACATGGAATACCTCTGCTGATACAGCTTTGCACTGAACACCTGGCCCTGAAGTTGAGAGGAAGTCAAACAACATACTCTGTAACAAAGGTTTCTCCCCATGGTCCCACTCCACCCTCCCTTCAGTGCCCAGTGGGTTTGGGGTGAAAAGTTCACCTTCTGACTGTTTTATGGTTTTAACTTTTCCTGTGTCTGTTTTAAGGACTGCCCCCTGTGATTCCTAGAGTTTGGTTGCTTGGTTCTCTTTGTATCTTTTCCCTCCGCAGGTGTTTGGGGGCGGGGGGAGACAGATGCTCTGGCCCTGAGAGGCTGTGTTGGGAGGAGTTGAGAGACAGTGGCTTGGTTTTCTCAGTGCAAACGCTCCCCACTCCTCCCCACGCAGTGTGTCACTGCTGTGGGGCTAGCACACAGCGCAGCGAGGGCTGCCTGCAGCTCCCCCGCTCCCAGGGGAACAAAGATTTGCCTCCAGCACCCCCTTTCCCCGGGGGTGGTGGAAGGGGGAGCTCTCCACTCAGAGAGGCGGAGGGCAGGCACTGCAGGAGGAGCTGAATGGACAGCAGCACTCGGCTCTTCACCTGCGCTTGTCCACTCCCCTTCTCTTACCGCATCTCCAGTAAACAAGCAACCTTTGCTGCACTTTTGTAGATAACACAAATTGGTTTCAATTTTAAGTGATAGCTCTCTAGGATGGTTGTTACTGATATCTTGATTACACAATGTGAATTTACTGATATGATATGATATTGTTGATAAGTTACAGTTTTATAGCCAGCTGCTTCTTCTCATATACTTTGCTGTCTCTTTGTCTGTAATTGCCTATAAGACAGGTCACTCAAAGATTTTTTCCTTTTTTCTAGTTATTTATGCTAGTTTTTGCAAAGTATTTTTCAGATTTCAGATTCAGAAATATTATCTGAGCTTTGTGGAATGCCTCCTCTGACCTGAGGGATTAGGATGCAGTTCCAGTTCTGGTCACAGACCACTCCGAGAGTTTGCTGAGTTCAAAGCACCCTTATCCTGACAGAACTTCAGTTCCCCTTTGTAGGAAACCTTTATCCCAACAGCCTGCAAGTGCAATATGCAGACACAGTGGTTTATCCCGGGAATATGAACTCTAGCTTTGTTGGGATGGCTGTTCCAGACCCACTCATTGGCAAGGTTCACTACCCAGGATCACTGAGACCTGTAGCTCTCCAGAAGCACATGGGGAAAAGACTCCTTACCTATCAAGGGGAGGCAGAGTGTTCTTCAGCTCTTGGCTGGAACGAACATCAGGGTCACCAGATGTTGCACTGTATTAGGAATGGAGAAGTGATGACACAAACTCTCAAGGAGACCAGTTATTAGGGGCTCATTTAGTTTTTACCCTAAGATCCTCAAGAAGCTTGTTTTAAAATTCATGTAGGGGATTCTTTTCCAGACAGGTCAGGCACTGGCCATGCCTTAGCTCTTTCTGGATGGGAATTGCCAACAGGCCCAGATGGTTCTGCAGAAAAAATTACATATGAGTTCTTTGACTTGGCAATTAGACCTATAAATATAACAGCTGAATTGATCTCTGGAGTGAACCTGAGAACCCTCGCCCAGGAGAGGTGTTCAGGCCTTCACTGGAAAGAAACACTTTAGCTGTTTGCAGTTTCTGGGCTGATCAAATTTACAGACAACAGATAAATTTGAACAATATAGTATTTATATTAGAAATTTGGAAAATTAATTATCAAATCTAAATTTTGATTGACTAACAACAGTAAAGCCTAATTAATTTATTAAATTAGGAGAAGATATGCCTTTTTTTATCATCAGCAGGTTCAAGCAGTCACATCAGACACCCATCACCTTTGAGAAGTGAAAAAGGACACACTGCATAGCGTCTGTGGCTAGATTGACAACAGAAGACTGCAAAGGAGACAATCATGTGTCTAAAAATTATACAAACAATACAGACAACTAAAGCCCTGTGTCAGCATCATGGTAGTGTGTTTCCACTAACATTCTTCAGTTGTTCCCTGTTTCAGGATTCAAGAAGACATCTAGTGATGCTAAAGATCAGCATCTTCAGCTGATGGACTTTTCCCTGAGTTTCATTTATTTGGACTCTACAGCAAAAATTATTAATTTTCCAAAAAAGATGTAATTGTACCTCATGCAATATCTCACATGCCTTTGGTGTGCTTTGTAGTTACCAAGGGCTGTGGTTTTACTTTGTGGCAATTTGGATCATTTTGGGAATCAGGTTCATCAAGCAAATTCCTCCATTGATATTAATGTTTTCAATTCAGATTCTCATCCTATAGGTATCACTGGCAAATTGAGTGAGAAATGGTCCAATCCTGCACATCCTGCAATGGGTCTCTCTTTGCTGATGGGGGAAAAAAAACCCCAAAACCACAAACAAACAAACAAATAAATAAAACCCAAAAAAACGCAGCATCCATGTTGTCTAAATTAATTACCCATTTGATAATCAAATGCCATTAACAGTGTTTGCAATTAATGGCAGCTGATCCTGCAAAAATGGTTCTTCCAATATAGCAGGAAGCCTTTTAATGGAGCTTTGCTAACGGTAAACAGTGCTCCTTTGCAAAATATGCTGCAGATTTTCAGGGCAGATTGCTTATCATCTGCCCAGCCACAACTTACTGAAATCGATAAAATCAACCAATTTGTCATTGCGGCCAAAAGTAGTCAGGTACGGGTGCAAGGAGAACTCTTTTACTGATGGCTCAGAAGAACAGGAAAAGATGTTGTTACCAGGAAGGATGAATCTGACTGGCAAGTGCTGGAAGGTCACAAACCAGGATTGGCCCAGTTTGTTGAATTGAGGGCTATTGCCATGGTATTCCAACAATTTCTTTTAGTACGCCTGAATTTGGTCATTGAATCTGCTTATATAGCAGACATAACCAAATGTTTGGATTATTCACTTCTGAAAGAGGTCAATAATGCAGTCTTGTTTCATTATTGAAAACTTTTGCACAATTCAAGTCTAAATTTATTTATATTACATCCTGCACATCTGGAGTCACCCCAGTTTACCAGCTTTCATAATAGAAGGTAATCCCAGGGCTGACAAGTGAGCTATTAGTAACTGACTCCATGCAAGAATGAACAACAAGACTTGGTGTTGGTGAATGGATGTGATTGTGTAGAATTTCATAGTAGGTGCCAGAGAGTCTCCCTGACCATTTTAAGTGAGTCCAATTGACATTCTATGTATTAATTGTTAAGTTACTAAAAGGACCTCTGGTGCTGTGTTTGCTCTTTTTCCTGTAAGGGTCCTGCAGAAGATTACAGACACTGCCTTCCACCTTAAAAACAAAAAGGGTGAGATGTGGGAACTGACAGTGGTCAAATAAGAGATTTTTAGGCTTCAGGCACTAGCTTGAGCCTGTGGGAAAGTCAAGTACACAACTTTCTCACTCTGGCCTGGGAAATCGTAAGGAGGAATCCAAATAGTCCTTAGAGAAAGAAAACAACCTTTGCAGGTGTTGCCTCTCTCCTTGTTGTTTACTTGTAATAAATGGTCTAGGGGTGATGTTCCTAACTGTCCAATGATGGTGATGCCTTGGTTTGGTGACCCATGAAAGCTTTACTTTTTCAGACCTGCTCAGAACTGTCTATAAAAGAAGATCAGGAAGAATAAAAAGTGCTCTCTCTTTGTAACTAAGCTAGAGAATCTGTGTCGTCACTTTGCTGTTCCTAATACATTATTCCTAATAATGCGAAAAAAGTACACAAAAGCTGAAGTCTTGCAAATACTTTTCTAGTGAGCAACTGAATTTGTTTTGGAGTGTACATGATGCAAGATCTCTTGCTAAAAATTACAAATTGGAAAAAGCCAGTAGCCTGACACCTTACAGAAAAGCATCAAGAGAAGTCAAATGAAGTTTGGCTAAAAAGAGTAATGCAGTATTTATTTCTTTACAGAAGTGGGGAAGGGTGTTGGTCCATGTTATGAGGATATGGGTTTATGAGATTTGTCTGAAATCATGAAACTCAAAATAACATTACTCTTTATTTAAGAATATAATCTCTAAAATGTAGCAGACTGAGAATAGATTGAATAACATGGGTGTAGAAGCCACTACACTAACAAGTCTAGCATATTAATTCATTTATAACTATATATCTTCATTGAAGCACAGACCATGCATTCTTTTCAAAGCTACAGAATCTAAGCACATGAAGCTTCCTAACCTAAGAAAGGTTACAGATAAGAAACAAAAATATAGGTGATCTTTTGAACTATCAATGCACCTTCAGCATCTGAAACCTCCTGTCTGCAGCATTTCTTTACAACAATTGCATGATCTATAACTATGTATTAAACTGCCAAGGAATCCTGTAAAACTAACAGTCATATTCATTCATATTTTCCATAAGCAATAAATTTTCAATGTATTTTCATGTTTTTCAATTCAGTGTTTGAAAGCTGGCAGTTAGTAGTTTTAAATTCCATAATGTGATTTTTCTTTTTTGAAATGGCTTTTTAGCTGAAGAATCAATTATTCCTCCTCCTTTTCCAAATCTTACTTTGGTTTAGCACAACAAATATACCTCAAGTCAAATATGAACTTTCCGTGAGCATTGACACAGATTCGCTTCCACTTAGAAAGTTTTCCAAGAACAAAATAAAAGAAGTTGTAGAAAAAGTCCTAAATTAAACTCTGCTCACATTAGTGAAACATTCAGAAATACTTTTCAAGCTATTTACTGATCTCTGATGCAAACATGATAGAAACAAAAATATATACATCAAGGCTGCCTCTTCCAAGTAAAGTGAGATAATAAGAGATAAGGGGGATCATAAGCTTGTCTGTGTTGTGTTTCTGGTTACCCCATTCACTTACTTAAGATTCTTGTGAAAATAATTTTCCCCATCCTCCCCCTTGTAAAGTTGGGAATAATGCTAATAGCTTAAATAGCGTGTAAGGTTGATTGCTCACTCTCAGAGAGAAATGCTAAACATTACACATAATCATAGAACGCCAGAGATCACCTGGTACCACTGCCTTGCTCAGAGCAGTGTCTTAAAACAATATGGTAAATAATAGTCTGAGATTGCCCTTTTTTACCCCCCTTATAACTAAGCACCGCCATTTTAACAGAACTTCATGGCAATTTTATGGCCTTCTTAAGCATTTCAAGGGTCTCCTGTGATTCTATTCCCTCATGTGTTTTATTATAGCAATGGAATAGGACACAGTTGAAAAGAATTCAATAGGTGGCACCAGAACACTAAAAAATCCTCTCAAAAAGAAAAGCCAATGCATTTCCCCATGAAACCTTTTTGAGAGATATTGAGTAAAATGAAGGAAAATCAAGAAAGATCCAAATGCACCAGACTCTTACTCTGAGATTAATAGGTATATTGATTCTATTAATTTATTTTTAATTTATTAAAAAAGTGCCAGTGTTAACAAATCTTTGAGCTAACTTCAGGCTAACCAAGTTAACCTCAAAGACAAAACTGTCTGCTCATATTTATATTCTAAAATCTAACTCTAGAAACTTGAACACTGAAATCCAAAAATATCTTCAAAATGTAATGAGGATGTCCAATCCCCCAAACACAGGCTGTGCAGTATGAAAGCTTGATGATTGACAAAGTAAGCAAGTCAGTCCAAGTTTAAATGGGAGCTATCCCAAAACTTTTCCCAAAGCTTAAACTGCATCCAACCGTAAGACATTCTTAAGATGGTATGTGTTGGATAACAAGGATAAGATCAGATAACCCAAGTGGAAGAATTAGAGCAGAGAAAAAGTTCCTACTACTGCATTAAGTTTTTTACGCTTCCCTCTCCCTTCTCTTGATTTGGCTACCAGTTGGTTCTTGCTGACTTACCTAAAAGACTTCAAACTCATCAGTAACGTTTGAGCAGATCTGGCCTTAATCACATGCCCTGAAAAATGAAATAACCAGCAGCTCATCCCAAGGGCAAATGGGAGCCTGGCTAATCACTTTCATTCGCCTTCCTACCAGCTGGCAGACAGAATGCTGCTTCAAGGAAAGGTTTGAGATGGAATGACAGGCTGACAACAAAATACACCCAGAACAAATGAGTTGGCCACTCTTTCTCCTGAAAGCCCAAAGATGTACTGGCCCTGGGAGTGAAACATGGGAGTACTGCATTATGAAGTACCTTCAATGTTCAACAAGAAGAGCAAAGAGAAAAATTGTAAAATAATCCAGGCCACCAAAAAGAAGCCAACCTCTCAAACCCCCAGGACAGCAGGCTGTCTGGGTGACATCTGGAGGTACAGGAGCTGCTGCATCACCTCTGCAGTACTGACTCTGCACTCACTGTGCAGAGTGGTTGCACATACATAAGAAGTCCAGTTGTATAAGGAGACAGCATTTTGTGTCACTGTCGGACACGAAATTATTCACACAGACACAGTTTGAAGTGTGATGAAAGAAGAAGGAAGTTTATTTGTTCTTTCAGTATTTTTAGGTTTTTGACAATGACCAGGGATTGAATAGTCAGGTTACCACCTTCCCAACCACACTGGCTGTGAGAGACGCCCATCAAAAGGCAAATCTTTAATGGAATGTATAAACATCTATGTTTATAGTTACTTTCCTGGGAAAGTGGCTAGAAATCATGAAAACAATATTGAAAGGCCTGACTCTCAGGGCGACACATTTTGCTGTCTTAGGAAAATATTTTCACTTGGTAGGACCAAGCAACTCATCTGAAGACAACTGGGACCTAGAATGTGTCAAAAGCAGCAGGAAGTGCCAGAACACATTTCCTGTGTCCATGTGCTATTAATAACACAAACTCCAGCCGGTAAGATGGAGATCCTGTTGAATCAGCATTAAGAGCCTAAAAATATTACCATGTTAGTAGGGGCAGAAATCCACTAGCTGATGACAGGAAACATGCCTTTTAATTCCATTCTGCTGCTCAATTTGCACAGTGAGTAAAATAGACCTGGTTTTGTGTTTCCTGCTGGACTGGCCAGGAGGCTACACTTGCACAGCAGCAGCTCAGGCTGTCTGCTCTGAACACAGGTTTGCTGCAGGACTGCATTCCTCCATCCACACAGCATGTGTGGAAGGATGCCTCTTCTGCTAATAGTGCATTTGGTGTTTTATCTAGCACAGTACCATACCAGCTGGCTCTTCACATCCAGCTGTACTCGTGTCTTTGCCAGAGCTTGGAGGGGGCAGAGGAAGTAATCCTTCCTCTCAGCCTCATGTCTGTAAAACAGTTGGCAGCCGGGTTTTGCTGCCAGGAAAAACGCTTAGTGACTCTGCAGAGCTCTTGTCCTTCTCCCAGGATCTCTTCAGTCTTTAGGATATTGGACAGACCCCAGCAACCACAACCAGGCAGTATTTTACACCAAGCAACTAATGTAGGTCCACATTCTGCCTTCCCTCTTTTCACAGCTGAACAGCACTGCTTCAGCAGGGTCAGGGCTCTTCACATCTGCACAGAAAGCAACAGGATGTGGTCTACTTGTTCAGATGGAGTAAGGCTCTTTGAGGGGGTCTCCTAGCTAACAGCACAGACATTGCAGCTCCCCTGAAAGCCAACACGAAATTGCAAAAAAAAAAGAACAGTTCCTGGTGGGAGGTGAAGGGTGAGTAAGGCAAGGAACCTTACAAAATGCTGCCAGCCACCCTTTGATTTATTTTTAAACTTCAAGTGGGATAGGATGTAATTCACACCTACTTTAAGGCTCCCTTGTGCTACCAGAACCAGCTAAAGAGACCTAAAAGTAAATGAACATCAGGGCCAGAGATGTTACTGGTATTTTTGCTGAAAACATAAAACCATGAGATCCATTGCTACTTAAGAAACAAATCTGAGCAGACCTAAGAATAAACTAGCAAACACTTAAATCTGAGCAATTCTATACCACAGAGGATCCCCCAAATTTTATAGGCAATTCACATGTGCTGAAGTGCTCTCATAATCAGAGACTACAGAATTGCACTTTATCCCTAACTCTGGGGAAGAAAAAACTAAGAATGTTCCCAGTTTCTGGACAAACTGCTACTTTTTTTAAATTGAGTAAAAGAATGCCATATAGAGTTCATCTTAATAATATGTGAAATTTTTCATGCTCTGAGTCAAAAAATAAACTACTCATTTGTGTTTACAGTATAGAATTTTCTCAGGTGACAGAAACATTTCTTAGGGTCCTCAAATAAAAAAATCTACTCTTGTGGTCATTGAAGATGAAGCCATCAAATCACTTCTAAGTTATTCATTGTGTAATTGATAAAAGTCTTCATACCCCTATAGCAATCATAGGAATTAGAACTAAATAAACATTATAATTTCTTTTCCACAGGCAATATTCACATTATTTATTTTCACCAGAACTTAGGGAGAAAATGTTGAAACTGTGAATTTTAATTTAACAGAAATTCTAAAATGTTCTAATTGAGAAATGCTAATTGTTAGCTTTTGACATCTGGATTTAATGTCCATTCTGGCTTTTCAGAATAATAATTAAAATAGTTTCCACCTGATTTCTCAAAATATTTCTTTTTGTACGAGTTCATTAATAATTGCCTCCTACAGCAACTCATTCACACTGTACATCTTTCTGCCCAAGAGCCTGATCCTGGCACTCTTTCCTGCACCTTTAACCTTTGCTTAAAGTATTATCTGAGAGTCAAAGGTCTTTTTTTTTCCCAAGCACCTGCCACCTGAGACCTGACTAGCAGTGGGGAAGGCGTGATCTTCCTGCAGAGCACAGCTCAGGAAGGAGTGCTGGTCTAACTATGGCTAACATGATAGGATGTGGCATTATGCTTTTAGTGAATATTGACCTCTGGAATTAATGCTTGTTAGCTTGTTCTAGATCCTTCTCCTTGCTGTCCACCTTCCAAGACTGGAGTTATCCCTATCCTCCTCAAGTTCAGAGTCAACCATGAGTATTAATCAGCATTTACAGCTATGGAGAGACAAAAAAATTCAAATTAGCCAGCAGTGAAGTACAAGGAGAGCAACCAAAAGTAAGGGATGGAATTAAGAATTTATAACTGACAGATACAAGGAGGAACAGAATGTTACAATATATGTGGAATATTTCTGACCATTTAAAAAAAGCTTTTTTCTGGGTCTGATTATGTAAAATAAACATGAGAGTTTAATTTTTTCCAGAGGAAAATAAAAACACGAGCAAAAGAGAAATTTCCCTGAGGGACCATTAATTTAATGGAAGTAATACTTGTTATTGATATGCAGAATTTCTCAAAATCAAAAACCTGAAGTAGAACAAAAACCAAAAGCAGCAAGTCAAATTATTTTTGCCAACACAGTTCCTGCAAACTTAAAATAAATAGCCAGGAATATTGTGTGTTTAGCAGTCAGAAGGAGGGGTTTTCTATCAATTGCACCACACTTTAAATGACATTTTCAGTCTTCACAGGACAGCTTTGCAGTAACCCATTTGTACAGCTACAGCTAACAACGCCTTTGCTGCTCTGTGGTTTCTCTCATGCTGTTTACTTCTGCCTTTCTTCTACAGAACCCTGCTCAAAAGGAAGAGGGTGCAGCACACTGTGGTTTTCAGCTTAAGTGCTGCCAAATGCAAACGAAGTTACCATAGCACCCACATGCCCAAGCAATCAGACTTAGTGCTAAACCACTTCTCTAGTGCAGTCATGAAATGTCCCTATTAAACTCCTTTCTGTCACGTTTGCATTTGTAATTATTTTCAGTTGTACAGGTTCATTACTACAATACAGTGAGGGGTGGCAATCTTTGGGATGAAGTCCAGGCTGCTTTGCAGGCAGTCCTTGTCACCATGTGAATTGTCTGCAAGAGGAGAATATCAAACCCTGATGTAACAGTTCCTTCAGCTGTGAAATGCTGGGTACTCTCCACAGTCATCAAGAAACACCTGTACATGAGGAATGAAAGACTGGCTCTGATATTTGTCTGGCAATTTTGTGCTTCATGAAAAAAAAAATAAAAAAATCTGTGTTAATATTTGCTTTGCCCTTTATATATTTTCAGTATTTTTGCACAGAAAGTCTTAAGCCAGATTCATATTGTTCCCACGCTAAACTTCTCTGCTCCCCAGAGCCAGTCCCTCTAACTTCAGTCATGACTTTTCCAGTCTTGATCTTCCTTTCCCACATCTATCTTGAAGAGAAACACTTGCTCCATATTGCTCTGCTCAGTGGCACTGCCAGGTTCTGGATTTGTTGAATGGATATTGTTTATCCAAGCAAGCAGAAGGAGGAAAGAACTTACACCTATTATATTGTCCTCTCAATTACTACTCCAATGGTTTTTGCAATTGTCGACTCTATTGGTCACAGGGAGCTCAGTTCTCAAGAGTTTTGATCAGAAAAAGAGGCTACAGCTGAGACCTGATGGACTGTTGGTGAGAGTGTGAGGCAAGGGCAACTTCCTCATTTCAGGCCCTCCAATGGAGCATGGCTTATTAAACACCTGACTCACTTCTCTGCTTCTCAGAGACAGGTATCTTAGAGTTCCTTCAAGATTAAAGCATTATCTGGTTTTGTAGATCTTCCTGATTGCATGTAACATTTTATGTAATTTTGCCAGCAATAGAAAATGAGTCCTTTGGTCTAAAAAACAAAATCAACATGGAAATACTAACATTAAAGACTAAACTGTCTTTAATTAGCTCAAACTTCAAACCATAAACAGTTTAGTACCATATGAAGAGTAGGGGAGGCTGCAAGTAAATGAGTTTAAGGTCTAGTCCAACCCAAGTCTTTTTGTGAGTCTGTGGTTCTAAGATCAGCATTTTAGCCACTGTAACATAAAGCCAGTTGAAATCAGATATACCTTCTGTTTCCCAGAGTTCTATTAGCATGAAATCCTTGGACCAAAAGTTCTGTACTTACTAGGAGTGTTATGTCAGTGAGGACTCTAATCAGTGATTTTCAAAAAGATTCAGCAAGTGATTTTTAAAAATGAACATTTATTTCAAGAACTGACATCTTCCTGTGAGTTATTCCTTTTCATAATAATATTTTTTCTCTAATCCATTGCTATGTTAAACACCTTACCAAACCACTTGTTTGATTGCTATGCACTGCAGACATTTTTCTGATAAAAGATAGATAAATGTAGCACAAGGCTTCACCTTGGCCAAGCCTGAGGGCAGGCAAAGCTGTGTGGTGGCACACAGGCTCGAGCCAGGGGGACCAGTGTGACAAACAGAGCAACAGCCCACCAGAGAGCAACACTGAATGACTGCTGCAAAGTGTAGCAGCACTGACAGCACCTGAGTGTTGTGCCCCGCAGCAGTAGCAGCTGGGGACAGAAAGAATCCAGAGCCCCCAAAGCTGCAGTCACAGAGCACCTCTGGCTTAGTGACAAAGGTGGATGTACAGCTCTAGCTGCACCATTCACAGAGATTTCCCTTCACCAATCACCAAGGTAATTCAGCACTGCTGCAAAAATCACACCTTTCAGACAGTGCTGTGAAAACAACATTTCTGATAGTTCTAGATGACAACTGGCTCAAAGGAGTGCTGCTCTGAGTGATGCAGTGATGTTTGGTGCTTCTGAAATAACCCTGTTACAGAGGCAAATTCTGGGGCTGGGGGATGCTGTCTTGGAGAGAACAGGTCCCGAGGTTCAAATGGGCTCATTGGAGTCAGAGACAAGATCTGAGTGAGGATCTGCCTTTATCTACTCACAAAATTAAACATTAAATTTTAATTGAATTATGTGATGATTATGCAGTTCAGGCCCAAAGAAAACTAGCTGCTTTATTCCACAGCAGAGAATGCATGAGCCATTGCTCAGTACTTCAGTCACAGTGCTGGGTTTTATTGTGCCCAGTTACTCAGCCTGCACAGCCTCAGCCTTTGAAGGATTCACAGATCAGAATGAAGATGTGGCATAAAAATTTCCATTTCCAGTGATCTGTTATTTGTATTTCTGTGACTTCTTGCTCCAAGCTTAACAGGATCCTCAGCAGTCTCTGTGCTTCATGAGCTGAAGTCCTAGGCTCACATCTCCAAGCAGCAATGCTCTAAACTATCCTGCTAGTCTCAGTCATCTCAGATGACCCAAATTTCTTCCAGCATGAAGAAAATATCCTAACCAGCAGTGGCTGATAGACAACTAGCTTCTCTTTCTTGAAAGGATAGAGAGTATAGAGGGGAAAAAAATCATGCAGCTCAGTGGAGAACCGTTCCCATACCAACTCTGCCTGCTGGGCAGCCTCCTCACCCTCCTGGGGCTGCCAGCTGCAGCCAGCAAACTCTTTTTGTTTCAAGGGACAGTGATTTTACTTGGCTACTATCTTCACTTTTTCCTCCAGATATTCAGGCCAAAATTTATCAGAACTGAATATCCTTCATCAAATATGCTATTGAATAACATTTTTATTGTTCATAAAATACTTTGGCAGCCAGTATTCACTGACCAATAGCCAAATCACCTGCATACTTGTTAGGGTGCAATTTAAAACACAGGAATTATTCACACAAAATGTTGATAAGAAGCATCATGTAAGGGTCAGATTCTACCCGCATTATTAATGCAAAAATCATTTGAAAAGTAAATCATTCAGTGATGCATATCATTATCTTCCAGAAAACTGCCTGTTAAAATTTATCATTCATTTGTTCTTATTTCACTGGAGGTGTTTAAGAAAAGGCTGGATAAGGTACTTAATTCCATGGTCCAGTTGACAAGGTGGTGTTACGTCAAAGGTTGGACTCGATGATCTCAAAGGTCCTGCCCAACCTAGTTAATTCTGGGATGCTGTGAAAAGCAGAAATTATACTGTTTAAATTAGAAATTAACTGTTTAAATTAATCAAAATGTCCTATATTTGACATGTATCTGAGATCCATCTTGTCCTCAGCTAGAATGAGAAAAATTGGGACTGTGACCAAGTCCTACCCCAGGAATTCCACTTATTAGTCACTTAACTGCATGAATGGTTGGAAGTACCCTCCATGTCTGTGCCTCTCTGACATCCCATGCAAAGTGGAAATAGTGGCATATTGCAATTAGAAATTAATTTAAAATTATGAAGTTCACAGACAAGGGATCTGAAAGTGCCATAAAAAATATGCCTACATCCGTCTGATTGCATAAAGAGGAACAGGCTGCAAAGGGAGAAACTCCTTGAACTTGAGTTCCCCAGAATGCCATGCACACATTTACGAAAGCCTCTCACTATCTCAAAATCTGGATTGCAAAACCTGGGCTCTGTCCCTTGAGGGAAACTGAGCAGCTGAGCAGGTCAAGGGGCCCTTACTTCATGTCATGTCAGAAGCAATGATGAACGGGTTCGGAAGAGAGCAGAGTCCACACAACTCCTCAGGAATTCAATAAAAACATTAAGTGAAAGTGATTTCTTGATCCCCTCTCCTGCTTTATTTTTCTTTTGAAATCAGATCAGTAATTTTGGTACCCAGTGCTGGGCCTTCCATTGGATTCTAAATGTGGTTTTTTTTCCTCTTTCTCTATTTGCTCTTTTCATTATAACAAACAGGAGATGCGAGATCCAACTTTAATGATCTGCCTGATAATCACAAGCAAAGAGAGGTGAAAATAGTTAATCTAATTTTGATTTAAATCCTGTGCTGATCATCCTTTTCTAAAAGACTGTATGCTGAATGTTTCAGGAAATAAAAATAAAGGCTCAGAATGGAAGGACTCCACTCTGCTCACAGGGATTGTGGTATCCCATACTCCAGCAAAAATCTAAAGCTCATATTCCTCAGGATTCAACAAGACTGATTTCAGTATCTCTTTAAATAATTCAAGGAAAAAAAGAACATAAATAGTCTGTGCTTCCATCTTTTGCCTGTGGCAAGCAATTTTCATTGGCATTTCAAGTTTCCTTTTTAAATTATAGATTTTTATTTTAAAAGTATTAAATGAGTGGTCTGGGAAAGAAAAGAAAATTCAAAGATACTAGATAAGGATGCTAGGACAAGAATTTATTTAGGAAAAGAATTGGGTGGACCTTTCAATGTATAGGGACCCATAGAAAGCCCTCAGGCCAAAGTTAAGAGAACATCCAATTTCATGCTCTAAATAATTTTACACTCTTTATATAGGCACAGCTATGCACAAGCTGGGAAATTCCACAGACCTGTAAACACTTCTTTATGTCTAATAATAAGAAATGCATATATAGCAGCATTACACATCTTATGGCAATAACAAGAACAGCTCCCACTTGGAGGTGGGAGGTCAGAAACCCAACTTGATTCGAAACACAAGTATCAGTTTGTATACACACATCCCCAGAGATGGATCAGTTTGGAAGAAGTGTGTGTACTGTCTGCTGTGGTGACAGATGAAAAGGCTGAAGCAGAAAGACAAAAATGCAGAAAATGTGGGTAAGGCTTTTCTAAGTCTATACTTTAACAGTGTTTGGTTGAAATACTGGTGAATGTATGGCTACATGAACTGGTAAAATTTACTGTTCTTTCATTTTTAATATGGAAATATATAAGGTTTTTTTCAGTTGTGTAGACACACTTGAAGATACTATTCAGCATCTATTATTTCGCATTTCATATGTATGCCCCACTAAATTGATAATACAAACAAACTAAAAAAGACAAAATCTAGTAGCTGTTGAATGAAACACAGAAACTAGTGATTTGTCATTTACTTCAGTAGGAATTAAGTATAGCTTGAAGAAAGATCATAGTTGGAAGAAAGATCATGTGAATCAAGACTTCTAGAGAGTCTGGTATGTAACAGATCTTAATAACCCCCAGCATCACACACAAGCAGGAAGCGGGCACAGTGCTTAATTCAGCACTCGTCTCTGTTGGCTCAGGAGACACATGAGCTGTCTCTGTGCCTCCATTTGGTGCACAGAGACCAAGTGTGCATCACCTGCATTTCCACAGGCTGCTCTCCTCCAGTGTGCACACTGTTAGGGCTACTTGAATAAACTGAACTGTGATCAGATCATCCCTGCACAATCTACAGCACACCCAAACTCTTTGCCAATTTTTTCAGTTTGCATAATACTCGATGCTGAAACTGAAACTTTCAAGGTAGATTAATTCATATTAAAATTATAAAAAAACATTTTTAATGGTGCCAAACCTTAGCAAGGCGACTGAGAAAGACAAAGAGACTGCAGCATTTCAGTCAGGATTATCAAGAATACCCTCATGAGCAGAAACCTTGAAAAATCTATAAAAAAGTAAAACTCTAGCTTCTGGATTTCCATTTTGCTATATAAGACCCTTTTGTAGGAAATTCCATAGTCAAGGATGCATGATAGATGCTCTGCTCATCTGATGCAAACCAAATAAATTCTGCATTAACACAATGTGATCTTTCTTTCCTTTTGGATATAAAATATGTTCTTTATATACATTTACATAACCAAAACCCAAAGAAATTAAGGACAAACCAACATCATCAGCAGCGACAACAGCATAAAGCAGTCTGGAATAGTGCAATGAAAGATATGTCAGACTGTTTTTAAGGCTGACAGGGTCAAAAAAAAAGCTTTAAAAATACTTTTAACCTTTCAAGAAAATAAGGAACACAATGATGAGGGAACGGAACCCTGTACCAAGGATATAATCTGTTTCTGTTAGGGTACAAATAGCCAATTCTCCAGGGCCACAGCAGATGTTGTAAAAGAAACTTGAATTAAAGGCTGTCACTTCATTTTTGGCACATGTATGGGGCAGACAGCCACCCCCAAGGAACAGCATGTTCTGATGAATGGAAATGGAACTTATTAAAAGAACTGTCCAATGAATGCAAGAAATGGTACTGAGGTCCACAACATCTCCTACATTGAATTGAGATCCCCCCTGCTCAATCCTACATCATGAGTGACTGGGGAACTGGCAGCAGCAGAGGAGCTGGTTCTGCCAGAGCCAGAGATGAGTGGCTGATGAATGAGTGGGATCCCACAGCACTTGGTATCATGGTCTCACATTAGAACCATTGCTATCTATTTGACCATGGCTCTGGCCTACATTACACGGGGAATACGGGCCTCTTGCCAGAACGTTTACTTGTGTAAAGGTGCACAGTGCTAAAATGGCTTAACTGCCAAGCTTGTTTTGCCTTTCAGTTTTAAGTTACTGGCAGCTGCTAATGAAAGTCATCTTTTACCTCATCAGAGCTAATGAGCTTTGGCACTACACTCCTGAATGTGGTTGTAAAAGTCCTGCTTCCAGCAGTAGTTGTGTTACTGCTTGTTCTGAGGGTCCTCTCTGCCTGGCTTTGTTGTACCGTGGAATGGCATCCTTTTTGGCTATGAGTCATCAGTCAGTCAGCCACATGGTCTAACTCCCCTTTCAGTTTGAATCACCTTCAGGTTATATTTGAGTGGCTTAACCATGGGAGGCTTCCCATTGTCTTGTTTCTGCCTTCAGACCTCAGGAGGAAAAGCTGAGAGTCAATGTTAGTGTTTATCCATTAGTCAGCTCGAAGTTTTGCTTTGGCAGACATACAGACATCACATAAAGCAGATAAAACCCACTGCAATCCACCACATCAGCAGGAAGGGGCAGAGGAATTATTTTAACACTTACAAGCAGATAAAACTGTTTCTATATGTGCTTGGTCTGTAGTAATAAGTTTGACAAAATGTCTGTCTCTGCTCCTTCCCAGGCTCTGCATTAATGCTGACACTGACAACAGCTTATGAAGCACGGCTGACACATGAATGGGCTCAGAGAGGGGGTTGGGGCAGGTGCTGCAGGGCTCCACTGCCTTCCACACATCCATCCAACAATGCTAGTCTCTGTTGTGCAGCTTTAAATTGAAAAAGCTGTATGTGATTGGCTACCTTTTTTCCCCTTTTTTGCCTCCTGCCCTCCCTACAAACCAATGTGTAGGAGCTCCTGATTTGATGATCCTTCAGCAGTTGATCTCTAAACTGCAATGGTCCCATGTTCAGGGGGCTGGTACCTACCTGCCGTTATCCTATCATTGTGCTTATGACACACTCCAGAAAACTGGCCCACAACTCTGATGATGCCTCCACGGCACAAATGTCCCCATCTGAAAGATGTGTTCAGTCTAACTCAGCAGTCAAAACTGACATGGTCTTGCACCAGAGTTTCGCTAGGAACTTACAGCTGCTTCAGACTTGCCACCTGGATTGCTGTTTGGGAAACCCTGACTGTTTGCTATCTCTCTGCCAGCTTGATCAGAAATTCTGAAATTCAGAGGTGATAAGATCACATGGATTGATTCAGTCTTCTACAGAGATAGTAGTTCAGATCTGCTTGCCCAGCAAGCCTGTGATGCATAATTATGTCACCATGTTTATCTTCCTGGTCAGGACCAGTTTTCACAGGGATAATATGCTTTGACTTCAGGCAAACTAAGAAGCTTAATTAAAATTTTTATTTCTTTTCAAATAACGTACTGATTTCAGAAGAATTTCCAAAATAGGCCCAGTCAGCCCCACTTAATAATTTAATGCTAAAGTTAAATTAAAGTTGCTAAGATTATAGAGTAATAAAAGGAGAATGTCTACTTCCCTAGTCAATGACTTTATCTGAAACATGTACGTATTTCAAAAACAAAACACAGCTGAATTCTTCAACGATTGTAAGCTGCATATTCAATATCTTTGGTACAAGGGTAAGAACAGACACAAGAACTTGCAGGAAATAATGATTACAGATGCACAAGAAGAGTTGCATTAGCTACCAGTTCTGTGAATTTACTCCTGTTCACCTGCAAACCTAATATGGCAGAGAAGTAGCCAGAGCTGGTTCTGCTCTCCTCTGCCACCGCCAGGAAGAGTTGCACAAGCAGAGGGTTAAGCTCAGAAGGCACACTTTCAACTGTGCACAGTGTGAGGCAAATCAAGCATAAGTTTTTTAAGTCTTTGCTGTTTTCAAGTGTTTGGAGTTAATGGACTTATTTCAACTTCCTGGTAAATGGCAGACTGCAAGAACTAAATGGTGTGACAGGATGTGGGTGCCTAAATTTTATCTCTATTTAGCAGAGCACTGGTCTGTACTTAGCAAAGCAGCTCTCAGCTTGCATTGCCAGCAAGCACCTTCCTATACCCAGGCAAGGCTGCCTGTCAACCCACAAATGAGTAAACTTTCTCACTGAGGTAAGGGGAATGGTGGTGATGCACAGAAACATTAACACTTCAGACTACATTGTTTGAAGACACAGAACTTTGCAAAACTAAAGAACCAGAAAGTGTAGTTGCCCTAACGACTTTTTGTTTTTTCATTTTTAGTGTGCTTTTTTAGCTCCAAAGCACTACACAGGCAACCACCACAATGACACAAACCTCATGGTACACTACAAGACAGCAAATATCTAAAAAAAAATACTGTAGTTTACCTTCTGTGAGCACAGAATATCCAGAGACTGTCCTGGGCTAGGATGATCTGAGTTGCCCAGTACAGACATCCAAGGTACTTTTTCATTTTATCCTTCTGCTGTTACTATTTCAAGTATTTCTTAACTACTGAAGCTTCACTGATTATATCTAAAGTCCAAAGAGCCATTAAAATTGATGATACCCTGGCTACCCCTTCCATCAGTAGCAGCTGATGCTCAGACAGCTGTTTTGTTGTTTGTTGGGTTTTTTTATTGGAATTTCATATTCATAAGTCCTTCAAGAAATGTTGGGTGAATTCCACAACATTCAGCTCTGAAATTTGCTTCTTAAAGACAACATCCTCAAGCTTTTTTTTCATAAGTTTATTCATAAGCTTTTCTTTCCTAAAAGAAAATCTAGCATTAATTAAAAAAAAAAAAAAAAAAAAAGACAAAAAACAACAACAACAAAAAAAAGACAACAAGTCTCATTTCTGCTCTTCCCTGGTACTCTTAGAAGCTCCTTGTGCTGTTAAACTGCTGGGCCCCCTCCCCACACCACTAACAGATTGTAGCCAACCCTGCTTTCTACTGTTGCCTTATGCTTTCCAGCACAGAACAGGAATCTCTCTGGGGCTGACTGCATCAAAACTTTGTAAAAAGGCACTTTAGTCTTCTTTTTTATTGCTTCTAGCACTTTATAACAATCTAGCAGACCCATTGAGTTATTTGCAGCTTTTCTCATACATTTGAATAATTTGTTAATTAATTATGGTTTATGTGATTTCCTGAATTTCTTCATTTAGGTAATAATTACTTTGAATTTTATCTACAGTAGTAGATATTATCTTTAGTTAGTATCACTTTAGATGGATTTTCATCTTCAAAAAACCACTGGTACCTACACAAACACTCATAATCCAGCTTTTTTTTTTTCTCTCTGGCTTTACTGCTCCCTCTCCATTTAGGCTGAGGCACACACTTGCTCAGTGTGTTGTCATAATTTCCTTACAAGTTCTAGGATTTCAGTTTATATTTGTATACTTTCTTTCCACACATTCTAAAATGCTTTCTCCTAGAGCTGACTTTTAAACTCTTGTTCCAGAGAAGACCAGAGCTCGTATTCTGCAGAAATAGCACTGAGGATTCCAAAGGAGATGTAAGTTTTACTGTTTAAATTACACCCAGAAGATAGCATATATATTTGCAGTACATTGCCTTTATGTAACATACTCACATCTTTCACTTTCTAATACTGAGTGTGCCTATATTTTTACAAGACTAACTCCAAATTCTACTTATAATACAGAAGTTCTTCATGGTACATCTCTGCCTCTACCTTAAATTGTACAAGGAGTCCTTTGGTTAGGTATGCTGTGAGCTTGATACAATGGAGTGAATTAACTCTGTTTCTTTGTATGCCAAATTTTCACGCTAGCTTAATGGTATTTTCAGTGAGATTCTACAAATGTGTGCCTTGTCCTCACAAAGAAGAATGCAAACTCAATTAGTGTGCACTCTGGAGCATGGGAATGGAGGATTTTTCAGACCATTAAAACAAATCACTGCATCTGCATGTTGTTACCTGTGCTTTTCTAAAAGCAGAATATATTCTCTGTCAAAAAGCATCAATGACATTAAACTGTCATGGGCTTTTTTAGTTAAAAGTGGTGACTTACTACAGCAAGAACAAATCAATCACTGGAAAAATTACACACTGCCTATGATGAGAGGCATCCAAATGGTCTCAAGTTCCATCCTTCATGCATCATTAGAAATGGATGAACATCACTATACCAACAAACCTGAAAATGCTTCTGAGATTGCAGGTCCAGATCAAGCACCTGACACTAAAGGGGAAGCAGCTCCATCTGCCACACTGGCTCTACGTGAAGGAAGTCTAAATATGCAGGAGAGATGGAAGCAGCAACGTGTCAGGGTGATTTACTGGACAGCTAGAGGGCTGACAGCCAGGCAAGGATGTTTACATCTGGGCATATCACACCATATTTCTCTTCTACCTTATAATTTTTATTGTGTTTTTTTTTTTATTTCATAGCTTGCATTATTAAGCTTTTTAAAAATATCCCTATTAATAGACTTTCTCTAATTTGATTTTTTTAAAAAACCCCAAAAAATAATTCTGTCTGCATAACAAAATTACAAATATTAGAAAACAGCAAATATCAGTTGACTTCAATGAAGTTACCCTGACAGACAGATCATAAATTGGAAAGAAATACAGAAAACTTGTTCTGTTTAATCATTAATCTTCTGACAGCACAAAGGTAGTGCAATGGACCTGGGCGTGTCTTTGAAATGAAAAGCAAGAAAGAGGTCAAAATTTGTTTTGCTGAAGATGAACAACCCCTACATCTCCAGAGAATCCTTTGAATCTCACAGATCTAGAAAACCTGCCTGCTGTGATGTTTAAACCTCATTTTTGTTTTTGTAGCATGCAGAAAACTCCTATCCAAATTGAGAAACTAAGGAATCTTTTTTACTTCCTCTGTTTTCCTCATAGCAAGGCTTCACCTATGAAGAAGGCACAAGCTGGGCTGGTGCTTGCCAACTTGATCATTACATTAATAAATCCATCAAAAATAATATTAAAAAGACTCACCAGTAAGACTGCAAGCAGTGGATACTAAAGTAATATTAAATCTAATTATTTTTAGCAAAGAATGATGAGAGAGCTGACATTCAAAAAGAATTTTGGATATTAAAACAACAGCAGGAATATGAAGAGCAGGTGTACCATAAAGATAATGAGTAGAGAGATCCAGCTAGAATGTATTTGCAATCAAACTGGTTTTTCCTCCAGCAACTGCATTGTGAAACATCTAGATGGAATCTGTGGTCAGGAAACATCTAACATTTCAAAAACTCAGCAACACTCACTGTCAGTCATTCCAAGGATTATTATGAGTGAAGTCTCCTGTCTCTGTATGACAAGAAGTCATATGGATTCAGGTTTGAGCCTGTTTTTGAGCTAAAAGCTTTGAAGCACTTTTTCTTCTGAAATGTGGCATCACAATGAATTTTGTGACAGATCATTTCCCTAATGATCACATTTCCTGTAGTGAGACTTTTCATCTTCCTCTATGACTGCACCAGCACTGCAACCACACACACCCTGCAACACTTTCCACCTCCAGTGAAAAGGCTCTTCCAGTCTTTAGATTGACAGAGGACTCATAGAAAGTGAGTCACTCTGACTTAAGTCCAGGGTCAGGACTCTGCATTTATAGCACAGCTGATCTGTTTTGATTTGGGAGTTGGATTTATTTTACAAGAAAGGTAGATGGTAACTTCTGTAAAAACCTGTCTCACTAAGACCTATCATCATCCTGATCATGTTAATTCTCATTTGCATTTGCCTCCTGCAATGCCACAATAATTCCAGATCAGAAAATAAATGGAGCTGCTAAACATACTGAGCCCTGCTATAAAATTGCTGGGGCATTACTGTTATTTCTCCACTCTTGATTTACTCTTGCTCATGTTCATTAAAAAATGCCACCCTCTGATCTGACCCAACTGTCCAAGCAACCCTTTTATTTGTGCTCAATTTTATATCTCTGACTGAATTAGGCATAAATTTTCTGTTGAAGATGACAGCAATCCTCTCCTGGGAAGAAGGATTAATGCCCTCAAGTCCTGCAGTAGTCTTTGCTGAATATCAGATTAAGTTCTTGTGTCCACCCTTACTTGGATGACAAGTACTTTATGCAGAAAGCTAACCCAGGATTTCTACAACTGCCTCCTACCATGCTGCTGATTGACCAACAGGGTTCATTAAATTAATGGTTCATTTCATATGTTCATCAGTGTTATACTCTCAATTTGGGTTGTTCAATATGGCTTTTTGCTACAGTTTGCTGAAAATCATGTGACTTCCTTTATGAAATTACAGTCACAAACAATCAACTTCAATGTTTGGATTAACAAAATGCTCCTTCTTTTGTTTTCATTTCTGATCCTTTTCTTTTGGTTTCTTGCTCAGCAAAAGGTCCAGAGTATTTCTTTCTGTTCAGCAGCTTTTCAAGTGACCTTTTGGAATTCAGCTATCTGAATGTTTCCATTTAACGGAAATAATAACTTTTACTTGCTAAAGTGTTCTAAGCTGTGTGGTAAGATCTTTAGGAAGGTGTAAACAGTAAGATGTTTAGGAAGGTGCATTGAAGTCCATTTATGAAGTAGAAATATTTTATATCAGCTCTATGAGGTGACAATTTGCTATGATGAACAGGTGTCCCAAGGCTCTCTTCTTTTGCATTAATAAAAAACTTTACCTCTTGTAAATAAATAATTTTTTTTCCTTTAATAAATAACGTTTACCAGCACTTACTTGAAATAAATATGTGATCTTATTTCTGCAGATACATACTTTTCCCTCTAATGACATAAATATTTTGCAAGGTAATATTGTCATAAAAATGGTTTATGGGTCTTTTAAGGAAATCAGATTTCTCTGTTTCACCTAAAAGATGAAAATGACTGTCACTAACATTATGTTTCATTCAAAACCACTTATATCTGTGTGAAGTAATCAAGATTCAGGTACATTCCTGAAAGCAGGAATCTGTTCTAAACCCTTTGGAGGAATCATCATGTTTCTACTTGCATACAGAAAGCCACATGCTGTAAAAACTAGCAGCCTGTTCATGGTTTGTGAATCCTGAAGGGTGTCTATGGCCAGGAGATGAAACCTTGTGTGTCTGGCCAGATAAATGATATAGTTTAAATTCTCTATAAGGAATCCCAAGGAATTTGACCAGATTTAAACTAGTGAATAACTCTGCTTTCTTAATGGCACAGATTTAAATACTGAAACACTGAAACCTTATTAACTCTGATTTTTAAGACAAGCTATGTTGTCTTATGCAAAACTCTCACAAACTTTTCCAGGTAAAAATCTTCTAAAAAGACACTATAATCCTTTCTCTGAGCAAAATTCCTCCCCCCACACCTATAAGAATTACCTATACTCTTCTGTAGACTGGAAGAATGACAGCGTTCTGCCTACACTTCCTGGAAACTGTGCCTAGGCCCGTGTGTCTGCTTTTATCAAAATATCCATCAAAGGTCAGGTAATTTTCCATACTCATCTAGAGATAAAGATGCTACCAATCTTGATGAATCAGTTCAAGAGTGTTAGTGCTTCTCCCTCAAAACAGATGAGAAACAGATTAAGAAAATGAAGTGTATTATTTCCTTGACTGTTTCCAAGTGTGCTCAGAATTACAATTTTAGCAGATTCCACAGCTTCTTCCACTGTGGCCCACAATCAGCTGTTCCCTGGCTTTGGAGTTGGTGCCAGGGGACAAGAGGCTGAGCAGCAAATCAGTCAGGCAGGTCTAACTAGCTTTCTGCACTAGTTCTGACAGCTGTAAGAAAGTATGAGCATGAGACACTGAGCACTAGTTTTAAAAAGAAAAAAGAAAAAAAGAGAAAAGAGTAGAAAAATGCTATCACTGAAGAAATGCTGAAGATAAGCCAGTAGGTTTTATCCTCTTCAGACTAATAGGAAAAGGTGGTTATACCTGCAGTACAAATTTACTCCTTTCATGAGAAAGAAACTCCCTGATTTACTGGGAAAGAAAAGCATGTTTTAGCATCAGGGCTGCAGTTGCTACTACAAGTTATCGGTAAGTCAGCACATTCACTGTAAGCCATTACAAAAGTCACAATTTCCAAAACAGATAAGGGATTTAGGAGCCTAAGTGACCCTCAAAATATTCACTTAAAAAAACCACAAAAAACCAAAATCACAACAAGAAAAAAAATCTGTTGTCTTCCCCAGCAAAGACTACAAAGACACTTGATGGAAATCAGTTTATGCTGCAGGGATCCTAACATGACACAAAGAAACCAAAATATTTTCTTTTAGTATTATATTCTTATCTTGGCATTACAGCACATACACAAAATTTTCTTGACATCTTAGAAAGAACTGAAATAGTCAACAAAACAGTTTTCTTTTTCTTTCTTCAAACTTTTCTTATACCTGGCCAAAAATATTAAATATTTCTATACAATTTTTTGCACTTTCCGACCAACAGCCACTGTCCAAGTCTTGGAGCTGATTAGTGATATAAAAATGAAGCCTACAGCTCAAAACACATATAGTGCAGTGGTTTTTCAAAAGGATCTTTCTCCTACTTCCATCTCAATTCTATGCTCTATTAAATGGGAATTACTGTCCAAAATGAAACTTCACACATTCTGAAAATTGTAATTCCACATTTCCTGAAGAAACACAGATCTAGTGAAGATTGTTAAAAATATTCTCTATATTCATATAATTTACTTTCAATGTAGCAACTACTTTTAGATGTTTCACTCCTTTTCACAAGAATCAGGAGTGTCTCACAAAGGAACATTTAAAGTCCTTTGCAAGGGCTTTGCAAATAAATAACATCAGCAAATGCAATGTTCATTTTGACAGCAATAATTGAAAACAATACAAAAATAATGATAACAACAATGCAATACAAGTAATTTTCATGGTCATAAAGCAATTGAAACAATTGTCATCCCCAGAAATAAGTAGCAAAGACAGCTACAATTGGGATGTCCTTGTTCAAGGGGTACAGCGATGTGGTAGCTTTGGCACTAAGCTTTTGCAAAGAGATTAATATTTAACCCGACATAACTATGCACTTAAATATAAACTAAACAAACAAATACATCCACATCAACACACAAACCCAGAATTTCGTTATTAGTTTTCAATTCTATTCCAAATATTGAAAGAGTAGCTCTGAAATAACTTTATTTACTTCATTTACAACACTGACAGAAGAACTTCAGCACAGAATTACAGCCTGGAAAGTCACAGATACACATGACTTTTACAGTATATACAGTGTAGAATGACTTTTTATAATAAAATCTCACACACACACAAGCGGTTGCAAAAGTCATTGTCTGGGGAGCAAAGGCAATTACTGAAGAGGTGGCAAATATCCATTTGCATTGCCAGTGCAGAGCCCTAGTCCTTTTCCTTTCCTAACACTGCTGAACATCCACAGAGATGTTTCATTCCATGGTCACAAGCTGCTCTTTTGGTCCAGCTTAGAACACAGCTCCAGAGCACATGGTAAAGATACCTTTCTCCTGCAGAGCTGTTCTGTGCTTGAGCCATGGAGATAAGGAGGCAAAGAACCATGAGAACACAGAGATCTCACAGCTAAGTAGTAAAATGGTGGTTTAGGTAACAGGATTAATATTCCAGCTCTCATCACAGAATTCTTCTATGATGTTACAAAATGTACTCACAAAAAATTCTACATGCAGAAATCACTAATAATTGGTCTACATTTAACAGGTTCTTAATTATACCAGTCTGATTGACAGAAGTGGTAACCTTTCAAAACTGCAAATTAATCTGAGACAACCACCCCCCACACCCCGTTAAACCATCCCTAATTTCAACTAATTTTTCTGATTATTAGACTGATCTTTTCTTTGGGCCATTTTATCATTACAGGTATGAAAAGCTATATGTTTGCAGCACTTAGCTAGAGAAGATGAGCAGCAGTTTCAAAAAACTTAAACAAGTATTTCTAGTTGTAGAAAGCAATTCTGTAAATATGGCCTGAACTGTATTGAGTGACACAGATGTAAAACACCAAATAGATTTTCACTTTCTTCACAGAAAAGAGAATCCAGTAGAGGAAAAACCTCTCTCTGAAGTTCTGAAGTTCTTCCAGTGAAGACACTGATTACAGCCACTACCACCACTACAAAGATCTGGTATCAGCCGTATGTCAGCTTAATCACTCTATCATTGCAGTGTTCTTCAAAGACTACCTTAGAGATCTAAAGCAATTTTTAAAAAGTGTGTAGTCTGTACCTGCTTCCTTCTCTCTATGGTTACTCATTATCTTGAGGAAAGGCTGTCAGACAGAACTCAGATTTTACAGAAAGATGATATTAATAAACTGTTATTACACACATATTACACAATACAACTCCAAGGCTCTGCTTACAGCTGTATCTTATGATCAACTACTGAATTTGCAAGAAGAGCCATTCCAAATGCTTAACATCTCATAACAAAACCTTTTCACTCAAACTTGCAGCCATCTAGAACCCAAAAGTCCTTATGACCCTGAAATCCAACACTGCAAATTAAAAACAATCAATTCCAAAAACTAACCAAAGGAAAAAAAAAACAAACCCCCCCCAACCCTCTGTAGTGTTCACTAGATACTTAAAGAAATATTCTATATGTTACTATGGATCCAGGTCATACTTGATTTAATTGTACGCAATCTCCAGAGCTTGTATCTACAGAATTCACCATGTGAAAATCAGCAAACATTATTTTTTATTTTCAGTCTAAATAAATCAGTTAGGTCAATTACATGTCAAAATTAACTTATTGTTATTACTATTTATGAGCACTGAGATATGAAAGTGCTGAATGCAACCTAAATTTTTTTTCAGCTGAACTGAACAGGATGTGGAACCTCTCTTCCATATCCAAATGCTGTTCATGTTAGCTCATCTCCTGCAGGTAGAGGAACAGCTAAAAGAATTGAGAATCAGGAGGGTGGGATTGCATGCTGTCCCATACAAGAGAGTAAATGCATGTGCGTGTTTGTAACACATCATCTACACATGCTCTTGTTTGTTTTCTGCCTTTCAATCACTGGTGGGAGAATGCAGTATGTTAATGAAAGGATTAAACAGCTGGAGAAAATAATCATTGCAAATAAATATAGGGCCTTTGCATGTGACCTAATTTTTTATTGTTTCCACATAGCAAGAGAGGAGCTTTGGAACACTTCTAAGTTTTTACACCTACAGTAGTTTTATCATTAAGTGTTATCTTCCAGGAATATTTGCACCTGTTGTTGACATGTATAAAAGTTACAAAAGCACAATGCGATGGTATGTGGAATACAAGGAGCTGTGTAGGACAGTTTTATCTTGAATCCTAGGAATACTTTATTACATGTTGCTTTGAATGAGGTGTTATATGCCCCTTTCTCAGAAAAGGAAATAAATAGCACAGGGGATTATGCAAGTTCTCTGCCTGGCCACATATGCTGCTATCACTTTTTCCATTATCAGTCTTTCCTCTCACCTCTATAGCATTCCCTTTTAAGAAATATCCATGTTGTTCAGAATCAGATCAGAAAATCTTTTTCCTTCAGAAATCCTTTGAGAACAAGACTGTACTTCATCCTACATTTGTCCAGCCACCTGGCCCAGCAAGAATGCTTGACCACATCTATGGAAAATAGCCCTCCTATAAACACAGAAGACAGTCACAATCACAGAGGAGCAGCTCCTTCCTGACTTCCCAAGTGGCTCTAGCTCTCCTTTCCAAGTATTCGGTACTCACAACTTCAGAAAAACTTCCAGAAAATATTAACTTGCAGCTGCACACTGCAGTTTTTCAAATTGTCTCAGTAACCACATGAAGGTCCTCTGAAAATCTGATGATTTTTTTCTATGTAAAAACAGTTCCCAAGTGTTTTGGAGCTTACAGTCAAAGCCAGGGATAGCTCTTCTAAACAGCTTTCTCAGGACAGCTAACAGGAAATCAGATCTTAGAGTTTGAAGACTCCCAGCAGGTTTAAAGAAAAAAAAGGGGGAAAAAAAAAGGAAAAAAAGGAAAAAAAACCAAAAAAAGCAAAACACAAAAATCCCCCAACAAAACCAGAAAGATTAAACAAATTCTATAAGACACTTGAAAGCCTTCTCAAACTTTCCACTGATGTCACCACTGAGGTGAGACTCAGGTGAGTGGGAATTCTATTGTGAAGAGAAACAGAGAGCATCAGCTGCAGTGAGAGCAGCTGAAAATGGCATTTCTGATATGCATTTTGTTATGAAAATGTCTTCCTTGCTTGGTGAAGAGTGTGGTTTTAGAAACCATGGTTTGCAAGCAGTCCTGCCCTTGCCATTTAAGACAGCCTCCTACACTTGATGACATCCACATTACAAATGGTTTACTTTCCAATATTAACACAAAAACTTCAACCAGCTACTGCACCAAACACTTGTCTATTTATTCAGGGCAGTGCAAAACTGCATCTTAGCAGGCCATTGAGCCCAGCATTAATTAATTAATTACAGCAGGAAGACAAATGCAGATGTTGCTTTTTCATTAAGTTTTGGAATAACTGATACACATAGCTTGGCATTTTTCTCCTCCATTTTTATAATTTTTCTCCTGAACTGTTACATGATTTCTAATTAATTTAATGCATCCTGTGTTGAATCAAAAGGCATCTGTAGGTGAGTTCCATAACTGTATGCCTCTATAAATAATATCTAACTACATATTAAAACTTATTTTATCACTTCAAAATCCTCATAGCCAAACCAACCAGTCTGTAGAAAAGTGAAAAATGCTAAATTTGGCAGGCCAAACAACACAGGATTTCATGAACGTTTAATGTCTGAGTATTACAAAGCCTTGATCTGTTACTGTCAATGTTAAATAACTTGTTAGAGATTTCACATTCATTTCCTTGAGCTGCCTCCCTTTTATTCAGCACCATTTCACTGTAAACCTTCTAAATGGTAAAGAAGCTGAAACTGTGTTAAGCTGTTATTATTCATACATTTTTTTCTAAAAGCAAGAGTATTGGATGTCTCTCAGAAACATTTATTTCTAAGTAATTTCATTGGCAGACAAAGACAACAAAATCAGAAATGCTACTAATGTCTACTAACACATATTTCTTTCTGCTATTCTACATCTTTCCCTCAAACCTCAACCACATTTTTTACCTCAGACTAACACACCAGATTGCAGGTGTGGGGAGGATGTAGCTTTCTACATCTACAGATCTTTCACTTCTGTTGAGGCAGCACAGTTGAGCACAGAAGCATTAATGAAGCTGCAAATTAAGTCAAGCTTTTTTTCTGTATTTGTTAGGCAGTCTGAGGTATCCCAAATATTACCCTTCCACTCACACATTGCACAGTCATGCACATTCACAGACTGTGTTTTGGGAGGAGAGACCTTGTGTACTTCATACAAGGGACCTAGAGCAATAATCTCTTACTGCCATCAAGGATCAAGTAAAAAAAAAATCCACATAATTTTAAAAATATGTATTTCATCATTTAAAATCTTCCAAGAAAGTGTGATATGAATAAAGAAATCCTCCAGATTCTCTATGCAAAACTCATTGAAACTGGAAGATTTCTCTAAAGTATGCACACATGTGATTTTGCACTCATTTTAGACATCAAAGGTCCATCTTAAGAGATTAATCAAACTCCTGCAGTAAAAGCTCTGATCATCTTTCCTTTGATTATGTGTGTGTACAATTTTACATTATATACTGACAAAGTCAGCTTGGCCTGCACTTCTCTAGAACAGTTGTTTAGATTTATAACTGCTACCACTGAGACTCCTAAACACCTAATTTACTAGGCAGGCTTCCCATTGTATTTACCCTTAAGTGTGGAGAATTCTTTATAACATGAAACCTTTTGCAGCTGTGATCTGTTTAGCACCTCTCAGCTCATCCACAGACACAGGAAGTAAAAGGCTGGTGGTCCTGTTCTGGTGTCTCAAGAACTCATTGACCAGCTTCAGATATTTCACCCATATTTCACCCAGTAATGCGTAAAATAGAGACTTGATGTGATCGTGTTTTACAGAATTTCAGAGTTGCTGAGGTTAAACACAGTAAGAGTTTTTCTTACTCAGTACAAAAGTACCAGCTCCCCATTGGCAATATGCTTTAGGACGGAGAAAAAGGTAGAAATTTATGCACAAGTCATTTGCTCCCTACTTTTGCTTTCTTTGCTCAGATACACCACCCAAAATACTCTAACACACAGACAGTTTCATCACATTAATTGGTGGTAGTTTACATGTTGCAAGACACAGGCATACCTGCAAATATTTAAGGAATTACAACTCCACATTTTTCCACAAGCTAAGTGTTACTATCTTCGACTTGACAGATGATGAAACTGAGGTCTGGAGAAATGAAAGCAACACTTCGCAGCAGGAGTATCTGAGACAGCCTAGACAGAAGCTGACTTCTGTCTCTTAGATCTTATTCTAGAAGCCTGACTCTGCTTTGCCATTTATCTTACCCTATTTTTCCCCTACATAAATCTTACAAGCCTCCAGAAACAGTTTAGGCCTTAATACTATCCTAAATATTAAATTCACAGTTTTGCAGTGTATATGATTACCTGGAAAGGTGACACAAGCCCTATATTTTTGTAACATCTCAGCTGAGGTTCTGTATTATATATTTCTCTGAGTGTAAAAATCTTTCAACCCATATAGGACGTATGCTTCAGTTAATGAACTACTATTTCTTTATATGTTTTACAAAAAGCTTCATTGTATGGCTTCATTTTTCTATTAGACAGCTATTTTGATTATTTCTCTTACTGTCAGGAAAAGAATCTACTTCAAAAGGCAATTAAAAATATTCCTCCATGGATTCCACATTTTTGAAACAACAAAAGAGTCATTCATGCCCTAGAAAAAGGTACCTCTAGAGCTCTTTGCAAGGCAGTGGGATTATGAATGAAGAACAGACAGATTGTAAGAGAAGTCTTTGAAACTAAAGAATAGAAACCTAAGCAAGCAGGCCAGCCGAGAAGGCACTGACACAGAGGGGATAACTGCAAGAACAGTACTGCAAAGTAGTGGTATAAAAGAAAAGAAGTGGATCCTGTTAGCTATACAACACTATGGATAATATAAGCTAGCACTGAAGTGCTCACTGCTAGTTTCTAAAATCCTGGTATTGAAGACCCCAAACTGCTTTACTTGAAAGGGAAAAAAGCCTGGAAATAGATAAAATGCTGAAACAGTTACTAAAACACCAGTGAAAAAGACCTGTTTGCAAGTGCATGGATAGCCTGGAAATACATCAGGACATGCAGGCTAAAAGAACAGTGGAGTTGTAGGGAAATAAACAACTTTCGTAACTGTATCTGTTATTTTAATCTTGATATTTACAGGAGGAAGTCAGAGTTTTACCACTCTTTAAAACTTCTCACCATTCTTTTATCTTTTTTTTGGTTTTGGCACAGAAGTGCTTCAGGGCCTAAACTGAGCTTTAAAGAAAGTAAGCTACTTCCTCCAAAATATACTGGATGCACTTTGTAAGTTTGTCTGAAAGAAAAAACTGCTTGATTTCTGGTTACATACAGTTTAAGATAAATCATTGTGAACTCTGGGTATCTCAGGATGATACAGAAAGCAGCAGTCAGGGACAACCACTGCAGACACAGCTGCCAGTCACAGTGCCAGCAGCCAGCTTGGTGAGCACATCTGCTCTGAGCAGGCACAAACACCCCGGCCAGCCCTGCCTAAGCCACTGCACTCCTGTAACACACATGCTCTGCTGGGGCTCAGAGGAACTCACAGCCACAGAGCTGAACCCTTGCTAGCAAGCCTTGCCCCACACTTCACACCTTCCTGCGGCACTCCTCATTCCTCCGCTGTCTCAGGCTCTATCTCTGCAGCCACCCAACGCTATACTCCCCACTTTGGTTCTCATTCTGGGACTGTCAGCAGAGGAGGGGCATCCTCCCAAAAAGGGGGAACCACTCAGGGTAAGTCTGCCCTGCACAGGGGGACACAAACACTTCAGAGGCACTTGAGCTAACCACACCAGGTAATTGACTGCATACAAAATGTCAAGCCATGACAACAGACTTCAATGTGAGCAAATCTCTTCTGCCTTCCTGGTGGACCACATTTATGCTTATGAGTATTAACTCTTAAAGTAGATTGAGAATGCAAACAGAGAATGAACATGGCTTGCTGTTCTTTCCTAGTTCCCAGCAGGATACAGTAAATACCACAATGCACCTTCACACCAAAGGAAAATAGAATATATACAATGTATTCCCCTCTTCGGCATGGAGACTGCTGCTTGTTTAATGCATGCACACACTACCCTACTAGCTGGCAGTTCTGAAGATAAGTCATGGGACTCAGAAAAACAGAGCTTGATTCCTGACACTCAGCACATTTTGAAAAGTCACCTCATCCTGTTTCCTCCTCACATTCCTTCTGCCTTTTTTCATTATATATGCAGTGTTTTTAACATGCTTGCTGTTGATTTTTTCTTCAGAACCTTGATATACAAATACAAGTTTGCCAAATTAAAACTGAAGGAAGTGGTTCCAAATACTAAGTTACAAAGAGCTGGACTTTCTTTAGAACTGGTCTCTGCATGGTAGATTTTTTTGGCTCTAGCTCTACACTGGTAAAATATTCTTAGTATATCAATATACTGATGTAAATGAATAAAAATTACTAGAACCTGTCTTTTCCCTGCTATGTAAGAAAGACCCATTAGTCCAGAACCAATGTCTCTTGTGCTGTCTGCATCAACAGATATACCCATAGCACAACAACAAGCCAGCCATCTGCTTGTTATGTCTGAACAGGTCTAGGTGAATGAGTAAAAAAATTACATATTTAGTCAAATCTGTATCTAATTTCAGTCCAGAATCCAAGTTGTTCAGCCAGACTGCTGCTGAGCTCCAACCAACTTGTGTCCTGCTTGCAGCTTAGGTATGACACCATAATGAAACTAAACTGCTTCGTTTAGCAGTTGCTTGTGTCTGGCCAGCCCAGGGAGCGAGCAGAGCTGCCAGCCACCTGTGTGCACACCAACTCCCTGCCTCAGTTCACTGGGAATAAAGTACTGAGATGATGCACAACATGTAAAGCAGGCAATTTGTTGTAAATTATTAAGAGGTCCCTGAGTGCAGGACTCTGAGGTGTGCATTTCAGAAAGCCTTGAGTGCACCACTACAACAAAAAAGAACAGTCCTAAAGAGAGCCTGTAGTGGGGCATCTGTAAGAGCCCATCAGTGGTGATGCTCTTCAGTTTCTTCTACCTTAATATACATTCTCCTGCCAAAGCAATTCCCCTTATACTTACCCTACACATAAAATGAACTAATATTACTAAGTTCTGTTGCTAAAAAAATTAGGTTGGCCAGACTCTTTCCATAGTATATATTCCAGATATAGACTGACCTGTGAAAAAGATTTTCATGGAAAATCAGAGCCATAGGATCAGCTATCTGAAAATTTAACACTTCCAGCTGGAAACTTGCACAGCTGTTGGGCACGGACACTGGGTAACCAGAATTTCACGTGTGTGATGGTTTTGGCTGGGGTCAAGTTAATTTTCTTCATATTATCTATCATGGGGAAATTTGGATTTCTGATAAAAAACAAGATTAATAATCCAGAGATATTTTTGTTACTGCTAAGCAGTGCTTACACAATCAAGGCTTTTCCTGTTTCTCATAGCACCCCACTAAGGGAGGAGATGGTGAATGCACAACAAGCTGGGAGTATACACAGTTGGGACAGGTCATCCAATTGACCAAAGAGATATTCCATATGGCATCATGCTCAGTATAGGAAGCTGAAGGAACGAGGAAAAGGCATTTTTGTTCCTAAGTAACCATTAACTGTGATGGGGATGCTTTACTGGGGATGGCTAAACACCAGCGCAGGGGAAGCAGTGAATTAATTCCTTGTTCTTCTTTACCTATTAAACTGTCTTTATCTCAACTCATGATTTTTCTCACTTTTACCTTCCAATTCTCTCCCCAGTCCCACTGGGAGGCAGTGAACATGCAGCTGTGTAGCGCTGAGTTACTAGCTGGGGTTAAACCACAACAGTTCCCTTTTGATGCCCACCATGGGGTGCAGAAGGTTCAAGATAACAGCTTTGATTGGAATGTGTTAGATGGAATTTATAGCCTTTATTGCTGCTTGGCTGCTTTGGGCAGACTCCTGTGCTGGCCCTGGCCTTGATGCTTTACAGTACATTAGTGTAGTGCTCATCTGTGCCTGCTTTTTGCTTACCCTGCTGTTGTGCTGCTGATCCCCTCCCTCTGCTGAGCTTGGGGACATTTTGAGGACAACAGTGGTGATGCACAGGGACTGGCAGATGCCCGGGGCATCGCTGCTGTTTCTGTGCTGCTCTACTGGACATGCTGGAAGTCCAGTGTGAGCTTCAGTCAGAGAGACTGGGACCTATGGATGTGTCCACGTGGGAGCAGGATATCCTGAAACTTCTCTGACCATGAACAAGTCCATGCCAAAGCAGGCACGTCTGGAAGTGCCCGTGGCCGGGGCTGTCAGTGCCACAGCAGGGGCAGCCCTGAAGGCCCGGGGCCCAAGGACAGGCCCGTGCTGCAGCAGGTACAGCCTGAAGCACCGGGGGCTGCTCATGAGGCCGTGCTGGAGCACCTGGAAGTGCGTGGCCATGGATAAACCCCCAGCGGAGCAGGGACACCCCGCAGGGACCGCAGCCGGGCCGAGGCCCTGTTGGGCGGGTTTGTTTTCTGAGGGGACAGCGGCTGTGGGTGAGGCCGTGCTGCAGCAGATCTGTCTCTGAGGGCACTGAGGCCCATGGACAGGGCTGCGCTGGAACAGCCGCCCCTCAGAGCCCCCGTGGCTGTGGATAAATTCATGCATGTGGATAAGGCAACAGGCGTCCCCTGAAAAGACTGGCTCATAGACAAGGCTCCACTTGGAGCAGGTACAGCCCTAAGGGACTGCAGTCTGTGGGTAAATCCAAGCTGGAGTAAAGGCAAGGGGAAGAGTCCATGGCAACGTTAAACTCCTTCATTGCAAGGAGCTCATTGCAATGATAGGGAGTAAAAGGCTGTAATAGAAATTTAAATTGTTATAATCCATTATTTGAGTTGCATATTATAGGAATTACGATAACAAGAACCAAAGTAAACCATGAAGGAGAAGCCTTACAAGAAACAGAGCAAGTGCATCAGGAACCCCAACTGAGCTGGCTTGGGTGCCCAATAACAATGAAACAAACCACCTCTCCTGTCCTGAGTACCACCACAACATGGAACCCAAAATCATGGACTAAATGGACTCAATGGACATGTGGTGGATATTTTATGAACATTTTGCAGTGGTTGATAGACTGAGGGAATAATATCTGTGTATTATACCAAAGGATAGGAAGTCAGGTGGTGGTTAATGTTGTATTGGACAGTATGGGACATAAACAGTATGGGATAAAGAAGAAATCCCTCTTCTATCAACACGGTTTTCAGCACAAACCCAACACATAGTCCCATACTGACTGCTATGTCCAAAATTAACACTGTCCCAGACAAAACCAGAACAGTGTGCCTGCAGAAGCTGGATACTTTTAACTTAGGAAAAAAAAAAAAAATGTCACACCCCAAACCATCAAGCAATTATTTAGTTTCCTGAAATAAAGGAAGTGGCTCAGAAGTGGGTGAAAGCTTTTGAAAGCTGTCAAATCACTAATACTTTTGTGGAGGAAGGGGGGAACTTGAAATAATGATCTAATGGAAACAATGCTTGTTCTGCAAGCATTTCTTTTTTTCTAAAGGGAAGCAAAGGTTCTATTCTGCCTTCTTTTGGCTTGGTTAGGGGTTTTTAGGGGTTTTTAGGGGAGAGCTCTGGGGCACTGGTAGGTTTTTTGGGGTGTTTGATTACCACTACAGATCTCTTTCTAATCAGAAAAAATAGTTGGATACATGCTTTTTATTTGAGGGACTTACACAGTGAAAAGGCCTTTGCAGAGGCTCTAACTTCCTCTATTTTATTTGGTTTAATGTAGTTTGATGCGCTTAAAAGTGGCTTGGTGATTACAGGAAATAAGTGATGTTCTATAGAATGTCTGAGCTTGTGGAGGAAGTAAGACAACCTTAAAATTTCTCCTCCTAAATTTTCCAAATCACTGGGTACAATAGGCTGTGGTAAAATAATTTTAGTAATAACAAAAGAAATCACAAAGCTCACCCAACACTTACAATCAAGTGTCTGAAGAGTGATTGCCATAAAACCAAAGCTTACACCACCCTTTTGAAATGCCGCTCCTCCATTAACAAACCCCTCCCCAGGAGACTGCCCAGTGTCCCTTGGCCACAAGGCAGAGCAATTATGAAGTATAATGGTTCTGTCACCCATGCCACCATAATACTTCTCCAAGAGAAGCAATCTCTGTGTCAAACTACAATCATAAAAACAAGGCCCGTGATGTTGCATACTTGATACTAAAGCATGAGATTTAATTGATTTAAGTGTAGTAGAGAGGAGTTGAAATATTTCCTTGATGCTTTTAGGTTTAGTAAATGCAGAGAGGAACTGGCTCAAGTCAGACTACTGTGTATGAACAGAGAAAAATAACTATTACTTGAAATAAAGTGCTACTACCTATTTATCCATCTTCCAGCCCTCTCTGTCAGCTAACATGTTGACTGTGGAGGTGGCTGAGAGAGCAGACACTAACCTGCCTTTTCCAGAGAAAAGGCAGCAGTGGGAAGTCTCAGAAAGATTTACAAAGTGGAAAGTAGGACAGCAGATAAAAAAAAAAAAATGGACAGGAAAAGCAAGAGATTTTGTTCTTTTCTGCTACAGTGCAGCATTCACTTGTTTTCTTATAATCTCCAGCAGCTATCAACCAGATTTATGCAGTGCTGTCTCTGTTCAGAGAATTTGAGGGACAAGAGAGATAATGCTCAGGCTTCAAATGCTCTTCTTAGCTGGTTATCAACTAAAGGCAGATAATTTTGTTGCTTACATCAGTATAGACCTGGAGTTACTATAGTGACATGAGGGTAGAAGCATGAATAAATTCAATGTAAATGAAAAGAGATTTCAGTCTCCATGTAACTCGCTACCATTTCAGAAAAAATATTTCAAGCCACTTTGTCTGCCATCAGCTATACCAAATTACATAAATAGCTAAACTGATGGAAGATACATATACATAAAATGTTGGATTTTCTGCAGCAGAAAATATTTTCTTGGACAGGGATATTTTTTTGACTTTATATTAAGTATTACCTCAAGACTAATTGCTTTTCTTCCTACTCTCTTTGTCTGCAACATCTAACATGTTTTGCAAAATCATCCTCTTGGGCTCTATCTTTCTCTCAAAAAGTCAAGCAACAAATTCACCTTCAGTGGGGTAATTAAATATTCCAAAGACTATTTAAGGAGCAGTTTTTACAAAATAAATAAATAATTTCTGTTTTACAAAATAAATAATTTACCAATAGTAGAGATTAATTTACTGTCACTTACTTCTAACTTTTAGAATTTAATACTAACCCCCTGCAGTAAAAAAATCAAAACTTGAGGAACTCTAAGCAGATTCTGTGATCATGGAGTGGCTAACATTGACAAGAAGATTTTTTTTCTTGAAGGACTTAAACACCGAAAACCATCATGAGATGAAGCTGAACATAAAAGCTACATGGAACATGTTCACATAAGACGCCTAAATATATTCTTTTTCAAATTCAGCTACAAATGTGGTTGGTTTTCTTAAATGATTCGTATAGCTCTCACTCTACGTGGAAAACATTTTAGCCAAGTATCTAGGTTCTTACACCATTGCATACAATTGTATTCTAATTTCTGAACCACAATGGTATTTCTCCACTTTGCAAAGCTTTTCATTGGTTTTACATCTACAGAGGATATTTAGGGATCAAAATGAGAGAAAGAAATAGCAGCTGCAACCTACCTTTGAGAAAAGCATCCTGTCCCAGAAATGCAACACCAAATGCTAAGAGTTTAAGCCACAAAAACATGGTTATTTCTGGAAATCAGGTGTATCTTTAAGAAACAGCATGTGTCCCTCTCTGGAAAGCAAAATAAATGTTATCTGTCTGAAAAAGAACTTCTTCACAAAATTTGAACCCAGAAGGAGACTAACTAGGCACATACATTGCACTGCCTGCTTATCTGAGAAGGAGTTGCTTCCTCTGTTACCCTAACTAACCACTCACAAACTCGCAATGCACTGTAGTGATGTCAGAGACAATTACTTCTTCAAAAAACTTCTTTCAGTTTCCAGGAAGTCAAAGGGGTTTTTCTTAGGTTCCTGCAGTAATACTTAGCTTCCTTAATTCAACTAAAGTAGATTATTTTCAGCTATTTCTTTCTTTGCACTTAGGAGCTACACAAGATTTCACTTTACATAGGACTGGATTTAGCACAGTCATTTTTTTCCCTCGATATGCACTTTTCTGGATACATTCACTGATTCCCATATATGTTATGTATGTTTCTTGAGATTTCTGTTGAGAGAAAGAGAAACCCTAAGCACGAGTCACCAAAATACTTGTTCTGTCAACAAGGCCTTCATAAAAATGTATCCTCAGGTGAAGTCATCATCATTAAGTGATGATTAAATGAAAACCCTTTAAAAATAAGTTGAATTAGATGATCTCTAGAGGTCCTTTCTAACCCTAAGTATTTCATGGTTCTGTGGGTTATATTTCTGCATCTTTCTACAAGGATGTCTTTCTGGGTATGACAGTAATACACAATATATAGAGGCAGTCTAATTATGTTTTCTGTAATGTTTATAATTGGAGAACTCAATACAATTCTTTACCATGATAGTGCAGGAGGATTGTTGGAACTTTCAGGAACTTGATAAAAGATACAGCAAAAACATTTTCCCTCCCTGCATGCACTGAGTCAGTCCTCAACTTGGTAACAAATGTCCCTTATATAGTAGACTACAAGAGAAAAAAGTGTTTGATTGCTTCTCTTATTGAAGATCTCCAAGGTTCTAAAAGAACTAACAGAACCCTGTCATAAGACAGATAAAGAAGCAAAGAGAATATTTTTGTGCTGCCTATTCATAAGTCCTTCAGAGACTTCCTAAGCATCACACAGGAAAAAGTTGCACAAATTCACATAACAATTCACAAATGACATGACTGAATCAAACTCCTTATAAGATTAAACACATTTTCTACAATTTTGAGTCAAGTCTTACAACACAAGCCAAAATGTTAGCCGTCATTAAGCAGTATGTCTCCATAAAAAGTGGCTGTAATAATTATTATATTGTAAATGTGTTCAAAACAAAACTGATCCAATTATATTGCTCTGACACTCCAGAGACTCCAATTTTGATATAAAATAATTTCATCATCCTGGAGTTGACACAACTTTAATTTGGACTATAGCCATATATTATCTGCAGCACCGACATCTTAGTCATTTTTATCCTAGACAAAAGCAGGATACCAGCACGGCTGACATGTGCCATCTGATGAGTAGAGTGCACGACATCCTGTGAAGAATGTCTTGTAAAGGTTCTCAAAGAGAACCAGGCTCCATTCCCACCTGACCTTCCCCAGCAGTTTTATACAATCACCACTCAACTCCTCAAGCTGCAACCCCAAGACAAATTCCTGCAGAGTGGATCTTTTCTGGCTGTGTGATATTTAAAGAGCTTCCACAGCACTGAAAGATCTCAACATACCCTATCTATTATTTAGTGAGAACATCACACACTCAAGTGATCCCATCATTCTAGGTATATTGCTAACCATAAATCATCAGCTGTTAATTAATTAATTAATTAATGACCAAAGTTACGAATTTATGGAAGTAGGACACAGAAATGTTGGAGCAAGTCCAGAGGAGGGTCACAAAGTTGATAAGAGGATTGGAGCACCTTCCTATGAAAATAGGCTGGGAAAGTTGGGGCTGTTCAGCCTGGAGAAGGTTGTGTGGAGACCTCATCTGAAGGGGCCTAGAGGGAAGCCAAAGGACTCTTCATCAAGAACTGCAGTTACAGGACAAGGAGTAACAGGTACAAGCTGAAAGAAGGAAAATATAGGTTAGATATTAGGATGAAATTATTTATTGTGAGGGTGATGACTGGAACAGATTGTCCAGGGAGGTTGTGGATGTCCAAACACTGGCAGTGTTTGATTGGATAAGGCATTGGGCAATCTGGTCCAGTGGAAGATGCCCCTGCCCACTAAAGGGAGGTTGGGACTGGATGATTTTCAAGGGCCCTTCCATCCCTTAACATTCTATGATTCTGTTAGAACTCATGAAGTCTTTTTCCAAACATAAACCACAGTCTCCCAAGGTTAAGCCCAAAACCCTCCTTTTGAGGGAATGGCAGAATTAATTTATTCTACTTGCATATTAAACAATGGACTGTTAAAATAAATCTTTTCTCAGGACAGAACCTGAATTTTTAATTGGCCAACATGATTATGTCAGTATGTAACTAGAGCAGTATACTTCCCCTGTGCTGGAAAGAATCAAAGCCAGAACCATCCGTTTGTATTAATAAGAATTTCTAAAATTACATTAAAATTGTGCAGCTGCTTAAATTACTTACCTCTTTGGAAGTCTTTCTCTTTTGTAAGCTATAAAGAGCCGCAGTACCTCCTAAAAAAAAAACCCAGTTTAAGATGCAAATCTTTCCTTGGCTGATTCACCTGTCTTGAAAATATATCAGATTTGTTAAATTATCATAAATATCTCCTATTCTGTGCTATTAAAAATCAGCTCAAAGGGCAATTGTATCACAGCTGCAATAAAAGTTTAAAAATGTAAGTGCCAAATAATAATCAATTTTCATTTCAATTTGCATCTGAAGGCTTTGGAAAAAGATCACGAATCCATGCCTCCTTCCTCATAACAAAAGAGCCCTTGAAATGTAAAGAATAGAAAGGGAATTCAAAGAAGAAAGAATTAAAGCAGTATGTCCTTGCTCCAGATAAGTTTCAAATACCATTATGAAGCAATTTGCATCATTTTATATTGAAACTACATTGAAATAATAATAAAATAGGTTGATTCTGTACTTAAGGGGTTTATGACATGTTTGTCATACACCACGAGCTCTGCCACTTGAAAATGGCAGAAATTTCTATGCTGAAGCTACTATATACTAACAAATAAATTAACAACTACAGTTTACATCTAAAAAAAAACAACAAAAAAACCAAGGAAAAGCAAACAACAAATGAAAAATAAAATTAGTTGCATTTCAGAACTCACTAATATTTCACAGGTATACAAGCAGACTATATTCAGCTTCAACACTTAAAACACACCACAACTGGCTCTGACTGACAGTCACAAAAGTTAAAAAAAATGCTCTTACTGAGACACTGAAATGAAAACATATTATTGGAATCTATATATTCAGATTTCTTATTCTTACAATAGATTTCTGAAACAGATGATCTAAGGAGAGAGAGAAATTGATTTATTCTGTGGAAAGATGCAATTAAAGTTCCCACTGATTTTGATTTGCATTGATTTACACCTGATTCAGATGTCCCACATGGGAGTAATAATTGATGACTAAGGAGATGATGACAAAGGTATCACCAATGCTCATTCCAAATTCTCTTTCTCTTCCACTTCTGAGTCAGTCCTAGGAATATTCACTCATCCCCCTGGGTAACCTGGGAGGGGGAATCTGGTTCTCTCACTGCTAATAAGACCACAGCATTGGAGTCAGGAGCTGTGATCCTCGAAACACTCTACACACCCATCTCCATCCACAGAGACATCCACTTAAGTCTCCTCATAAGACATCAGACAAAACTCTAAGTGCTCTGTGACTGATGTTAGACAGTGCAAAAGCTCTGCCCAGACACCAAACACTCCTACAGCCAAGGTCACTCACAGCCTCCACAGTCCCTGCTAACTTGCTTTCCACCAGGAGGTGTTTCTGTAACTGTTTTGTAAATTGTGCTGCTCAGAGGCATCAGCTTACAGGGTGTGACAGAGGGAGGGAGTAAGCACACATGCATGACACTTCTGTCCCACCACAACACCACAATATGCTAATGCAGCTAAAAAATACCTTACTATTCTTTGTGGAGAAGCCAAGGAGCTGCTTCCTAGTCCAGTGAAGGCCAGAGCAAAGTACAGAACAGCCATAAAACTCACCATTTACCCTAAAGGAAGGGAGAGCTTAACTCTTCAACCATGTGATATTATTTGGGATTCCCCTTTTCTAATCCGAGAGTGTTCCCTAAACCATTACCTATCTCTGCCAGGTACTACTGAGCCAGGAGGAAATAGACTGGAAAGAATAAAGGAAGGCAACTGTAGCAGTAATCAGGGTATAAAATGCAGATTCATACAGTCACAAGCCAAATAAATCTGTTGCAGGCTGCCCACAAAGACCGGCCCACTCTGTATGTGCCATCAGATATCAACAGCCACCCTTCCCCTGCACTCTGACACCTACAGCACCTGTGCCACCCAAAAATAATGTTCTTGGTGTGCCATAGGTACCACGACTGAAAGATGCCAGTGAAACCTCACTGTGTTCTCTCTTCATGTGATTTCATGCTGCTCAATTTCACCCTGTGTTCATTTCCCTAAGAGTTTAGCCAGATAACATTCACCTTCCTCACACAACACAAATTCCAAGTCCAGATTTTCAAAGTCATTATGGTTTCACTTTGGCATTCATCACCAAGAATTTTAACTGGGGTGTATTTGCTTTTTGGAGGATTTAATGGCATGGAGAGTGAGGGTTAATTCAGGCAATGGTGTTCTTCATTGGTACCTAAACCTAACGCTGTTTTGTGTTAAGTGTTTACAAAATGTGCTATAAATTAGTGTTCTCAAGAAATGTATTCTCAAGAACTCACCTGTGTTTTCCTTCTGCTCAGAGGCCTTGATAGAATAAATTACAAACTAAGCTAACTAAATAATAAATTCTCTACATACTCCATACATCATTTGGATTTAAAGTAATGCAGACTTTGTTTTGCATAATTTCCCTTGCACTGAAGTCAACTTGCATGACTCAGCTCAGTAACAGTGATACTCAACACACTGCATATCAGAATTAAGCTGTTCCACAGAAACTGAAGTCACATGCTTTTGCAAACACTAAAGGACAGAGGATAAATTTATCCCAAGGGCAACTCTGTTTAAATCAAGGGGGTTACCTGCATTATGCATTTTATCCAGTAAATTTAATTTGACAGTCTTACTGTGAAAACATTGTTCATGCTAGAGAATATATGTCTTGATATTTCACTGAACATTTGCTAAGGAATCTATTTTTTACTTAGTTTTCTAAGCTTGTTTTCAATTGCCAAGAACTATTTCCTGAAGAAAGAAAACATTTCTACTTACAGTGTCATATTGGATCAAATTATTTTAAGGTCAAGAGTAAACACTAGAGCTCTTTGTGCAAGCATACTGCTCAGCTGCTATCAACCCTCAGGCAATGATGATTTGACATCTTCACTTCATATGTTGCCTGCATGATCTGTGCTGTACCTGCTCAGGACAGAGAACATATTCTGGTATCCCTGAGGCGCTCTTCACAAGCTGGCCCAAAACGAGCAGTAAGCCTACGAGAAGCTCCTGGGGGTGCCAGGAGTGAGTCTTTCTTACATATAAAATCAATCCAGGATAACAGTGAGCTCAGTTATGAAATTACTGTTCTTTAATACCTCCTTTTAGCATGCCCACTTAGAATTTGCTACCCTTAAACAGTGTCAGCATACCCATAAGCCCTGGGATTTGTCAGACTTGTGCTGAACATCTGCTCCACATCCTGGTTTTGAATGAGTGCTGTATGCTAAGAACAGCTCAGGATTTAGCTTTGTGTAAGGTGTTCAAATATTGCACAGTGAATGAGATAATTTTACATTATAAAACATCAAATAAACATTTTTACCTGTAGTGTCTTTTCTTTGTATCCTTCCATCATTCATTTTGAAAGGGAAAATGAAAAGGAGGAATGACAATTAATTGAATATTTGTATCCCCTGGACCACTTATTGAACTCTCATTCAGAAGAGCTCTTTAGTGGTGGCAGACTTTTCCTCCTCTTAGTCTAATTCTGTTTCCCCCACCCCGTTTCATTTCCTAGTACAAACTTCTTGGGTTCTACAGGTACTCATATGAGTGTCTCAACAAATGAAGAACCACAATTTTAAAGGGCAGTGAACTGAAGGCCAGGCAGGGTATTGTTCTCTGAACAATCAGGCTGAAACTCAGGAACACCACCCCAGCTGGAGATACCTGGAGATCTCCCCTAACACCTTCATCAAATCCACCCAGCCTTCAGCTAAACTGGTTACTTACTTGCTGATGACTTGGTACCAGATAATCTATACCTGCTAGGTAATTTTCCCAAATTATATGCAGAATTATATTCTATTTCATAACACTCTGCAGTAAATGCTGTCTTACCTGTACCATAAAGTCACGGTTGTGCAATGTTTGCAGAAGGCCTGACAGAACATGAGTCAAAGCAATAGTAGCACCTGCCAACACAAAAGAGCCCACACAGAAAAAGAAGAAAATGCTTACAAACAGCCTTTTCTGAAGTCTTTACATTCTGGTTCCATTGCAGATCACTGGGCATTCCCTTACCTCTTGAACATTGCTTTCTGTGTGCTCTGTACCAAATACAAAAACCTGTTCATTCTGAAGTTAATACATAGGGTGGGCTTTTCTTTTTTCTCTTTTTTTTTTTTTCCTTTTTGTTTTTTTTAATGTTTTTTTAATGCTGAACTTGAACTGAAGCAGGCCAGGACTAGAGCCAGGGTAGGTTACTGAACCCAAGTTTCAGGCTATCTCCCTACAATATGCTACTTCGGAGCTAACTGCTTTCTAGTCTGTTGTAAATGAGCAGACCAGCTTGCCTTCTGTGAGTCTTCTGTCCCCTTTTCTGTTTTTCCAAGCAGGTATCTTCTCTGATATTAACTTCTTTATTCTTTGCTTCTACAACTGTATCCTGCTTCCTCTGAGACTGCTTCTCACCTGGGGTGCCAGATTTATTGTCATACCTTATTAGCTGCAGTCTACAAGCTCTCCTGGTGTTTTACTATCTGTCAGATGACAGTGCTTATAGCCAAGAGTATTTGTGTGCATTTTTCCAATACAGGACTACTCTTTAGCAAATGTTTTTCTAATATCCAAGCTATGATTATGTTTTGGATACACATGCAGTCCCACAGCTGATTGTAGTCATTTTTGTACAAAAGCACAAAATGCCTTTGAGCAAGGTGTTTATAAGCATAAACCACAAATCTTTACCTAGAAGGCTGGTCTGCCTACAGTGATGCTGTTGGTCATCTTCCGATCACCCATCTCCTGCCCTTCCTCACATTGTGACATGATTTTTCTCTTTGGGGCTGTCCAAAAGGGTTAGAGAGATATCTCCAAAGATAAGCATGTGGCAGGCATTACATCTTCCTCAGTGGCTTGTCAAGAAACTACTGCTGTAAATCTAAAATAGTCCGGAAGATTTCTATAATTTAAACTCACAATAGTCATCTTTGAATTTGAAACAGTTAGGAAACCAAACTAATTCCACTGATTTATTTACCTTGTACATCAGGCTCTCTATCTCCCTCCCTCAGTCACCATGCCTCTAAGCCATTCAGTTTGCTTCACACACACTACAGGCCATCTTAAAATGTGACAAATTCATAATGCTGATATTCTGAAAAAAAAAAAAAAAAAAGTCTGCCTAAAGATGCACTGGATGTCTTGGTTTACTAGTTTATTCTCACACTAAAAAACAGAAAATTTAGGAAAGGCAGTAAATTCTAAACTTTAAAGAAAAAGAGTTACGCAAAAGTCATTCATGTAATTGCAAATATTTCTTTATCACTTCTTGTTAAAGGGCATAATTAGAGTCAGCTAACAGAGGTGCAAAAATATTGCATAAATACTTTTAAAGTAACAATCATGTAAACAGTAGATTTGTGCAAGACAAATCTTGGCAGAGTCAAGCAAATATTTGGGTGATTTACGACGGTAAGAAAAGACAGCACTGAGAAGTCAAACACTGAAATAAATAGATTTGTTTTGATATTTGGGTTTTCTAGCTAAATTCTATTTCACTATAACACTCAAAGACATTTAGCACAAATTGGCTGTTTTAACTGGGTCACAAAGCTCAAGAAACATATTGCTGAGGCTTTATAAACACATACAATCTGTGCATACAGTGCAATGGAAGAGTCAAAAATAACCAAAAAAAGATGGTGGAAGGGGAGGAGGGAAAGCTGGTAACCCCATGCTGTGGTATTGCCCAAACACCTGGAATTCTCAGACTGTGTAAACCACTGAATCACAAGAGAAGCAAAACAGTATTAGATTAATTTCTTTCAAGAAAAAAACCCCTTCCGTGTTTCTCATAAAACAGAACCCTAAGAAACACCACAATTTCACAACTATTTTATAATATGTGACATGTGTACACTGCCAAAAGTCTAATCTCTGGCTAAAAAAAAAAAAAAAAAGGAAAAAAACTTAGTATCACTATTGTTTCCTAAGTTTTATTTTAAAAAGTGATAAAATGCTAGCAATATAAATTATTAGCAAGAATAGCTCATTTTTCCCATACCAAGCTAATATACTAATTTGGTAATCTGTTCTCACTCCCCAGATCAGCATAAAATATTTGCACATCCTCTTTCTGCCTTACAGCAAGTGATACTTCCTACACTTAGTACGTTAAGAAATATTACAGAAGATGAAACTTCATGCAATAATTGTTTAGCAAGAGTCTCTGTCTGTTTTTGTCTTCTTCTCATAAGAAAATCCTCTTTAGAGTTTATGAGATTCTGTGTTAAAATATAGAGGCATTATTTAAAATTGATTTTGAACCAAACCAAAAACACAGTGCCAGTTTCTAGAACTAAATCTAGGACTGTAAACCTGTAATCTGGTAAACAAAAATTAACACTTTTCCTTCAGAAAAAGCTATGCTGAGCAATCTGAACCTCATTTTATTTTGATATCCCAGCTTAATTTTCAGTTTACTTAGGTTCAGAAAGTTGCTCTACACTGATTAATAGACACATTCTAAAGGGGCAAATTTTCTGAGAGACTTTACTCCCTCCATCAGCACACTCATTTTAGGTGGAGGAGACCAACCACCATGGAAAAATACAGATTCACAAATAAGTTTGTTTAAGAAAAGCAAATAACCAGTTCATTTTCCTTGCCTTCTACTGTAAACAGGAACTTAAAGACAGATGACAGCAAACAGAACAAGACCTGCCTGCCCTCCACTGCCCCTGATCACAGAATTCTTGGTGCTATTCCTTGCTCTCAGAACCTTCCTTTCTCCAAATTTCCCACATCTGCCTGAAATAAATCCTGCACTGTCTCACTACTCTTCACAGACAGTTCACCTTCTTGAATCATGAATCTGTAAGGTCAGGCTTACATGCACCCCATTCTAGCTGAAAATACCTTTCACATACTACTACAATTTTTGGGCACCAAAATATCAATCCTGAGGAAAACAATCTCTGTGCATATTTTTACATGAGGAACACAAGCAGGGTGAGAAAAGAGAAGTTAAAAAACAAGGTGGGAAGAGCTTTTCTCTGCTGCTTCCACAATGGTCTCTGCTCTACTCCAAGAGGTAACAGGAAGTAGAAAAAGTAGTTTTGAGAAAGCCTGGGTTTTATACATGCCCTAACTCGTATTAGAAAGTTAAGCAGGCTGAAAATATACATATATTTGTACAACCATATAACTGTGGGATCTCTCTGAAGATCATTCATCTATACTTATTTACCTATTTTAAATAGTTTTATATTTTCATTAACATTCAGGTTAATTAAGGGGCAATATATTTTGATATTCATGATCTACAACAATTTGTGTGATTATGTGTAAAATCTGTGAAACCATTTTTATAAATTATTTACCAATCATCCAAATCTCCTATAACTGTTTATTGAACAAGTAAGAGCTCAAAAGGAAAAAAAAAAAAAAAACAAAGTCCTATCAAATACAATTTTTATTTTAAATCCCAGCAAATACCCACTTAAACTACTGATACTAATTTTTATGCTGTATTTGTAAAAAATGTATGCAGTGGAAGCAAGTTTTGTTTAACTGCAATATTAGATATATTTAATACCTTTACTGTTGTGAAAGATCATCAGCAGTGTTTTTCACGACTATCAGATTAAGACTATTAGATCAAATAAAGCTATAACTGAAAACCAATAAATATTTCTGACTGCTGCTTCTTGTTCTTGCCTCAGCTTGGCAATTGATGCTGCTCTTAGCTTTCCAAGCTGGTTTCACTTTCTGGTTCCTGTATGATAATTACCAAGGCTCAGAAATGGTGCAGAGCGGCAAAATTCATTAACTGAGTACCTGAATACAACCTTCTTTTCCAGATAAGTGACATTCCAGCTACATCAGTGAAGCCACAATTTCATTTATGTTGTCTCTGGTAGCTCTCTTTGCAGATGGACTTTCTGGAGATTGGCTAAGGCATTTTGATGCAGCCCACTGCAGTTCCCTGAAGTAAGGAACACTCTGGGAGCTGAAAACAGCAAGGCTGATATCCTGGCCCAGAATCTCCAACCTCAGTTTAACATACTGAAACACTTGAGGTGTGTGCCTGTCTTCTTACCTTTGGAATGCTTAGATGAAAGGATTGATCCTTTCTGGACAACCTTTCTGATATCTCAGCTTTCATTCTGTACATCAGAGGCATCAAGCTCCTTTTCACCAATGCGGCTGCCACACATGCCAGCACTTTCTTGCTGAAAGCAGAAAAGTACAGAGACAGATACATATCATCCATATGCTCATCTAAGGACTACATTAAAGATTTGGTAAGACCTTTTGAGTAAAATGCCTCAAGATTTTCTCAATTGATAAGCTGCTTTCTTAGCTCTTGTCATGATACATGGGGTGATTTGAAGCTTGCACTGAACTAAAGCACACATGACACTGACTCCCAGGTGCTGCAGGACCTACAAACCCTGCTCTGGGGCAGGGGAGAGGTTGCAGAAGTGTGCAGAACTTGAAGTTCTGTCCAGTCCAAGTGCTTGGAGCACATCTCTTGCTCTCCCTGGCCTCTGGCTGCTCTTTCAGCTTGTCAATACCTCTCTTTTGACATGAAAGGACTTGTACACGTTGTATGGAGCAAAATGATCCACTACACAGCCCTCCCAGTAACACTTTTGGGCAGTATCTTTGATGAGATGCATTTTATGCCTCAGTGTGTCTGGGCTTGTACTTTAATCATGTATTTCAATCTACCTATGGTAAATACAGTTACCAGTATCTCTTCCTCCCCTTACCTGCTTAAGTGTGAGGTTGTAGTTTTCTATGTTTAAAATAATAGCTTTATGGCCATTTCTGCAGAATTATTTGGAATCACTTGAACACTTTCATCATTGGATGACACACTGCTAGTGCAGAGATTTGTGTTGTCCTTCTCCTAAGCTGGAGACAAGCAATGACAGAGGCTTTCCTTCCTCCCCAGCTGTCCCTTGGCACACCAGTGCTCAGGGAAAGGCACCCTTTGACAGCCAGCTCTGTGCATTGCACTCATGTTCTGGTCGAGCAATGCGATTGCAAGTGGGAGAGAAGGAGAGGAGAGGGATGAGGAGAGCAGAAGAGAAAAGCAGATCGTGGAGCAAGAAGTGGTGGTCACTGAGAGCTCTGCATAAGCAAGTGGGACGCTGGTAAAAATCTCAGCAGAGAAAGCACAGACAGTAGTACAATGCAATGTGCTTTTACTATATCCAGCTGCACTTAGATGTCAGGCTGCTGTGCCCTACCCTCGACTCTACAGCATCTGTGAAGTACCAAGGTGTGCCCCAAAAGGGCAGTGATCCACAGAATTCTCACTGCATCTGGAGGTACACATAGGAACATGTACATGAGTATGGAAGGATGGATGAAGTTGAAGAATAGCTGTCATTTTTCCATGAAAGGGTTATCAGGCAAAGAGGATCCTTTAAATGTTTTGTGTTCCATGCTGCACAAAAACCTATCAGCATACACTTGTTTTAAGCAGCTCACACTGCCCAGCTCAGCAAAAGTAATGTTCAAATTTGCTGCTAAAATTAATGTCAATAACATTTAAAGGGTCACTTCTTGGAAGATTTTAGCTCTAAGAACCAGAACAAATACATATCTAGCAAGAAACATGGTAACTTAAGATTTATAACTTGACCTTGAATTATAGGAAAGTATTTTATAACATTCCAGATTTATGATTTTATTTCCTGGAGACCCTGACTGTAAAAATGAGGGTGGATTTAAAGAAGAAAGTTCAGTTCTGGTTTTCTTAATAAGAAGGTGTCCTTGAGCTGTGTAATCTCATAACATAAACCAGACAATCTTTCAAGAAATCTATGTTCTTCCTTAATTGTCTCATAGCTAAAGGCTTTAAAAACAAGAAGAGGTATGTACTTCCTCACATCCACAGATGCAGACACTGAGCAAAATTCTAGCTTTTATTATGCAAATTTCTTGAGATTATATTCTTTTTCTTCATATCCAAATTTTACAAGTACCTTTTCTCTCTCTTGATTTGCAGCCTACACAACCTTTACATTATAACATTTCAGAATTTTCAAATTTATATCACAAAAAATATCCATTTTTAGCTACAATAAAAATTCAGAGGTAAATGCTTTACAGTCTTATGGCCTCACTTCTTCAGTGATGTGTAAACAGACCACTTGTGCTTCAATCATTAAGATTTTCTAGAACAGGATTTCACTACAGAAAACTCAACAGTTTAAACTGATAATAACACACATGCTTATATTTATTTCTTTTGTTTAGGAGTCAAGATCAAAACCTACCTTAAAGTTATTGCATTATTTTCTGTTAATTTTTCACCTTTCACTCATCTTACAAAAACATAGGGAATGGGAGCACAAAATGAAGAAGCAGAAAAAGCAGCTTCAAAACCTGCAAGTTTACAGTTATTTCCCCTTTCTTGGTTTTCAGGAGTAACTATAAAAAAAAGCTCAGATTTTATTTTATTCTTTTCTTCAAAGGGCTGCTGGGAATAGAATTCAAATTATCAGAGGTTCCCTTTCTTATTTAGGGCCACTGACTGACCCTAAGAAAAATGTATTGAGGCATTAGATGTATTTGTTTGAAATACTTGATATTGAAATTCAAACCATTCTTGAAGCAGAAGTCGTAACAAGAAGGATTTGTGACAGGGAATCTACAAGATTTACTTTGAAGAAAGAAAATGTGTGTTTAAGAGACCCTCGAACCTTCAAAAGAACACCTCCTTCAAAAGGCTCCACCTCACAGCTATAAGGGATTTTCAGAAGTTAATATATTTACATAAAGTGGAAAGACTTGCAAACTGTACAAGGCAATTACTGGAAACAGTGATGTAGTATTGAACAAAATGGTCCTGATTTTCCTTGGGTTTTTTATTCAAAGAAATTCATTATTTCTTTAATCTACACTAAAACTATAGACCAAATCCTGTAGTTCTTACTGAAAAAAAAAAGTAATTTTACAGGCCTCCTGCTGGTCGTGGTGCAAGGAAATGGAATACTCCAGTCAGGTGAAGGACAAAAAGAAAAGGAACTTGAAAATGCAGTCCATATGAAAGAAAACTGTATTTCAAATGCACCAAATAAACACTAAAGACCTATTAGTGTGTATTTGAGCAGCTTTTTCTGACATTTATAAGATTATACCGATGTCTATTCAGACACATATATATGCTTGTATATTCATGCACCATTCCAGACAGAGCTACCCCAATTACAAGTCTGGCCCATACTTCTTAGTTTTAGTTAGAATACATTGAAACCAACACACTCTGCTACCATCAGCTAAGACTTCCCTGAGACAGGAATCTATGGTGTCTTATTGCTGCATGTTTCAAATCAGCTTTATAAACTTATTAAAATTATATTTCAGGAAGAGAGGGGTAGAACAGCTAGAAGACACATACATAGCAGGTCTAGCTGGGTAGTTCAAAGAAATCTATGGATTTATTTTGTTGGGATTTTCTTTTATTTTAAAAATATTTTTCCCCTTCTAGTTTATGAACATCTGAATCCCATGTTTATGTTTCTCCTTACCTCTGGAATCATCCTGAAGATGCTTCAGAGAGAGAGGCAGAGACTTAAAAATTATTTTTCCAACAGTGTAGGACTGGCAGAGCTTTTCATCAACATTGCTGTGGACATGATGCATGAGCACATGCATACACCAACCACCATACATCCACTGAAGATTCTTCCCTGATCCATAACTGCCAGTATCACTGAAAAAAAATTCCACACTGCAAAATATGGTAGAATGAATATGAGTGTCTGGTATTTTTGTATGGGAACTCTCCAGACTTCATTAAAGAATTTTTTTCCCACTAAACACTGCAGTATCATTCAGCCTACACACAATAATATATTTTAATCAGGCAATGATTGCCCATGTGAATCATTAAAAAAACACTATGAACACAGACAAAGACCCTTTAAGTAATTAAAGTTAAAATGTGGTATGTTTATTCACCAGTGGGCGGCACGGGGATTGTCCCCAAAAGGCATGACTGCCCCAAACAAAGTTCTCTTCCCTCTATTTATTTTCCAAAATCTTACATACAAAACACATGCATAACCCCAGCACCTTCCATCCCCATTTAGTATTAAAATGAAGCTCTTAGTCCTTCACGTGTGCACAATTCTTCTCTTGATTTGGGTTGGTGGTCTCAAATTGGGTCAGTGGTCTTCAAAGGGTGAAGTCAGGAAAGTCTTCATCAGATCTCTGTGACCCTCTGGCATGGTCCAAGGCCCCCTGCTTGGTGAGTGATTGGTATAGAGTCCATGTGCTGGCCATTGTTCTCACTGGTTTCAATCTGTTCTTACAATGGTTCACTTACTCCACTTTCTTCTATAAACAAGTTCATAATAGTAAACAATATAACAATTAGCTCTGGCTTAAGCATCTAATAATCATTAAGTTACCATTTGCTTATCTGATTTACATCTTGATCATTATAAATTGCTTCTCTTAGCTAAAATCTTAACTCTTCAAAAATCATGATTCACATGAGGTAAAAACACACAACAAGTAAGATAAGACTACACAGTATCTGAATTCATTTTCATTCACCTCCTTTAGTAACAGGGAATCTATATTTAAACAAAGTTTTTTATTCAGTTTTGAAACTATCTTAGATAATTCAAATGCATTAGTGACCATCATTCAGTTCCAAATAAATCAATCACTCTAGTTAAATACTTGAGACTGTTAAAAATCATGTTGTATATATGAAGAGGAAAAAATATAAAAATCATTTTTTCTACACATTCACCCCTCCAGAATGCATCTCCATTGACCAGTGTGGAGCAATTTTCTGAACCTCAGTAAACTGAAAATTAAGCTGGGATATCAAACTAAAATGAGGTTCATATTGCTCAGTGTATCTCTGTCTGAAGGAAAAGCCTTAATTTTTGTATGCCCAGCATACAAAAGCTATGAAAGAATTAAGGGTCTGTAGCAGCAAAAACTACATAGCTGACCAGGAAGATTACAGACATAAGCATCTCCTAATTATTAGGACAGCTCTACATAACTTAGCATAACTAACAAGATAGCTCTGAAATTCTAGGACTTCAAAATGACATTGCCTCCTGTTGGATGGTGAATTCTGAAATTTTAAAAGCAAGGCAAAGGCTTCCATTTATGCCACTCTGGAGTGATCCTGTTTCCTATTCATATGGAAATCTGAAACACTTCTGCTGTGAAATATTCTATTTCATCTGGTTTCCTCCAAACCAAACCTACTTCCACCTCACCTAAAACTCTGAACTTTCAGACTCTATGTAATCACTGCAGTAAATGCAATGAAATCTTCAAGCCATTTCCCAACACTTAGACTTTCTTTGCTGGACTTTTAAAGCCTGTTGCTGTATGGTTGCTGTGCAGAGGCTGTGATTCAGTAACATGACCGAAAACCATGAGCCTGAAAACATTTAACTGAGCTCTTGGTGATTGCAGGGGAAGAAATACAGCCTCTAAGGCCTCTCCCTTTTCCCACATGGGTATTAGTGCAAGTTAGAGTACGCTAACTCTAGCAGATACAGCCTAGATGTATGCAGCAGTTTTTCCTCTTTATCCTCTTGAACAAGCCTTAGAAATTAAACTTCACCACTTTTTCTCCACTGCTACCTGCAGCTGCTAGTCAACCTGAGAGACATCATGGGGTGCAGGAAAGGACTGGGTCATCTCTGTATCCTCTCTGGGCCAGGACACAGACAGGCTGTCCACAGATTGCAGTAGAAGCCATGTCATGCCATAGCACCCATGGCTCTTGACCCTGCAGGCTGACCTCTTTGCTGCTGCCTTAGGGGTCAAGCAAACTGCTGGTAGACGTGGAACTAAAATATTTCCATTCTCAAGGAGGTGAGCTCAAAACATGTTCCTGCAGAGAACTCTGGGGTTTTCCCTTGCAAAATTATTTTTTAGGTCAGCCTTTTTGTTTTCTAAAACAAACAGATCCTTTGACAAGGTAGGCTGCAAAGCTGCCATGAAAATTTGTAAGCCAAATAACAGGATAACACACACCTAACCACAGGCATAAGCATATGTTCATGCAAACCTTTGATTTGCTGATAACAACCTTACCAGATACTGTCTGAAGAAGGGGAAAGTTCCCATAGCCAAGTCATCCCTTTATATATTTAACCTGCAAACTTCAAAACAGCAAAATTTTATATAGAGGAAGTCAAAGTTATCGTAAAGAGTCAGGTTTCTGAACTTCTTACCATCAGCTCCCCTCCCACTCTTTAATTCACATACCTATTAACACAGGTTTCTGTGCTGTAGAGCCTTGTTATTTCTTCAGTCTCATCAATGCTTACAATAACATGTGTTTCACATACTGTAGAACTACAAAAACAGAAATGTGAGAGATGAAGAAAATACTGATATCAAACAGTGAGAGGAGGAAATTTATACTTCGAAATTTCAAGGAAAGGATAGTGCTTTACCTGTAAGAGTTCAGAGCAGTCCCCAGGGTAACAGCACACACTCCTGTTGGTTTTTTTTCCTGGAGTACATGGGACTTAATATGCACTTTATGAAAAAAAATCAACCTGTTCCTATTACAGCCAGTTTGCACAACATCCATAACACTTGACACTGTTGCATTTATTTGACACATGCAGGTGAGCACCTGCCCCCCATGCCTCACTGAAGCTCGCAAGGAGAAAGCTACTACATCTACCCCTCTTCTTCCCATGTGAGATTCATTAACAACACATCTGTAGGAGCCAGCAAAAGGGCTGCAGCCTGCCCAGGGGTCACTCAGCATGAGGCCCCGGGCAGCAGCACGGAGAGAGAGCTGGCACGGGCAAAATGCAGGCACGGCTGCTCGTACTGCCACCACAGCTTATTTCATAAAGGCAAAGCTGGTTTTGTTCTGAAGGCAAAGATGAGTCAAGTGGCCAGAAAGAGGCAGAAAAAGAGTAATTTCTGAGACTCAGTACTTTGCATACAGTGTTCACCCTACCTCAAAAAGGGAAAGAAGTGAAATGGACAGATGACCTGCTGTAATGTTGTGAATTCTGGGACACATATATATAATCATCTCTGCTATTAAGAGGAGGATCTCAGGTGGTTTGGAAGGGAAAAATCCAGTAGGGCACACTGACAGAATAAAAGCTATTACTTCTTAGCCTTTTACTAAAGAATTTCAGTGGATTTAATTTAATTTCAAGAGTTTTGAGAGCCAAGACAGTGTAGCCTTTTATCAAGGGTTACCATACCCATAAGCATGAAGCTGCTTTTTTTAATATATCTTTTGAGGTTTTTGAAAGCAATCATTTCTTCTTTTGAGACTTCTATTACAGTCTATGCCATGCTCTCTGAGAAAGGTTTAATCCACGCTGCTTCTGCTATTACCCATAGTGTCAAAAAAGAGCAATGCAAATATTCACAATATCCTCAGACAGAAATAGAGAGAATACTTTTGTGCTTTCATAGTAGCATAATTCCAATTTTTTCTAAAAAAAAAAAGAAAAAAGAAAAAAAAATCTTTCCAGCCATTTATTTCAAAGATAAAATAGGCAGCTGTTCAGAATTGCCAAATTGATAATAATTTGCCTTTATTTTTGATTCCAGCAGCTCTTATCAGACCACATATTTACCAGAGCATACTTTTCATGTCAACATTAACCACACGTAAATGGAGTTCCATTTAATACTAAAAATATATATATTTTTTAAGTCATTCACCTCATTCTTGTTATGACTTCAGAATAGCATAGATAGCAGTGAGGTTCTCCTTTTAATTCTGTGTGGTAGGAAAAATCCTGTGGCTCTCTGCAGGGCCAGAAAATATTCCCTGGGACAGACAAGGATCTTCCAAAATGCTCTTCTGTAAAATCTTCTGTTCCTCTTTGTTCTACCAGACAAAGTTTGACCCCTAGAACTTTTGTGCCATAACCACAGAAATACAGTGCCAACACCCCACAAAGGAGCTGTGAGGGAGGCCCACAGGGAGCTCTCCCATAGTGGCTCATGCTCCACGGTTCACCATTACAAGCGTAATTGTTGTCAGAAATGCACCTTTTCAGTCTGTTACACTTCCAGGACAATGACACCAACCACCTTTGACGTATCTTTGGATCAACACACCTTCTATTTCCCATCCCACGCCAAGGAGAACGCGGCTACGGCGCAGTTTCGGCCGCCTCACGTTATGAGCAGCTGTTGTGACGGCCCCGCTCCTCTGCGGCGGCTCCCGCCAGCTCCACCTCCCCCAGTCCCACCGGGCACCCAGGCCCATAGCGCACTCTGGCTGCCTTCCCTCGCTGCTCCTCCGGAGCAGGCCGGGCCCGGCGCGGGGCTCCGCAGGAGGGAGCAGCGGGCAGAGCGGGGAGAGGAGCGGGGAGCTGGGAGGGAGGAGCGGGGAGAGGGGAGCGGCGGGAGGCACAGGCATGGCCCCGAACGCAGCCGTGTGGGCACCCGGGCTCCCCAAGGGGGCTGGCGCGATAGCTCGGGACAAGTTCAACACACTCTAATGGTGCATGGTTTAACTGAGCTCTGACGTTACTTGGCAAGTGTTTGAAAGAAAAACAAAAGTTATCGTGAATTCTGACCTTCTTTTCAAGCCTGTAAGAGGGATAAATGCTCTTCTTTAAAACATACAGACATCCTCACCAGCAGAATTGCCTTATGCGGAGGCAGATCCCAAATCCCTACCACCTATCAAGAGAATGGGGGGGGGGGAGAAAAAAAGTGTTTACACTGCACAAAGGCTTGACAATAAAAATCCTTCCCCTTCTAAAATGAGGAACCGCCTGAGACAGAAGACTCACTACTCTCACAGCCACATGACAAGCAAGAGAAACAACAGAGATGTGATCTAAAGTGGTGGATAGGCTAAAATTAGTTAATGATTTCTTCTGTGAAGGGAGAATAAGTTCTATTTTTATTTTTTTTAATTACACCAAAAATCTTTGAGGTCACTGGAAAGTGATGGACTAGGGATTCTTAATACACACGTGTACTAACGTAAATACATGTACATGTTAGTGTTTAGGAACACTAACTAAAAGTTGATTTTGCAAAGTAAGGAGAAAAACACCTCAGAATTCACTTTCAGAATTGTATCAGAATAACATCAGAAAAATTTACAGACTACCTTACCTAAAGCAACTTCTACTCTAGTCTTAAGAGAAATGTTACCAGTATATCTCATTTTTTTCCACCCCATCTTTTCTCTCTTACCTTTCCAAATAAAGCCTTTCTTCTTCCTATTGAAGTATTAATATTTTCACTACAAGAAAGGAAATTCGTATTGCTTTTTCTCATTTTCAGTTTAAGCTGGTGTTGCTCAGAGCTGGGATGAAATACAGTGAAATGACTAAGTAGAAAATTAAGATTTTGTTAAAAGTTAGAAAATTGATGAAACAACCTTAAGCTATATACAAAACAGCAGCACTTAAGTACAATGCAAAGGACGACAGTTACAGCTCCTCTAGGCTGCAAAGCTGAACTATTTTCTTTGTGGTGTCTTTGTTGATCTTGTGAAGTGTAATTTGAGACAGAGCTGAAATTTTCTGATATAGTACACTTGGTTTTCTTCAAGTGAATGTTGAGCTGTGACGCAGATGTGAGTTGTTGGTTAGCCTACACAGTTCAAAACATATTTATATGGCTCCCCACTTCCCCTCCCTGCCTGCCTGGGTGCACAAAAACACTGATGAAGTTACAAACTTCTTTTGGGAAAGGCAGCAGTGTGAAGAATCATAGAGAAGATGTGATGGTGCAAAAGAATGGGAAAAACAGCAAATAGCTGCACTGGGGAAAGAGGAAAAAAAGAGAAAACTTTTAAACGAAGCTGTGTGCTGGGGGTGGCTGCAACGAAGTTAATTGTTTCATCACATCTGCACCTTGCCAGCTTGCAACTAAAATTGTGCTGATAGCACACCAGTATTCGAGGTGGTGCTGAACAGGGCTTGCAGGATGTCAGGGCTTTCTCTTCTCCTCAGCTCTGTCGCCCACAGGGCTGGCAGGAGGCTGGCAGTGGGCACAGCCAGGACAGCACCTCGGGCTGACCAAAACGGTGCTGCATGTCACACAGTGCCAGGCTCAGCCACAGAACTGGGGGTTTGGCCTTTCCTCCCTCTTTGGAGGCTGACTGACTAGGCACTGGTCTGCTTGTGGGAGGTGAGAAGTGACTTCTTCTGCATCAGTTTGTGTCCCCCTACTCTTTCTCCTCATTTTTAAAACTGCTTTTTTTACCTTGACCCACAAGTTTTCTCACTGTTGCTCTTCTGATTCTCTCTCCCATGCCACTGTGGGGGAGTATGTAATCGGCTGGGTGGGGATTTGCTGGCTGAGGTGATCACACCATACAGTAAGAAAAGGAAATAACCACAACGATAATGACAGTCAAATTATAAATTAATCTGGAAGTTAGAGACACAGAAACTATGGCTTTTTTTTTCTGCTGCTTTTTCTTCTACACTTATTTAAAATTAATATTTACCCGAATTATCATATGAGCAGTGATATTTCAAACAAGGACACTTTTTTTCTTTTCTCCTGGATGTTGAAGAGATCTTTAGGAAAAGAAATTAAATATACAGCTCAAACTGTCTGTCTCTGAATGTGAAACCCCCTATGGTTGCATTATGGTTGGGTTATAAGAAACAAAACTACTTCTATTAAGACACAGGCCAAATTTAGGAAAAAATATGAGCTGCTTTAAAGTAGGTGTTCAATATAGGGTCATCAGAGTGCTATGGCATTTGAAGCTGGGGCTGTGTTGCAGACTTGGCCAGCAGTCAATAAGCTCACCCAGACACTGTGGCAGCAAGCTGCCTCTAGCAATATTTTAATATTTATTCGTCTTTGCATACATTTTTGTTCTCATATTTTTCAGGCCAATGGGTGAAATTCAGGTTGCTGAGGTCAACTGTGGTGATGTCACCACAGTGAAACTGTCAGTGTCAGAAAATGCTGCAGCAAGAATCTTAGCTTGCAGACATAATTACAACTTCACTAAAAAAGGTCATAACTTTTTCTTCTAATATAAGCAAACAGGGTTTTTTAATTCAGAGAAAAGACCAGGATTTTCAGATATGAGTGATGGTTTTCACGGTATACTTACCAATTTGTGTACAAAGACCTTTTGCTATTGATGCTAACAGGAGCCCATCACTCTTTCTCAGCCTGACAGATCCTATTGCATTTGAAGGTGCTCCATTTTTATGAGGAACAGTCCCCACCATGCTGCAGGAAGCCATGCAGGTGTGCACCCTGCTTTTCCTCACTTAGGCCTTTCTAAAGCAACAAAACAAATGGCACACAGACCCCTATAAGCACCCAAGGCAGCTGCCCTGCCTGACACACTGCTGGTCCTAAGGCTTTATCACTGAATCACTGCTGCTGCTTTGAAGCTGTAGCCAGAATACAGTGTGCTACTTAGCACACATCTATCTGCACCTTGCCGCAGCAAATGCAGCTCATTTGGAAAGAATTCAGTTCATAATTATAAAAAAAGATACTTAAAAAGTGTGTGCCCTGGGAAATCCAGCCACTGAGACAATGCATGGGAGACCTTCAAGTTAAACTCGTTTCAGTGGAAACTCTGCCTGTTGCCCTCCTACATAGAGGAGAGTCTGTGCACACTTAAGCCACAATAAAGGGATGCCACAGCACTCACTATCTTTGCTGCTCAGTAGTAGGTGGATTGAGAAGGTGGTAAACTCATGCTAGATAAGGCTCAATCTGAGTTACAGCAAGCAGATTTTTTCCAAATAAAATAATCTGAATTACCTACAATGAATTCAGCCACTGGCCCGGGCCTTCCCACTGCAGAGATAAAACAGCAGCTGCACAGCCTGCATCTAAACTTGAAATGCCTGATTTAGAGTGTTTCTGCTGTTCAAGCTGTGGGTGAGCACAGAGAGCTCAGCTGGGTCTCTCATTCCTTGTAACACTCTTCAACAGCTTTGCTTTGAAGGGCTAAGAATGCCAGAACTCAGCCCATTTTTCCCTTTCTGTCAGTGGGGATAACCAGAAAAGGCTCAGGAAATTCTGGAGCCCAAGACAGATAGACAAAATGCTGAGAAGAAAAAGGAGACTTTTTAAAAAAAACAAAACAAAAAAAAATCCCCTTTTCTCTGCCCTCTTTCACTTTGGTAACACTTCTCCTGCCCCCATCATCAGTCAGCACATCAGCTTCTCTTTTCTAATTAAATGAGTGTGGAGCTGACTTGGAAAGAAAGCCAGGAACTACAACACAGAGAAGTTTCTTACTGGTTTCTGAGATGAAGTAGGAGCCTGTTTGGCCAGTCAGTGGCTTAACCTACTTTATTTTAATGAATTATCCATGAGGTGAGATACATAGAGGTGCCATGTCAGCATAGTCTGAGGTCATCACTAACATCATCAGAAAAGCTTTGAAATTAGTTCTAAGAGTTCGTGTGGAGTCTAACAAAATTTGTATAAGCACCAGCCAAAATAAATTATCATCTTTTCCCCTGCAGATGTGCACTAGTACCAGCCTGATGCCATGAGGGCAAGTATGGCATTCCACCCCACTGTATGGAAACCTGGACACAAGGAGAATAACAAATTTATTTTTTTTAAATTAAGAAAAATACTAGAAGTATTAACTGTGACATGTGCAGATGAAATGATCTGCGTAAGGAATATATATATATTTTTTCAGAATGAAAGGGCTTCATAATCTCTTGAAGATTGGATCTTTTTCCCATAAAAATTCATCATATAGAACCATTTTCTGTGAAATATTAATTAACAGATTGTTAATATCAAAATTCAAATCATTAGTGAGACCAGAATTATATCATTATAGCATTGAGAACTGCTCTGAAAATTCAAAGGGTCTCAGGCATAATGCTTTCAGCCAAGTCCAGAAATTGAAACAGTTTAATTTGCTACTAGTTTTGTAACATTTCTCACAGCAGTGAGATTTGCTTGATAAGACCCTTTGCCTGGAATATATTTTTGATGTCTGAGACGAGTCTGACATTTCAACTTCCTATTTAATTTTTAAGTAACTTCTGCTTTAAACTTCTGAGCCGAAGTTCCCTGCCCCAAGTAAACCAGATCTCTTCATTTTTTACTTTCATTTTCCACTTCTGCTTTTCTTTGCTAGTAATATCACTAGTAGCTGAATCCCAGTGGCAAATGGCTTCCTAACCCTACAGTTTCCACATTTTCTGTAGAATTGATCATCCCTTCTTCTGTGTCTGAATAAAATAAACTTCAAGGCTATGCATTAAAATCTAAAATCAGTGCCATGTCTGCTGTCCTGCAGTTAGAGTGAACCTCTGGTTTCAGTGCTGGAGATGAGCAAGCATCTCACATGGCTTCTGCACCAAGAAATAAACTCAGTGATTGATACACTGTAAGAAAGGCAGAGCTTGAGTGAAATTTGACTTTGCAGTATCACAGAACAGAAAACCAAACAAATTCCTTTTCCAGGTGTCAGTCCTGCTGTTGTTTAGGGAACTGCCAAAGACATTAATAGGGCAAGAGGCTTCACCTTCCATCTTCTCTCAAACCTAAAACTATTTGACAGGGAAAAAAAAAAATAAATACTTCATAGCATTAGTATATGTCCTCATTAGGGCCAGGTAACAACCTAGCACAAAGGAAGGAGCATGACACAGCTGCCCAGGGAAGCCCCAGAAAACGAAGGACCCTAGAGTAAGAACCATTAACAGAGCACACCAAATAATTTTTATATAAATGCATTTTATTTGTAATATATGCAGAAATTGTATCACATGTATAAATATATAACTGTGTATATAAAATTGAAGCATGAAAAAATATTTATATCAGGAGGTGATCTCTGGTCTTGGCAGAGCTCTATCAAGAACCTGTAGTAAATATACTTTACTCGTGCTGTGAGGTATTTTTTTACAAAAATTAATCTATTTTAATTATGCAACATGACAGGTCCCTCTCCTATGCAATGGCTGAAGTACCTGTAACAAGTGGGATTTTTTGTTTTTTTTAAGGAGGATTCAAAATATGAACATGCTGCTGATTCATGCAGTAGCTGACAAACCACTCTTTCCTTCTGTAGGAATGGGATGTACATTTACAGTTGTGCTCAGGCATTCATTTGCCTGTTGGGTGCATTATGACTTGAAAGTACAACCTAGCCCATTCATACCTGCCCAGAGTCTGGATCTTAGAGCTAATCCCACAGTTTCTCCCTCCATCTCATGTCCACTTACCTCCATCATGGTAGATTACAAGGCAGAGGATACCTCAATCACTATATGCTTTTTTAAACTTATTCCCCAATGAATTAATTCCTATTGAAATTTTAAAAAGTGAAAGCTCCAGTAAGTAATGTTAAGAAGCAACATTAAACAGAAGCTTACAAGCAGCTCTTGGTATTCAACCAAAATTAATTGTTGACTGAACCTGATTCTTTACTTTGAGGGGAAGTTTTTTTAGAAGGAAATGCCAAGAAAATATTTTTCCCCTTAGTTCCTAGACAAGATTGACTGTATTCTGCTTCAGAAACAAGATCCTAAAAATGTAAAAATTCCCCATTAGAATGCAAGCCGTTTAAAGTGCTCTTTTTTCTCCCCAATGTGTTAATCAGACACTTCAAGTTCTCTTTGACCCCGAGGAGAGCAGGACATTCCTTTCAGTCTCGCTGCTGTGTTTTTCTGAGTGCACTCCCCGGCCTGTGCGCCCAGCAGCAATCCAGGCACAGCCGGCTGCGTTGGTACAATCTGGAAGCTTGTTGCAATAGTACACAGAATAAAAAACACAAGGAAGAGCCTGGCAGCTGTATAAAACTCCCTCTGAGCTCTAGTCTCCACAGAAGTTCACCGGCCCCAGCAATCAGCATGACCAGCCAGTCTCAGGGAATCCAGCAGCTTTTGCAGGCAGAAAAACGTGCCAAGGACAAACTGGAAGAAGCCAAAAAAAGTAAGTAGCTGGCCTGGTTTTATTGTACTTCTCAAGTGCAAGCCCTTCAGAATTACTGTAGCTCACAGAAAAAAATTATTTTAGCTGTATACGTGCACTGGTGCTGTGCCTTGACTGCAGCCAGGTGCTTACTCATACCTGAACATTCAGAGTTTGCTTAAAATCCAGTGTGCTCGTGTGTACATGTACACGTGCCTAAATACATTAAAAAATATTTTCTTTATTATATTCATCATGTCAGCTGCATTTTTTCTTCCTTTTTCTTAATGCTGATAACGTCGTTACTGCCTTGCTATTTAAGTTAAAGTCCTACATGCCTTTGGCTGCCAGCTCTGGAGGACCAGACTCCAAACTCTTTATTTCTCTTTATAGGACTTGCTAAAATTTTTCAGTGCTCCTCTTTACTTGCAAAATCCAGTAACTTGTCTCCTAATTGAAGCTGAGCTTCAAAAAATTCTATGAGAACTAAGGGGAGACTTCAGCACCGTAATAGTAATCAAAGTCACAGTAAAACCATGAGCACTCTCAGGTACTGTAATAGATCATTCACAGAAGTTTTATTACATGGTACAAGTTATTATTCTCCTGAGTGCAGGTACAACCACATGAGTCATTGACCTGCACCAGCAGTAAAACATTAATACTGTTTTCTGGAGTGATCTTGCTTTAGAAACCGGCAGCAGAATGCAAAGAAAATGCATGACAATGATGTCATGTGGAGCAAGAGTGTGATTAAAGGAATATATTTTATTTTCCAGGGAGGAATGGAAACTAAACAGAATAATTTGTGTAGTTTCCATATCCCTTCTATACATGAATCAGCATTGTTGTGTGTTCATTAATTTTTAGTGTGATGTATCAATTTGTACAGCAGCACACAAAAATAAGTAGAAAGGCAAGTCCCCTCCCTAAGCACCCAGCCACTGACTGTGCCTTGCAGATACAATAGAGACAAGTGACAAGTCCTGTCACCTTCATAAAACAGAACTATCTCAGGCAGAAACCTGAAAGCACAGGATAGTTAAGTAATGTTTTGACCTCTTACACAGCCAAATTGGGAGCTCTGGGAAGGATGTTTTCTCCCTTCTCACGTAGGGCAGAGGAAACACTGCTCCCTCAAAGCAAGAGCACACGACCTGGAGCAGCACAGCCTCAGTGGAGGGAGGAGGAGCTTGGCCTGAACACAGACTGCAGAATCAGGTCTTTATCATAGCTTGAAGTGGATTACCCTTTACTTTTGGGTTTAGGGTTTGGGGTTTTTTTGTTGCTTCAATTTCATTTTTGTTTGTTTTTAAAACCAGAAGAGTAATTTTAGCTTTTTCTCTAAGTCAGTTAAAAAGGAAGCTTCTTAAATTAAGGAACTCCAAAAATGAAAAGCATCATTAGAACATAAAAGTGATGACCAAAGATGAATGTCTTGCAGAATCCAGATACAGTTATGGATGCTACTCTACTCTGCAAAAGACACACTTCCTTGTCCATCACCTCAGCCTCACTTGGAGTGCTTGTGATAAGAACAGGATTTCTTACAGATGAAGTACCTTCAGACCCCTCTGAGTCAGAAACTTGAATTAAACCACTACCAGTGTTTACCTCAACACTAACACAGTAGTAGGAGTTATTAACCAACTACAGAAAAATAGCTATTAAGAATTTTGCTATCAGTAAAATTATTTGGAGTAAAAATATGTCATCACTATGGTTTTCTTTTCTATTACTTTTAAGACCATAATTTTCTTGCATTTATAAAAATCATTAAGGAAAACGAGAATTTCAATACACAAATTTAAACATAAGATAACAACCCAGTGACTGTGAGGGAGGAACAGGCTGCCTAGAGGCTGGGGAATCTCCATTCTCAGAGACATTCAAAACCCACCAGATATGGCCCCAATCAAGCTGCCCTTGCTTCCACCCAGATCTGTATCCTATAGACTCCTTCCAGCCTCAGCAGTTCAGTGTGATTCCATGAAAAACCTCAAGAATTTCCAAAATTAGCAGATCAAGGCAAACAATTTAAATAAATCCACCCTGGATTTTGTGCTAAGCCAAGCATTATAAGTTATCTACCAGGACAATTATACCTAGACAACCATTATATTCAGCATTGCAAGAAATTTGCAGTGAAGCTACAAAACAAAATTAAAAATGTCTGTGTTGTCCCTAATTTAAGTATTTTTCATAGCACTGTCACTACAGCACCTTGGATAACTATGCCAGCATAACTTAAATACTGTGGGACAAGGGCAAAAGGGATTCTTTTGGAGGCAAATCTGGCTAGCCTAAATTGGGATTACTTCAGCAGTCTCTTCCCCACATTGATTCTGCAGTTAGATCAAAAGAAAGGATTGGAGAGTTTGTCTCTGAGCATAAAAGCTAAACTAAAAGGAAATACATGAAATGCAACAGATCTGTGCAGTGCAGTTGACCTGTGCACACAGAGCTGGGTGAGACACGGAAGGACACGCTGCTTCACCCCAGAATGGCCAGCTCAGAGCCAGCCAGCACCAGCTGGGATCAGCAGCTGCTGCTCAGGGCCTGTCCTCTGCAGAACTGTGCTGCCAGGGAAAGCACTGAACCCCTCCAGCCATGCCAGGCTGCCCCAGCCCTGTGACATCCTCTGTCACCCCAAGCAGGCACTGCACAACAGCTCTGCACCGACGGGTCTGGCTGTTGGGCTGACACTGGGACATCGGCTGGCAGCTTCTGCGTGGGACACACCAGGGAAAAGCTTTTGAAAGGAAATGTGAATAGCAAAAGCACCCTGATGCAAAGCCTTCAGTGTTTACACTTGATACCCACATAACCAATCAAAATGTAGTGTGAACACACATAATATTGTATATAAATAGTTAATGGGCCTAGGTTTTGCTGACATATTTGCAATTGTTGGCAATGCAAAAGCCACTTGAAATAACTGAAAAAATTAGCAAATAAAATTATATTGATACATGCAAAACAAAGCAAAAATATGGTGCTAAAGCTCCTCTATACATGCTTCTTCTTAATTCTTGCCCTTTTTCCTGGCATGATATCATTAGCAGATATCATTTATACCTGAAAAATTATTAATATTATAAATAATTATTTTAATTAACATAAGCAAAGCTGAAATTATTAAATTGATTAAACACAAGCCAAACCAGTCTGCAATCCTTTGGCCTTTTGAACATGGTGCTGCTTTATCTATCATTTTTACTTTAAGCACAATTTAGATCCCAGAAATGACTGAGCATTGTCAGCACCAAGACATCAACTCCTGAAAATCCTTTTGGGTAAAACAAGGAAAACAAATTTGTCGTAAACATTGAGCTTAGCAAAACTTGTTCTCCTATAGATTTTTATATCTACCCTTGAATTCCTCATGGCTAATAAAAAGAAAACTCAGATGGAAGATTATAGAAAATCAGATTAAAACCAAATGTTAATCAAAATAAGATATTGTAAACAGAATTATATCCATGGTGCTCTCTTGGATAATATCCAAGACATATTTTAACTACTGAGAAAGCTATACATAATGCTCTGCTGCCTCTATTCTATTTTATTAAAATTACAAAATAGTTTTCTCAGAATGCACATCTCCAAATCCCATTTTCCAGACAATTTAGCAAAGACAACTGAAATTCTATTTTAAGAAAATATGGTTAATTTTTGGCAACTTCTTCAAATGACTTGATTTTTATGCAGAAATTCAGCTAGAAGCCTAGATGATATGTTTGAAAACAAAACTCCAATTTTAGCATTGCAGTTTTTGGAACATGAGATAACTTAGTGTTTGAATAAATTAGAATGCAGCATTTTTGCCTCCTACTGTCTTTCTTGCAAGATCTATAAAAACTCCAGCAACCTAAATGACACCAGTTCTTTTGGATCTAACCAGAGCAAGGTGTTTCATCAACATCACAGAAATACCTAGAAAGAAGAATACAGCCTTTCTCCATGCTAATAACACCTTCCCATGTTGGGCAAGAAAATCCTATACAGTGCTGACTGGTCACAGCATGTTTTTTAACATTTGGACAATTTAACCCTATGCCTAAAAATGTATAGGCTGTGGACAAGGAAACCAGGCATATAGCACAGCTGCTTTGCTGCTGCCCCTCTTCAAGGATCATAGGAGGGACAGAAGACCAGCAGCAATCCTGGCCCCACAGCTTGACTTTTGTGGCAAAAATCTCTTCAAACTTATGGCTTTCTGTACCTCACCTCTATGATCCTGAGGAAATGTCATAGGGCCAGGCTGGTTTTCCCATCCCCCTGCACTCTTCCCCTCTTTTTGCATGATCTTGGCTGAATTTCAGTTCTCTGCCACCCTTCAGTGTGTAAGGGTTGATTTCAGCTTGGCTGTGCTCTGCAGAGAACCCAACCCAGCAGATCAGTAAGGCTTTGAAAAGACAGTCCTGTATTGCACAGCTATGGTAGCAGACAAGTGGTTAACAACAGACTGATTAATTAATTTTGGTTTGCCTCTAGTGGAACAGCAGGTTAAGCTCTAGTTTCTGCTTAACTTAATCAGGTGCAGCATATGCACCATCACATATGTTGGCAGTTGCCGATTCTGTCCACAACGTTGTTGAACTAGCAGTAATTTACTCACAGCTTTTCCACTTAATTAAATAGGAAGCAGCAGGTTCCTGCTGTGCCAATCCTAAAGGCATCTTGGAAAAATTAAATGGCTGCCACCCTACAGTGACACCCTATGTATTGTGATTACTCCAGAGCACTGTCAAGAGCTGACACAAATATATATATATATATATATATATATATATACATACATACATACACTCTTTGGTTCCCTATCTACATTGTCAGAGTCAACTGAACTGTTGTTTAATAGTTAATCTCTTTCTATTTTGTGCATTTTAAATGGATATATTTATCTATCTGGTGGCCAAATATGCAACATATTTACTACAGATGGCCCCCCAGATGGAATTTGAAATTAAAATCCCACTGATTTTGAAATAATTTAATTTGCTAGAGAGATCCAGTTCCTCAGCTGGTGAAATTGGCAAAGCTTCTTTGTAGTCACTCCCCCCAACTGCCAGCTCCAGAGAATCACCCCCCGGCTCCACTCCTACAGAGTGGAAACTCTACAAAAGGCTGATCAGCTCCAAATTTGGAGAGAAGAATAAGGGAAACTTCAAAATACAGACCTAAACCCGGTTCAAGATTTTGTTGTCCAGACTTACATCAGGCTCTTACACAGATCTGTCAGTTCACTCATCCTGGTCCAGACGCTTCATACAGTGAGTGGCAGAAGCTGGGGGAAAGCAGCCTTCTTCAAACAAATACAAACTCTGGAAAAGTACCCAGTAAGTTTTAAACAGCCTTTCTCCCCTTTATATATAAGCACAGTGGCTTGATGGGAGAAGGAGTCTGAGAAATGTAACTTCCCACACAATGGGAAATTGTGCACATCCTGCACTGATGGACTGGGAGTCAGTAAAGCTATCTAGTGCCTCAGTAGGTTTCTCCTTCCTGTAAAAAGCCTGTATACATGCTACCTCCAAGGTTCCACAATAAGCACACCCAAAAAAGGCAACAGTCCAGGAATCAAGACTTTAAAGGTAATTCCCATTTCATGCATCTCTCTGCTTCTACTCACCCTTCTGCAGGAAGGAGCCATCAACTGGAGAAGTAATTTCCTGCTGAATTGGGTATTTCATCCAGGCATTAGATGAATCCTAGATGTAATAGAACAGTCTTTCTCCCAAGCTTCAGCTTCCTCATTAGGCCATGCTCAGTGGAAGCAAGTTGGTACATGACACACCTGATACAGCTTCAGACACCCAGCTTAGGTTTTAACCAAACCAGTGTAACAGCTTGTACAAATATCAGAAATATTTACGCTCATCTTCCTAGCCTAGGCAGAGAGTGTTTCCTAGGATTTCAGGAAAGGAGAAAAGGTGTCTTTTGTCGTCTGTGCTTGAATTAAGAAGCCTAAAAAAAAAAAAAAAACAAAACCAAAACCAAATGTTCTTAATGCTCAGAGGTGTTAAATAGGTTGTTAGAGTAAGTAAATAAATCAGTGTGCCACATGAGATCAAGATGGCTCTTTCAGTTGCCTAGGCTGCCACTCTCTCATTCTTGTGATATCCTAATTTAAGGAACTAATCAGCTTTTCAGCTACTAAAGATACTTTCATGATAAGAAATTTTTTCATGAAAAGGGAGCAAGCTTATTCCCCCAGCTCAGCAGAAAGAGACCCCAAAAATCAGCATCAGCCCAGGTGTCTCAAGTATATCAACATTCCATGCAAGAGGTTTACAGTTAGAAAATTACTTTTTCCTCACAAGGTAGTGTAGCAGAATCCTGAGGAGATCCATGCAATTTTATCAACTTTATAAATGACAGAGAAGCCCATAGGGGTTTTATGACACACTCATCAGCTCGTTCATGTAAAAACTTAAATAACACATTTCCATCAAGCCATTTACTCTTATTCTTTACTTGACAACCTTACTGGATCCGCGAAATAAGTACCTTATGCCCAGTCCTGCAATGACTTACACGCTCTTGATTTGACATGCCCATACTGTTTTACCTAAAACAAAGTAACTATTCAGAGCAAACAAAATTAGGTGTGTAAGCAAGTCTGGTGAGGAGGAAGACTCTAGTTTCCACTACACCCTAAAACATCTTCTTACAGATCACCTTCTTGTTTAAAATTAAATGCAAAAAACAATAATTTTTATTCCCTTTCATGGTTTCTGTGCACCAGTAAAAAATACCATTGACCTCCTTCTCTTAATCACTCACCTCTGCATTTAACAAAGGTTAGTAGAAAAGGGTGGGGAAGAAAAGGACATAGCCTGAAAGTTGCAACTCACTTTGGTAGTGGTTAAGACATCTTGCATTATTTTGGATATCTGCCAGCTCTAAGCAGAATCCAGTTGGTGTGGGATGAAGGGATTCTGGCAACCAATCAATACAGGAAATTTTACAGAATAACGTCTTTTCCCATCCATGACAACTAAAATCTGTTATCTGGCTGCTACTATTGCTGATGAAGAAAAGATAGATATTTATTTAAACACCAAGCTGTGATTAGAAAAAAAGTGCATTTGTGTTGTGGGAAGACATCTACTTGCAAAAAGACTTCTGTTGTCAGCAAACCAAGAAGCCCTTCATTTGATGTGTGCTTCTGCACAGGAAGTTGGTCTCAGAAGAGGGGTACTTGCATGACTGGCTAGCAGTCAAAAAGTGTTCTATGTAAATCACCTCATCTCTTCTGACTGTTCTTGTGCAAATAAATCCGATGGACAAGACTTTCAGCAGTCAATGTTCTACTATGCCAGCTAAAATATCTCTGACTTGGAGAGATTAATCTTTGGGGATTCAGGGATGGTATGAAATAAATGACTCTTTCTTCTCCCTCTAGGAAAGGGTAAAAGGCTGAAGCAGGCCAAAGAAGAAGCCACAGCCGAGATAGACCACTACAGACTACAAAGGGAGAAGGAATTTAGAAACAAGGAAACAAACGTAAGTAAGAAACCTGCATATGTTCTTTTGTTATATCAAACTGCTCAATGGTAAAACAAATTGCTTCCAAGAGTATTACATGGAGACTCCTGCAAACCAGTGTGATCATACTGATCACAGGAATGTCATCTACAGTGTCTATATGCTTCATTTGGACTTTTTCACAGGCTTTGAATGCATTTATAGAAGAAATTGTGGGCATTCACCACTAAAATGATCCAGATTCCATATTTGGTTCATGCTTACGCTTTGAAGATTTCCCTTAAGAAAAAATACTTTGGGACTTTTTTCTATAACCACAGACAGACCTAGTTCCTTTCCTGAAACTAGAGGATTCAGTAAGGTGGATGTCTCAGTAAAAGCAAAAGTTTAAAATGTTTCTTTCCATTTCTGTTCCACTCTAGCTTTCATTACATATAAGCCTGCACCCTTTAGCAACTGAAATCACCAAAACTTTGGAGTTTTTCACTGTTTCTATAGTAAAAGTGGTCTGACTTGATATTTTCATATCTGAATAAAGCAGTTTTATACATTTATGGCATCTTGTATTTTTCTCTAGTATTTCCATGAAATTCACAAACCATTCTCTTTTTACCAGGTGACCTTCCTCCTACATTTTTGGTCTTGTTTTTCCCTCAGCTTCTATCGTGGAAAGGCAAGGAAAGCACTTGTGGAAAAATGGACACTGGGGGGGAAAAAAAACCACAAAAAAAACCCCCAAAAATGTCAAACAAAGTCAGTTTTACAAACCTGTCATTTCAGTCACACTTCACATAAAACATTTTCCAGCAGGGATCACTAAGCCATAGGAACTCCTATGCACACAAAGTCTCTATCATACCCTGCCAACCCCCAGACACACTATCACACAGGCAGGCCACGTAGAAATGTTACAAATGTACAAATTCAGTTGTTTACTGACACCAAAATAAAGTAAAAACACCTCTAAAATTTGTTCACATTTTCAGTCAAGCCAGACTTTTTGTTCTACGTCTTGATAGCAGAAAAGTAAAGATGTTGCTTTGTTGTGAACTCAATTTTGCCATCACAACCAAATTAAAGCTGCAGGGAAAGGCCACTATTTGCCGACTGAAGGTTTCACTTGAACAGGACAGAGCACATATTGCTCCTGGAATGACAGCATATTGTACAAAATCACTGCAGTCCTCCTCCACATTCCCTGACCCCATTATGTCCAACATTCATCTTCCCAGATAAATGCCAACATTATTAACCTGTGTCTGGGAGGCAGTCAGGAGCTCCAGCAAAGTCAGTGCAGAGGGAGCTCTGATGCCCAGTCCAGTTTACTTTCTTGGGTATTTGGACACAAGTATTTCTAATTTTCTGTCACAGCCTCCTTTAATGCCATTCTTCCTCTTACTTTGTGTTACTTGTATCCAAACAGGAGCAAATTTTCTCATACTATGAGATGGTTCATATCCATCCAGATTTAACAACAGCAACAGAAAAATAATGATTGAGGTTAGAATGACAATATGCAAAATCTCTTTTCAAAACATGCAAAATTTTTTGCCTGGATCTCAAACCAATTTTGCTAGAATTCATAGGGTTTTCACTCAGCATCTGAGGCCACCTAACTGGACATGTGCAGCCTAGTTCTGAATTTTGTGACTTCTGAGCCAATGTAATATTTTAGCAGCTTTGAAATTAGAGTAGCATAAAACCTGTATGGGAAAAATAAGGGACAGACCTTCAGGGTCAGCAGAAATCATAAATTAAACAGAGCATTGCCTGCATTCTACAAGAAAAAGGTCCTCAAATTCAGAAGCAGAGAAAGAGAGGGAAAATACATAGAAAAATAAGAATTTACTATCTCAAATTACAATAGTAGCATAAGCTGAGAAAGCAGGCCAGTAGAGGCTCTTCTTAAAATTATAATACATTTCTTAAGGCTTTTCAAAAGTATTAATAGCTGGATATCATGGAACCATCTGGGATCTCTAGAAAGTTACTTTCCCCAGTGGAAAAATTCAGTTCCATAAATCTGGTCTAAGTTGTACAAACCTTTTCCACACGCAACCCTTGCAACTTGTCTAAAAGTTAAATAAAATGTCAGCTAAACATAGTTAGAGAAAACTATAATCTTTTCCCAATATTTATTATTATGTGTACAGTCTACATTACTTCCAAATTGAAAAATGGTTTACATGTGGATTATGGACAAATGTCTTACTGTGTTGCCAGGTAATGATAAATGGAACAGGGAAGGTGACTTATGCAGGTGGCTTATGCAAAAGATGTTTTTCCTTCTTTTAAGGACTAAGTTGGGCTGAAACCACATGGAAAATAGAGTTAATGACCCCTCCCTTGTTTCTGGTCATGCTCTAGGTACCCCACTAATATATCACAGGTTAGCTCCACCCAGTAGTCCACCCCAGAGAACCGTGGCAGGAACAAGAACAATGTGTTACTTAATCCTTTCTTATTCTGCCAGCATGCAGAAATGTCTTCTTCTCTCCACATGGAATTCTTTAGCTGGAAACCAATCTTTCTGCTGGTATCTGAAGGACTTTTCCATAAGGGAAGAATTCAAGGGATGTTGGGGCAGTGGGGGAGGAGGGAGCAAAGTCACAGATTTGGAACGTGTGCATCTGTTTATAACATAACCTTGCTAAAATGTTCAGTGAGTCTAGAGTCAATTAAATTCTAAGCGAATGTCCTGATATTAACTGTGCCAGAAGCTGTCTGGTATTTTGCCAGATAAGAAAATGTAATATTAAAAGACCTTGTCTAAGGCCTGTTGAGGGTTATACATCACTAACTGCTGAAGACATTTCAAGTACTCTGAAACAGTAATTATGCATTTTCAGGAAGGTTTTTCCATGTTTGGTCCTTAGCTGCACTCACAGGCACTCTCAGTGAGGCCAAACGAAGGCACATGGTGATAGAGCTTAGCTGACTAGTCATTAAAATAGAAAACAAATTAAAATTAGCCATATAAAAGACAAAACATACACGATGGTTTTCCCACAGAGGGCTGGGAAACTTTCGTTACATAGGGAGATTCCCATTGCTAATGAGCATATGAGAGTTGCCTTTAATCCTGTTTTTATGCATACAGTTGAACTCAGATCAAACCCTCACTGTTCAGAAGCTCTGTCATGTGTTTGTGTTATGCTTATGCTACATGATGAAGAAAAGTACAATAAACATGGTCCTATATAGCCTCTCATTTTGCTCAGAGGTCTTCTGCTTTTCAGGTAATGGGGTCCCAAGGTAACCTCTCTTCCAAAATAGAAGAGCAAACCACAGAAGCCATCCGAAACCTCACAAGCAGCTACCACAGGAACATGGAGAGTATGATGAAAAAGCTCTTGAGCACAATATGTGACATCAGCCCTGAAATTCACCCAAACTTCAGACCTGCTGTTTAAGATTCATTGATGTGCTGTGTTTGTGAAAAGTTGCCTTCTTTCTTGATAAGCATTAGTACTTCCTCATGTATTGTTTCTGTATGTGTGAGAAAAAAAGAGCACTGAAGCCAAAAGCACACAATTCCACACAGGCTTTTGATGTGACAGGAATTATATAGGGTTTCACAGGCACTTGTTGGAATATTGTTTCCTGTAGCTAAGCCCCTGTCATTTAGATTGGGGCAAGTCAACAACAGCAGAATAAATGATTGTTTGACACCAGCAGGTTTTCAGTAGGAGTCTTTGTTCCTTTTGTCGTATAAAATGTTCTGTACTTGGATGTTATGTTGCATAAAGTCTATTTATCCCAATCTTTACAGTACTTAAGTCACATGAAATAGAATATCACAAAAAAACTAAAATGGGACATTTCTGTTTTCCTTGTGACACATGGAGTGGTCAGGTTATGGACCATACAGGAACATTTGATTTTGATCAAAAAGAATAGGTCAAAGCATTTTCAATTTTTCTATGCCAGTTTACAGCAAAATACAGTTAACATGTACAAAATTATGCTTAAAACACAGCACAAACTTTATACAGCTTTGTTAAGTCCGAAAAATGAGAACAAGTACAATCATTATTTATAGAATTGCTATGGCGCACAGGCTAGCACATCTATTATTTTCTATACAGTTACCCTGAAAACACAGGAACCCAAGGGCTCAAACTCTACACCAGTTGTACTAAATGGTACCTGAATCCACAGGTTATTCACCAGAAATTACATCAGCTACAGCTCATTTCTGTTATCCTAAGTGACCTTGGGTAATATTTCCCTCTGCAATAGCACAGATTTTTCCTGGAATAAATTCTACTGAAGTTAGGAAAATACAATCTGATCTGTGGTCTCAAGATGAAGCCCAGTCAGTCTGATGGGAGGCTGATGGGAGGCACTGATGAAGTGGGGATCTGACACATACCTGCACTATGAGCTCCTTTAATGCCTTGTCTCCACTACAAAATTGCACCAAATTAGAAAAGAAGCTTGAGAAAATTGCAATGACTAGCAAACAAGAGCCATGATTTTCAGTCCACATAGACACAGACAAATCATTTCAATTTCACAGCAGCTAGTCATAGGCAATCTCCTGTACCAGCAAGGTTTACACAGTTGATGTGCTGTCATGTGTAAAATGACCATAAAGCTGTAGTCAACCTAATGTCAGCAAACATGACTCCTCAAGTCTGTGCCTGGATACTACATAATCTTCAAGCCCTGACTGCTACAGTCTGCTGTGCTTGATTATATTCTCTGGGGACCCAAGGATGCTGAGGAATGGGAAAGAAACTAGTAATCCTATTGACACCAGCTGAAAGGTTCATTTATTTAGGAGCGCTTTGAATCAATGTGTGCAAGATTTTGATTTACTGGAGGGACGAAGGCGCTCCAGTTCCCAGTCTATGTGCAGGACCCAATGCAGGCACCTTCCTGCACACCTTGGGGCAATCAGGGCTGCCTCACAGCCCAGGGGCACACACCTCCAGCTTGGCTCATGGCTGCAGCCCCAGTGCAGTGCTCAGCTGTGAAACACAGACCTTCTGTGAGCCTGAACAGTCACCAAGGTAGACACTAACACCTCACAGGGTCTCACTGCAGTACTCAGGACTGCTCTGCGTTCCCTCTGGGCTACCTCAGCACCCTTGCCTCCAGATATCACTTCTAAACATACAGAAATGCTGCAGGTTCAGCTGCAGAACTAAAGCAATGAGGCTTCCATTGCCAGTTGCATGGGATAAAACACCACCTAACCTGCCATGGTGAGAGCAGAATTGCCACAGCTTGGTGGGCAGCAAAATCAGCAGCAGCTTCCCAGGAGCAGCAGCCCAAGTTACGCAAAATAAAGGTCTGTCTTCCTTGTTACCCTGCTTCTTTTTATGACAATCCCTCTCTCCCTCATTCTTGCCAAAATCTGTCTTCTCTCATCAACTGCTTCTCTTGCAAGGCTTTCAAGGCTGTCTGTACCCTTCTGGTCCTATGGCCACACACACATCTCTTATTTAAATATCCTCTGTCCTGCAGTCACAGCCATGACCTGCCTGTTTCTTTGTTATCACCTGCATACCTGAGGTACACACTGAGTGTGAGGGTAAGAAACCTTTTTGAACATGATTATGTTCTTGAACTCTGGCTAGTCCATGGCTACCACTCATGAAAATGGAATTAATTTGATAAGATTAGGTCTTTGATGTCGAGATAAAAATCTGAGAGCTTTTAGCATTCTGAGTATTTACCTTCTACTATTCAGTCCTACTTCTGGACATAAAAAATTGGTCATACCATCATTCTAGATGTACAGAGGTAAGGGTCAAATTAGACTTAATATAATTTGGCAAGATTATATTAAATGAAGACTGTAAATCACCAGCTGCAGCAATGGAATATTGGGGTGCCAGGAAAGCACCTGCTGAATTAAGTGCACAAAATACCTTGTATGTGACAGTTACACTCATCATAATGGCAAATAATTGTTCCATGGAAAATTAAAAAAAGAAGGATGGTTAATTTCAAATTTTTTTTTAAGGCATAAAAGAAGGGTAAAAATGGTTACTCTGAATTAGCAGCCACCTACCAGGGGTGATTACAAATGCCCTTTCATCTCCTGGGGATATTCCCAGACCCATGGGAGCCCCCAGTCCTCACAGTGCCCCAACACTTCATTACCTAATATGCATCAAAGTCATCGCCAAATAAAATGGCAATATCTCACATATCACAACATACACAGATTTTAAGAAATAGAAAGCCACAGATAGACAGCACTCATATAAATCTCTCTTGTTTCATAATTACCATTGAAATCAACTGCAAAACTCCCACAGTGTGACATGTTAGGACTGAAACAGCAAACTTGAGTTTCCTAGATTGGCCCAATTCTTCACTGGCTTATTGGTTAACAGGGGTTAACAAGGCTCTTTCTGTCTGAAAATGAAGACCTGTATTAATCAATAAATTCTAAATCTTGTATAAAACAAGAACTGTTTTATACAACCCCTGACATGGATTGGGCTGAATTTCTCTGGCTGCTCTCCCTCAAAATTCTCCTTTGAGTTATATGAGGATGTAGTGATGTGGTTCCCATTCATGGGTGATGAGGGAAGATCTCTGAACTCATGCCAGTAGGACAGAATATCTTTCAAGTCTAAATAAAGTAAAATGAAACAGACATGAAGAATTAATACTATGCTCTGTATTGAAGCTGTCTACTGACTTTCCCATTAATTTCTGAAGAGTTTGGAAGCCGAGGTTTGGGAAATCAGAACCAGCTGTTAATCCATTACATGGATTATGATATTAACTGAATTTTTTCCATATTAAAATATACTTGGAAGTTCATACAATCTGTAAAACATAAGTTGTTCTTGTAGATCTTCATATGTAGGGTATAAGTGTGTGTGTGTATAAAGTTTTAGCAGAACAAAATATTTCAGTCCCTGACTTAGAAGATTTTGTAGCTCCAGGGCTGTGAGGAATGTTTCCCTGTAAGTTGGGACAGGATGCTCTGCTGTTGCAGAGCTCAGGAGCCACCACAGGGCAGGTGACAACAGACTGCAATGACATGCAGTCACAGGTGATGTGAACCTGCAGTTCCATACTTTCACATGCAGCCTTGCCCAGAAGCATCCTTAACTGCAGACAAAGCAGGAAAGACATCTATGTGTAAGGATATATTGAACATCCCTGGAGCAGGGGACAGTGTCAAACTTTGGGTACAAATTTGGGCAGGTTCAGACATCAGACTGAGCCTGGGGCTGAAATGTAAAGACATGGTTAGGCTATTAAGCTATACCTTCCATCATTTTCAGTGGCACTGGCTTTTAGCTATACTGACAGGCAGGTAATACTGCCATCAATTAAAGGCATGTGAACAGTAACAGTTCTTACAAAAGAAAGAATGAACCTTGCCCCTGTGGTCCATCAATGGAAATACAGTGTGTTCAACTGGAACTTCCCTTAACTGGATGCATCTTTCAATTATGGATTTGGTTTTTTCTCAAAATAACAGCATGCAGACTAATCAAATGTTGTTGAACCACAATTTTTCTTCAGCCTCAGCCACAAGTCAGTCTTGCACTCTAGGATGACCTCACCAAAAGATTCACTCATAGGAATGGTAACCATGTGGCATCTCATCATCACCTTCTCCATACTCTGGGGCAAAGAACATGGCCTGACTGTCCAGCAACTCAGTGAAGAGCCAGGTGCTATTGAAAATAAACATAAAGGGAGGAAAGGACACTGGGAAAAGATTTTGAGGTGACAGCAGCAATTCCAGGTCTTTTCTGTTCCAGAAGCTCCCCATGGCCATGTGTTGATTAAGTAGGAAACTTGAGCATTATGTAAAGTTACTTTCTGCTTCATGTATACAGTGAATATTCTTCCAAATAATTTCCTCCAGCTTTTCACTGAAATAGAGGGAATGCCTGTTCCACAATACACGAGCATCATATATTCCTGTCATCTTCACTGTGCTCTGTTCTTCACAGATTTGATTATTCCGCATTTTATGGTCCTATAAGGCACTTCATACTCTGAGTCTTCCCTGAGGAACATTAATGCTTGTTAGAAGTACATGACCCAACCAGTATTACTACAAAACACTTGGAAAATGTTACATTGGAGTACTATTAATACACTCTATTGCACTTGCACTACATGACTGCATGTGGAAAATCTGATGACTTGCAAGCTTATTAACTTACTGAGATTCCTTATTGCTTTTATGAAAGATACACAACTGAACTCCCTGACCCCGTGTGGTTCCTGGAAGTTCCTTTGGCCCTAGATCTATTTCCAGGGACATCAGACTATGCTACCATATTTTCATATCATTTTTGGAAATACAGGATTTTTGAGTAGAACTGTGCTCCAAAAACAAGCTTTCCACAAAACATGCAAGAAAAATTACTACAAAACTTGCTATTAAATAGGGCTTGCTTTAAGAAACACAGTATTTATAATTCACCTGTAATAAGCCAAAGAGCATAAATATTAATATAAAACAGATCAATGTCGACATAACCTAATTTGTATAACCTTCTCTATATATTCCATGTAAATATTTTTTTAACAATCCTGTGGCACTGATTTATTGTAGAAAAGAGACAGATAGATAAAAAGTATACAACATAAATGTAATCTAACCATGTATGTGTTTTTGGCAAATAAATCTAGCATTTTGTGTCAGTCTCATTTCCATGCAGACTTACTCTGGGGAAATGAGCAATCCCATTGCTGGCAGCAGGATGGCTCATACCTGTGTTTTAAATGTAGTGAAGTGTAGGTGAAGTGTGGAGGAAGCTCTTGAATGCAGAAATGAGATGTAGCAGCAAGGACAGACTGCCAGGGCATGTGGGTGATCACAATTGCTCCTGCCATGAATTCTGATCCACATCTCTTTTCCAAGGGTGGCTGCCCTGCACCTCACACCAACACTGCTGTTCTACCAGCCCATGAACACAGAGTCTTGACTTTCCAAAAACCTGGCTCCCCAAGCATCAGGAGGATAATTTACCTCTTATTCGTGGTTTCCCAGCTGTTAGCAGTAGCAAAGAATGTTTAATAAATGAAAAAATTGTGTCTTATAACAGATTAACACTTCTTAACAACATATCTACTAAGATGAGTTTCAAGGAAAAAATCCAAAGTATTGTTTCCTATTAACACTTAACTGCTCTGTCTGCATGTGCTATGGCTAATGTTTCCTATGGCACAGGCTTCCAAATCCATTCAGAATATTTTCCCTAATGCCTATTCCATTCAGCTCTGGAGTAAGCAAATTAGCATTTTACACTTTTCTCTTCTTTTTAAACCATTTGTCTTCCACAACCTTTGAAGTCACCCACAAAAGTGACATTGATTGACAAAAAGTAATTTACTCCAAGGTGAAGAGTCTGAAGAATTCTCATCCGTTTCCATAAGTGCACCCTTTTCCAATTCCTACTAACTTCTACAATTCTGACTGATACATTTATATATATGAGAAAATATATGTGTCCTTTGTATTCAAGAAGTTAAATTTCATTATTCATTCAGTTTCTCTTTCTGAACATATTTATTTACTTACCTTGGAAAAATAAACAAAAAATACTTTTCTACTTTCTTGTGTCAAATTCAAGCCCGAGTGATTCATCAGTTTCCACTTAATCACTGCCTAAAGGAGCAAATATTCATCATAAAGGAAGTATTCCTTCCAAACTTTTGTTTATGTAGAGCTATTGTGAGAAAACCACCAAAGACTTGACAGTCAGCTGCTGGGAATCACTGTAAGTCAGATGATACCAACAGGGTAGCAATCAGCACAGTTTGTGAAAATCTGTGAGCTCTGCATCTGTCTCTGGCACTTTCTGTGCTGTGCTGTTCCACAATGTCCCAGCACGTCTGCTGCTCTGCTGATGCTATTGCTCCTATCTGAAGCTAGATTCAGTAAGAAAAACACCTTGTGATGGAGGGGGTTGTGAGCCTAACAAGGCACAAGAAAGATGAGTACATGGTCACAGTTTGTGCCAGGTCTGTGTGCAGACACTGCTGCCCAAAATAGCTACTGTCAATGACACGGGCTGCAGGGTGCACCAGAGAACTAAAGAGAATTTCAAAGTGGGAGTGCCCCTCAGGAAAATTGGTATTTTCTGAGAACTTTCCATGAAGTTTTCCAATCAGCTCAAGCTCAAAATTGTGCTGCTCTATTATTTTCTTTGAGAATAGCTTTAATAAAGAGAATTCATTCTGAAACACACTGCAATACCCTCTGGACCAAGCCTGCTTGAACAGAACAAATGGATACAGCCATGTTCAGTGAAACAGGAAAATTTGTCACAGCTTTGATCTGCACAGACATACAGTAATTCCACAGTAAAGCATGGTGTTTAGAAATGATTCACTTGTTTGAGATCTGACTCGTTCAAGCACTAAAACCAATATTTATACTCTTTGGTGGTTAAGAAAGATGTCATATTAATAAGAAAATATGTTCTACACAGAAGCATGTGGACTGTCAGCAAACACTGAATGTCGTCATATATACTAATATGTTATTAATTGCTTTGTGGATAGTAAAATCAAGTCCCTGATATACTTCAGAGTGAAAATATCTTTCCTCTCCTTGAAATGGAGAGCAAACTTGTGTCCCACATACTAACATGGATGCCAGCATTCCTCAAAATCTTGTGCAGCTTTTAAATTAAACTTGAGATTTATTCCCTATTACCACGTGGAAAAGGTAAGACTAAATGTGTACTCGTTAAGACAGCAAGCAATTAAAATTCAAAGCATTAACAAAAATGGCACTATGCAGTTTACAGCAGACTTGCAGACATAAAGTTTAATGAGCCTCTTTGTTTTCTCACCCCTCTGTAACTGGTTCCAACTCTTTTAACTATTCCTTCCTTTGCCTTGTAAATTCAGGTCCATGGGAGGTGAGGATCAGTGTGAAGGTGTGTGTAACCTAACGAGCTTGTCTGACTTTGTGTTTCAGGCCCTGCTTCCCCTCAGCTGTTGGTGTGAGACTGAAGCATGCAGAGCACCAAGGGCAGGAGTCAGCCCAGAAACTGGCTCTGCAGTGCACAAGTGTTTGTGGAGAAAAGAACAGCAGTGGCACATACACAGGCATTTGCTGACCTTATAGGCTTCTCCTGGTGCTCAGACTTCAGTGTGTCTGTGGAAGAGCTGGGAATTGAAAGAGCAATCTTAACACGAACCTATAAACGAGAGGAAGCACACTCCAATGGCATGGGTTTATAGGAGGTCCCGTTCTTGACTTAAAGCCTCAGGCTACTGCCCTAAGGAAATTGCTACATGTGCCATATCCAGCTCCTATGCACAGTGGGGCTGTCACCAACCACTGAGGTACCCAATACTTTTGTTTATTTTTTCTAATGCAAATAAGGCAGAGAAGGTTTCTTTACAAAAATCACACTGCTGACACAACTGAAAAACTTGAAGTCATCTCCCTATAATTCTGTATAGAGATTTCATCTGCCTTTCACCGAATCTCTGCTCAAATTAAGAACATCTACCTCTCTAAGGTAGTGCAGGTATGATGTAGTAATGGTTTGTTGGTTAGTCTCTCTCACAGCCATTAGTGTCATTATGAAGAGTGAAAAAACTCATAAGGTCCCACAAAATGTTCCTGGCTTCTCACTTTCATCAGGCCAACATTTTCTCTCACAAAAAATGCAACCTGCTTTTCTTTACACCTAATGTGCACCATAATTTATCCCACCATAACCTCCTTAATTTCCACTTACCTTATGCATCCAGCTTCCATTATCTTCTAATTACTTTTTCAAATAATTATCTTCATGCTTTCTCCTTTTCAAACAGGAATTCGTCATAGATACACATCACATTGCTTCATTTTCCTTCTCTACACTCCTAGTATCCTACCAATAGAGCATGGCAACCCTTAAACAAATTGTGTTATGAGGCTACTACCCAAGAGCATCTTGATTTCTTTGTTTTCTGACTTCCCTATTCATCTGTTGCCACATTGTGCTACAAAATTCCAGAAGACAGGAGCTATCCGCCCTTCCAACAGTTTCTAGTCCCACCCACATTGCTGAGTTATCAAGCACAAATTATTACTATTAAACAACAGAGCTTGTGTAGGGTTTGATACAACAGAATGACTGAGGAACATTTTAAACTGAGAAGCCCTAGGTAATTTTAACTTGTCTCTCTTACACTCAGTAGAAAGCAAAAAATATTCCTTGTGATTATCCCTGGGGTGGGATTAAAAAGGCACATTATAAAAAAAATCCCATTTGCATTGTTTTTACTGAAAGACTTTAATTTAACAGGTCTGACCAGGATTAAAAATAACGACTCTCCAAATTCCAAACATTCCTCATGTAAATACTGGCTGTCCATTTATAGCATAATTCAAGCCAGTTCTTAACTTGTAGCTGGCTCACCACCACCTGCCATTAACAGCTTGTTCAAAGTTAAACCTAATTGTATAAAGAGAGGAGGAAACCATCAAAGTTATTTCTTAAGCCATCCATCATCTTTTATGCCCATCTCTAAGCATGCCACTGCACTGCTGGTAGGCAGACTAATCTCTCAGGTATATAAAGGGAAGGGACTACTGCTTTACCATTACTGCTGGCTAATCCTATTAAAATAAAAGTATGTATACAATAATTAGATGTCAGAAATAATGGGTGCTGCTCTAGTTTTACCCTCTCCTTTTTTTATTTGACTCTGTATTTCAAGATAAAGTGATCTGGTGGCCTCTAGTTCTGACCTTTATCAAATATTCCCGAGATCTGCAGCTCAGCTTTTCTAATCTTACCTTGACTTCTCTTCAGTGACCCCCCAATCCCCGTTACAGACTTCCCCAATTACCTCAATATTCACAGTATTCCCTAAAGCACCACTACATGGAACACTATTATCTCTTATCTATTTTATCTATTAACCTTAGGAACACCAGCAAGCTATTATGGGCCATCACCGTGCCTACAGAAAAAGGACAGAAAAGGGGCTGTGCTTTAAAAGCATATGTGGAGAATGTTTGCCATTTTGAATACATTTTGTGTTTTCTTTTAAAGGTAAAATAACCAGATATTTCAGAAGCAAAGTTAAAAGTATCTCAATTAAGCATCTCAGCTCTTCTACATTGAGTTAAATACTCACATTTTTTAAAGATGTTTTCGCTTGATTCCCACACATTTTCTATTGCTTACTCTTCTTAGAGCAATAGCGAGCCTGTCAAAAGACAGTCACCTGGGGATGGAGGTGTCCTGGATCTCTAGCTCTACACCCTGTTTTCCAGGTTGACTGCCAGAGTCTTAAGTTGGTGACGCTGTGCATCTGCCTGGGGATGGGAAACAAACTCCTGAAGAGCAGGCTGCTTCAGGAGAAAGAGATAATTTGGGAGAGAAGGAGCAGTCAGCACAGAAAAGACTGTAATAGCATGAGACAGCTGGAGGAGAGATCTGCAGGATCAAAGCTCATCCCTGTTCATGTACCATCAGTAGAACTGGCAAATTATTTATTTGTTTCCCAATCAAGATATTTGGGGCTTTTGGAAATCTGAAATTTAGAAATAATGTGTATAAAGGCAGCCAAGATAAATTTTTCCCCACTCACTGATGGTTTATTTTTTGGGGGGTTTTTAAGTTGCAGATTTTCCCACGTGATCATATTCTGTAATACTGCTGATTTCAGATAGAAGGGGAAAGAACTTGTCTGCTTCAGAAACAAAGCATATATTTTGATCTGCTGGGTTTTGATACCGTTATGTTTAAAAAAAAAAAAAAAAGGAAAAAACCCATAATCTTCCCTTTTTCCAAAAAGCTCAAACTTTTTTTGAAAGCTAGTTCTCAATCTGAGGGGGAGAGCAGGGGCAGAAGTATACAAATGCTCTGAGCACAGGGGCAAGGAGAAATCCTTCGGCCTCCACTGTACTTTTGAAATGATACTTCAGAGGTACTGATCTTATTCCAGCTCCTGCAGAGACAGGAATATATGTTAAAGTAGTTAAGGAAATTTAGAGGTGTTGAGCTTTTCTGATGAGGAAAACCAATACATTTATTTTGTGCTTTCAACGTTTAAAAATGTTGCTTAATCACAATTAAATTTTATTTTGAAATGTAATGCAGAATGCTATCCCTGATCAGGACTCAGTGCTAATTCCATCTCTAATCAGCAGATGGCACCATGAATTCATCAAACAGGATGGAGACCAGAAAAAAAGTATAAATTTATTCCCCCAAAAAGGTGAATAAGTAAAAAAGAAAAAAAAAAAAAAAAACATACACCCAACCTGACATATATAAATCAGGAATTAAATTCAGAGGGTGTAACTTTTCTCTCACACCACCTCTCCAAAAATAACACGGGCTGCGGAACACGCTGTGTGGCACCCTGATGCACAAAGAGCATCTTCACCTGTAATGTCCCCAGCCTTGCCCTGTCACTGACCTACATTGTCTCACGGCTGTGAGACTGCAGAAAAAGAAAAAACCCAAATCCAAAACAATTTAAAAAAACAAACAAACAAATAAATAATATTCCAACTTTCCCTCTGACTTCCCCTTGCTCTGAACATCACCTCTGGAGGATAAGGCCTCTCCTGGACTGGAAGGGGGACCCAGGAGTAACACAGCAGGGAGCTCAGAGTTGCAGATGCAGAGGTCGAGTGGCTGCAGCGTGGTTACAGAGTCACAGGGGTACAGAACCCACCCAGTGAACCACTGGCTGAGAGCAGGCAAGTGCACAAGAGTTTGCAAGACCTTTTTCTTCCACTCAAACAGTAAAATTTCTATTTGGAATTCAAAGGCTGCTAGAGGCAGCCTCCCTGTGTCCCTCACCAGTGCCCTATATCCCTGAAGGAGCACAGCATGAGCCCACAGCTCCAGCAAAGGCAGGAAGCAAGCTCTGCTCAAAGGACCAGTTGGGTGTGTCTGGGTGTCTGCCCTTCCCCTGGCCCAGCCATGCTCATCCCAGCCCCTGCTGTAGGATAACTCTCCTGGCAGACATGGAGCTGGCACCTCTTCAGGCCCACTGGGCTTTGCTGTGGGCACAGTGTGCCAGGGGAAGGAGGCTCCTTGGCACAGGCACCAAGGGATGTGCAAGGTGTGCACATCACCCCCAGCAAAAATCTGCTGCCTTAAATATGGGCTTCTCTGTGCTTTTACATATGAACAGTGACTGTGAAAATCCTGCCTGCCCATCTGTTCCTTAAAGGTTTCTTTCTTTTGCTGTGTGTTAGAATTTCTCCCCAAATCTTCTTCAGCGGCACAAATCACATCGGTGACATTTATAGGTTAGGTAAATGGTATGCTGATGACATCATCTAAGCACACTAACAGGCACAACTAGGTTGTCTGTGGATAGCTTCAATACTATGGACTTCAAGCTCCATTTATCCTGTTCTCAATGAGTAATAATTAAAATGTGCAGTAACAGAAGTATTGTTCTGAGAAGCAATAGCCCTACCACACAAAACCCAGAAATTTTCCCAATAGAAGTGAGCTTTCAATCAACAGTTTCAACCAGGGCACAGAAATGAAAACTCTGATGTTTAAAATGTAGAGAGGAAAGCAGCACAACAGTAAAAAGATGGGCTTACCTTGCATTGCATGGAGTCATCTTGTTTCAGGCCCAAGGAGCAGACGCTGTAAATTTTTGCCACTTCAGACTCTGCACGTCTGGTTGTTGCAAAGTGATTTTTCTTCCTGGCCATTCCTTACTATTCTCCCAGCCTGCCTAGCAGGCACAACTCAGGAATTACCAATACCTCGGCAGTGACACAATTGATTAAGTATGAGCAATACCAGCTTGGGTTTTGCATTCAGTCAGAGCTCTGTAATGGCAGCACAAGGGGCCTCGCTTGTTGAGCAAGAAGGGCTTTATGTCATTTGTCCCTAGAGCAAGGCACAAGTGATCTTGACGGAGAAGGCAGCGAACATACTGTCAGAAGCCATATTCACAGGGAAAAGGCAGAACAATGGAGATTAAATGACAGGGCAGAAGCAATGAATTAAATCATCCCTGAGGCTCCGATATTCCAGGCTTCCCCATGACACCTGCAAGAGGCACAGGGGAAGACCTGGAGCAAATCCCTGTGGAAGTCTTGCCGTCTGTGCCAACACTCTGATGGAAAAACTGCAAAATCACTTGTGGCTCTTCTAAAAATCATGGGCCATACAACCTCATGTCCACCTGCACACTCCCTTTTCAGCCACTTTCCAGTCTGAAAACTGGACTGGGAAACAGCAGTAGAATTGCTTTGAATCCAAATATTTTTAACTCTTTCTTTCTGTAAAAAACATAACTCCTGCCTGCCCTCCTGCTGTACTACTGTAGTTCACTTCCAAGTAGTAAAAAAGAAAGGAAAATAATTACTTGCTGTAAATCAAAGGAGATTGTGTAGGCCACTTACACACTTCTAACTTGGTAATAATTCCATTCTTCCAAAGGACAGGAGGCATCCTGAACCCACACCTGTCCTTTCAACACTTGCACCCAAACCACCACAGCAGAGCCCTCTGCACACGAGCATCTTTTCTTCCAGATGCCCTTCAAGCTCTTCTGTGCTTACATGGACCCATGAAAGATATTTTGGCTGGGAAGATAGTCAGGAGTGATTTTGGATTGTCACCTGAGAGACACAGTCACAGTTCCAGACCCAGTGCCAGGGAAAATTAAATTTTCCAGTCAGGGAAAGAACTGTGGAGGAAACGGGAAAACTAGATGTCTGCTCTGTCTGTAGCAGCCTGATAGCTACCATGTACTCCCAGACCAGAGGGAAGACACCTTTGATTAAGGCATGAAGACAAACCCCTGGTCTGAGTCAGATGGAAAATTTAACCCTTGATACTGCCTTTTCCAGATTTATGCTGGGAATGGAACAATGACTGTACAAGAGTGAACAGCAACATTTCAAAGTCTTGGTAAATAAGTTCAAGATCCAATTACAACAACTTACTGTTTCCTTATATTGAATAAAAAACATTTACTTCTGTGAAGCAATGGTTCAGGCTGGCTGTAGGTTTGTGAAGTTCCTTGCTCCTTTCAATTCAGTAATACATGTGGATGATGGGCACTGCTCTCTTTACTGCCCTGTATGCCTCTTTCCTGCTGTGCTGCACTACCCCTGTGCCTCCTTGGACCATCCCTCAGGTTGGTACAAAACTCAGGGATCTTCTTATCTGCTCTCAGCTCTGTCAGGAACATTGCCATGGTAATCTTGAATTTTTATGTAGCTTTTCTATCTCTTGCCTGTAAAATGAAAGTGACAATAGTAATTACTTAATACTAGAAAACTAACTGTATTTGTAGGCAGTCTCTCTGTGCCTCATTTTCCAAAGAGTTTCAGGTATGAATCCATTCAGGTATGAATCCATCCTCTTGTTCCTCCTCATTATTTACTTACTTTCAAGACATCAGGGCAGGAAAGGCCACAAACAACAGTCATAGTCCTGTTGCCAGTGTCCCATTGCCAAACCTCTGAGCTTGCAAGGAGGTTCCCCTGATGCTTTCCGTGGTTACAGGGCTGTGCCCATGTGGAAGGAAGACATTTATGTCTGCATGATATCAAAGATTGTGGGGTCTTAGTTGAAACATGAGGCCTCTAACCCCCACCACTACAAAAAATAATCTTCAATTGATGCCAAAGAGTCTGTATGCCATGCTCAGCACCTTCACTAAAACAGCATCCTGTGCCTGCTTAAAACAGAAGAGAAAGTTACAAAACAGGAGCCACCACCTGTTTGGGAGTCAGCCTGAAATCCACCAGCAGCAACTGCTGCCTCTGCTCAAACAAACAGGGATCTGATGTTGCACAATTCAACTGCAAGGGGAACGTGACCAGCAGCAATATTAAATAATTTATTTTAATCATTCACAGTTGCTTCATTCATTATCAATATGGGACTGTTTTCCATATACTTTTCTCCTCACTAAAACAGGTTTTCTATGCAATTTTGTCCCAACTTCAAGTTGGATACAATCCTTTTAAAACTAACTGCTCAAAAGGCGAAAACTAAACTCTTTGGCGTATCTTTGGAAAATTAACATCATTTGTGTCACTAGTAAGATATCCCTGGGGATTTTGTTGAGCCAGAAAGGCTGTGTTTAGGCTAGTGACTGAAACACATCTTCGAGAGCCCCGGAGCGTGTGTCCCTCCACACAGCTGCTGCTTCCCATCAGGGAGTCGTGAGGCTGGCACCCCTCTGCTGCCACCACCACACCTCAGCAGAGAGGGACGTGCCTTCAGCACCACTCCATGGCTTCCTTAACTGCTGATATTGCCAGTTTTCCTGTACCTGCAGCTGCTTGTTGTTTAGACAGCTTCTATAATACTGGAGAGCTGCAATGACTGCTCTCAAGCCTGAAGCAGTATTTTCACTGTAAGCACTGCTGCTCAGCCCGTAGAAGTGGAGCTAAGAAATTCTGGGGGAATTTTATCTGACAAATGTAAACATGGTATGCATGAATTTTCATTAATATTTCACATGAAGAAAACAAGGATAAATCAATTAGATTGTATTGCAATTTAGCCACTATCTCTGGTGATAACCAACCACACCAAACCTACAACTCTCTTCAGTTTCCTCAGTTTGAAATTATCAAGGATATTTCTTTGTGAACAGCTTTTTGCTTGCTGAACCTTCTCTCAAGAGCTTACTTACATATTTTGATTTATAACTTAAGTCTGAAAATGTTTTTTTTAAGTTCTCTGTCTGCATTCTGTGGTCCAAAACACACAGTCCCTCCAGGGCCCTTCTCAACCCGCACTCCCTTCACCTCTGCAGCTGCCCTCACTTTACTGCACCTCCTCTTACAGGGCTGCACAAGGCACAAGAGGAAAGAAGTCACTTGGTAGCAAACCCATCCACAGAAGGTGATGGAAACAAATCCCACCAGCTTCAGAAAGCTTCATATCTACCTGTTAGTTATATAACAATCCTCCAAAAGTATCCAGGCTGTGGAATATATAGTCACAAAACTTTAGGAGCTCCCCCTCAGATTAGTACCAGACTCCAGTGAATTCAACCAGAGAGGCATGGACACCTTCAAACTGTGCAACCATAGAGCTGTGGACAAACTGCCAAAATTCTGTATTTATTTACAAAGAAGCATCTAACTCCTCAAATAGAACATCGAGCTAATGTCAGCATTAACCCAGAGACATATAGCTGTGTAACAGCAATTTAAACTGATTTCAGAAGAAAGCTGAAGGTATCATACTAACAAAATGCACTTTATGACCTGGTCCACACCTAGTTTTAGACACCTCAGAGACCCTTAATGGTTTGGGGCTTTTTTTCTTTGTGGGGGTTGTTTTCTGGGTTTGGTAATATTTCATTTACAGGAAGGTTGAAGACTGTATGCCAATATATGCACTTGCACCATATTTCTTTAAATATGTTCCAGGAAATGCCATACTGATGAACTGCTCTGTAATGTAATCCTTCAGACTGGGGCAATTCATAAGATTCCAAGAACAAAAAAGCTTTTTCAGCAGGTATAGCTAATCAGGAAGTGAGTACATGCCATATTAGTATCCCCTTAGGGTTTCCAGTCCTCAACCAGAGGTGGTCAGTTTGTTGTTTTGCTGGGAAAGCTGTCACAGGACAGACAGACTCATTAGAGCTCCATTTCCACGTTCTCTGGAGTTAAGAGCAGAAGCTTTGCCATGTCTGCTCTGAGATCTTTATTGGTTGTAAACCAGGACAGACTTGAAGGAAAATTCTCAGCCCTACAGTCCAAAAAGTTCACAGTGTAAGAAACAATTCACACCAAGGATAAACTGTGAAATGCATTCCTTAAAGTGTTTTATTATCATTTTTCTTTGAGCCTCGTGCTGGAGGTAGATATCTCTTTGACACAAAGCCTTTTGTCCCACAGCCAGTGTTAGAGCTCCAGGGACAAAACTGCAAATTGGTTTCCAAGTCTATTTTAGGAATGGCTTAACAATCAGAAGAGGAAATGTGATATTCAAATCAAATGGCTAAATTTTTCAGTAATAAAGTAATGATGTGAGATCTAACAGCACAGAACAACAAAATGCAAATATTCTAGCACTGAGTGGCTTTGCTTGGGCCAGCACCTGCTGGAGTCACACATTTCTATCTGCTGATTTTAGTAGGGAACAAGGCTGTAGGGGAGCTCCTAGGGGACAGAAGCCCAGGGGGCTGGGGCAGTCAGCTGTGAGCAGCACTCTGGCTGCAGCTGCATCCCCCAGCACATCATCATAAACTCCAGCTGCCCATCAGCGTCCAGCAGTCATCCACCAGGGAACACTTATTCCATCCCATGAACACCCCAAAATGCAACAGTTTGAGGGACACAGCAGCTCTAAATATTGCACCTTCCTTCTCCCTGCTGGAGCAGACTCCATTTGAAGAGGACAACAAATTCCACCAGGCTGGCACATCAGGCAATAACCAGCCCAGCGCTGAGGCACACAGCTCTCTGGAGCCTGGCTGGGTGTGACACAGATACCTGGGCAGCTAAGGGTGCCTGCACAGACATTCAGTCCAGCTCATCTCAAACACCACTGGTTCCAAAACCTCCGCTGATGAGGATACAAATATACATGTAACTAAATTCAGGTTTGTTTGTGATTAGCAGAGAGAGGTTTCTTAGTGTTAATATTAAGCTGTTTTTGAACTGGTACAGTTACTTAGAGTTCACTTGCAAAAGCAGAAGGCATTTATAGATTTTTGCCAGGGAAGTAAACCAAATGTTATCAGGTGACAGCATAATACAAAGGCACCAGAAAGAAGGGAGCAATGCCTATATACAGGAGTAAAGGATCCAGCCACCAGCATCCTCTGTGCATTCAAATTAAATGGACACACTGCAACTTTTCATCTGGTGTAAAAACGTACTGGAAAAGCACTGTTAGTGCAAAACCAGCTGAGCCTTTGAACTGGCTTGTCCTGTGGAGCACCTCTTGTGCATTTCCTTGGCCCTATTCACTCAACAAGTCACCCAACCATGCACCACCAATGGTGTGGAATCCAGGCACGTGCTGATTTAGGGGTGTCTGCGTAAACCACTGCTCAAAAATCCAGCTGTCGGTGTCATTGGCACTGGGGGCAAGTCGGTGCTCTGAGATGTGGCCACTTATGGGAAATGGGTATTACTCTGCTTATCTAATGGTCTGTCAGCATAGGGGAGATTTACTGAGGCAATTATCCTGCCTGTAACAGGGCCCTAACCTGCTACAGTCACACTGATGCAACTCTTAGTACTGAAGTACTTACCTGCAGTTCAAATTAAATTGCTTTGAATGCAATGTAATTATTACACTGACAGAATCATAACAGCAAATATCCCTTTGCAGACAAGTTCTAAGGAGTGAAAGGCTCTTCTGCTCTGGAAAACATTAGGCAGATACAAATAATGAATAATCAGATTTTCTTCTTGCTCCTATTATCTGTCTCTGCTAACAGCCTACATGTCAGGAAGGTTGAGCTAATGGACTGAGCGTCATTTTAGGACAACGAGTGTCTCATCTCTGGTTTTCACATGCTGAGTGACAGCAGGTAAGTCACCTGTTCTTTTTGCCTTTGGGTTTTTTAGCAGCACCAATATTTCTTCTAGCAAGTCAGTAGAGGCAAAATGCCAATTTAATAGTCACTGTCTGATTTTTCTATTTCAAATGGTTTTTCTTCTTAACTCTGACCAAAAAACAAGGTATCTATTGCTCCAGTTCCATGTTACACACAGAAATATGGCTCCTCTGCTCAATGCATCTGATGCTGACAGTTGCAAATGGTTTGCAAATTTAAAAACTATCTAAGCTCAAAACTCAGGTTCTTTGTGTGAGTCTAACCAGTGTAATTCTCTGGAGACAGATGAGGAAGAGAAAACCGCATTTGTTACCTTCAAGCCAGAGGAAGAAGTTGTTTCATCATAGCATTTTACCTGCAGTGCTGCAGAGATGCATGTGGTGATCTGTAGTGACCTGTGCATGTGCCATCACAGATCTCCAAAAATAGGTTTTTCTACATTAGCTCACCCTGCTAGATGGGTGGCACATGCAGTAGGTCACTATCTGATCGAAATGACTTTAAAGTCTATTTGCTGATACGTCAGTGTTGGTCTAGTCTCAAAAACCACACCTCACTACAACCCAAGAGCTGTGCTACTGTTCCAGACCATGATGGGCTGCAGAGACAGCAGCACCTGCGAGCCAAGCACTGGCTTACAGGATCCCATGTGTCTCTGGAGACCCTGATACAGCATTGCTCATGTCTTTGTCAGCCACGGCCCCCTATTCCCAGTAAAGGCTCTATATGGTCTTCATAGGCACCAATCTGTGCCCTAACTAGGAGGCTTTCAAAATTAGGGGATAGATAATGTCATGTATTTGAGGTCTGGATGCCTGGACCATCAAAATGACTTCAGCCATTCTTTGGGGTAGCTAAATCAGAGAATTATTTTCTGAGACTGATTTTCTCTGCTTGCATAACTAACAGGTGGGAGCGAGGGGCAATCTTCCTTCTGATTTTCAGGTGCCTGCCAGCACACAGGGATGTGGGCAGAGCTGCCAGAGGCTTCAGCAAGTGCCCAGTCACCGTGAGAAGCAGCAAAGCTCCACAATCCCCTGAGGAATTCCTGGCATCGCCACTGGGGGAACCATGCCACGCTGCAAAATGACCAGTCAAGAGTTCGGCTGCTCTGTACCCCTCACTTCGGGTCTGGACCCTATAGAGTGCCCTGTACTGAACGCACACTGCACCCTGCCCTCGTTTCAAGGAGTCCTGGCATGGAAGAAGTGTTTCAGAGACAAAAGTTATGAGAAACTTCTAAGCAGATAACAACATAAATGAGAGGAATACAGTACCCCTTTACAGCCCAACTGCAAATAAGTGAAAAAAGACAGTGCTCCCAAGGCAACAGCCTGAGATGATTCAGATTAAAAGCCAGTGATGTGCCATTATAATCCTGAGAACACCTGGGGATGTGAATTTTCCCCCTAGTATTTTTGAATAGCAAAGTGTAAATCGTCTGAGAAGGCATGTGTGTCCTTCTCCACCCAGCTGGCACAGGCTATGGTTAGCAGCTAGAAGAGATGATGTGTCCTGTAAAATACCTGTGAGAAAAAAAACCATGGTGAATGTACTAGCACATGAACATGAAAATATAAAAAAATCAGTATCAACAAAGCATGAAAATATCAATGAAACAATTGATTCTTCAAAACATGGAAAATGTGCATCTACACTGTTTTCCACAAAGCAGCTAAAATGAAAAACACTAGAAACATCTCACACAGGAACAGTTTTTAATCAATAAAAGCAAAGGTGGGGATACATAAAGGTAGCATTTGCATGCTACCCACTGAACAGTTTCACACACTGAAATGTCTCCATGAAATCCTGGACTCCCTGAGAAGTCAGTTTCATCCATTGAGAATAGATGAGGTCTTCCACTCAAGAAAAAAGGGATTTCAAATTTAAGTCATCAGTGGTGATAACACCTGGAAACTTTCTGCATTATCATATCTTTGCTTTTTGATTCAAAAGTATCCTGAAATTCTTAAGTTAGTATCTCTCTCAAATATTCACAGCTTAATAAAGTGTAACTGTCATATGCTGCAAATACTCACTTCACATAATCAAATGACCAGTTCACGGTTTTGCAGGTACTAAAATGTGCACGCCCTTACCTGACAAACAGAAAAAATTCAATTTCATCCATGTGGACCACACTTTCAGGCATGTGATGTGACTCTTGGGGTTGCCTTCTGCAAGGCCAGGAGCTGGACTTTGATGATCCACGTAGAATCCCTTCCAACTCAGGATATTCTATGATTCAATTAGCAGAATGACACATTTTAAAATCAGTATTCCCAAAGCATCTAAATGTATGACTCATGTAAGTGTTGAACTGTACAGTTTTATATTTTGAAGCTTTCATATTTTCATATCTATTCATATACCTTTTGAATGAGGTTGTTCATATTTGCTAAACTAAAAAAAATACAAGTCTTTGAAGGCATGAGGAAAACTTTGAGATATTAAGTTGTAAAACAGAAAAAGAGGCAGAGATCACACAAGCAAAGAGATGATAAAGATCAGCATGACATGGCCACCTTACTTTTGGGGTGCTTTTCTTAAAAGTATTAGATAGTCAGGAGATGCTGAGTATTTACCTTCAGAGAAAAACAAAGCCCATCTGAAGATGCCAGACAATCAGCCTGCTCTTGATTTTCACTTCTACTGTGCTAAGAGACATTCTGCCTCACCTCAGCAAGCCTCTAAAAATCCTGTAAAGAGTATGACAGAAGGTGCCTTTACTCCAGGACACGTGGATATCACAGCACAGGGAATCAAATAAATATCTGGAAAAGTCATCAATCACAGTGGGAACACTAATTTCCTTCAGGGTTTTCCTATGGCTTCTTTTCAATTTGGTGCCTCCTTAATTTTTAATCTCTTGCCTAGAATCCCAGCACAGAGTGGGGAGCAGAGTGGGTCATCCCAGGCAGCATCATGAGCTCCAGTGCTCCAAGCAGCTGCTCCAGGCACGAAGGGAAGCTGGAGATGAAGGGCATTGTGCACTTTTTTAGGCGTAGGTTGTCAGCGAAGTTGCTACGCCTGACACTTTTTTGGTGCGGGCACTCGTTTCTAGGAAACACTTTGGTAAACAACTTTGAAGTCAAAATGAAAAATTACAGCCTGAGTGCTTTTTTTTGCTTTTATCCGCCGTACCTTCATGACTGTACTTGTCCATTTAAATGGCAAAACAGTGCTGAATGCAAACAGCCTCCTTCTGCAGGCTGTCTCCACAGTTCAATTACCAGTGCTTTAACAGTGCTAATTAGCATTCCTCAGAGCTAGATCTCTTTGAGTGACAGGTAACCATGGAGAGTCACAATCCTGTAGGTGATCAGCAAGAGTCTGACTTTTCTTTTTAATTAAAAATTAGAAATGCCTTAAACAAAAATAATAATTCACTGATTTATGCTATTATCCCAGGGTTGCCAAGGTGGTGAGAATAACATTAGTGTAGTAAAAATGAAACAATTTTTAAATGAATAGACTAGGGCAATAGAAAGGAGAGCAGATTTATTATCTGTAACAAGAGAATGTACTCATAATGAAGGTACAAAATAGTAGACACTTCTCCAGAGAGTTGGCATGGAGACCAAAAATAGGACACTTTCCTGAATGTAGGATGGGAGTGCCCCAATTTATTTTAGATTTTAACAAGATAGGTAGATAAATACTAAGTCTGTTGCACAAATAGAAATTTAATAGGGATATCATTTCAGTAAAATTTAACCGTAAGTTTTCTTGAGAGATAATATTGCATCTGGTCCAAGTGGGAGCCAGGACTGGAAATTGAATCAGCCAGATAATCAATTAGTGAAAATTGTTTTCAATGTAACTATGCCATTTCCCATCAGCTAATGAGCAAGGTCTCCCTCCAGAAATGGACTCCAGCAGCAAAAAATTAATAGTCATACTTTTGAAAACGGCAGTGGGTCTAAGTCAACATTGTTGACCCAAACAAATCTGAATATTATTCATCAACAAATAATAAGGAATATTTTTAAGCTGAACATGCCAAAGATAGGAGAACAGATAAATGAATATTTGTAATTATGAAATATTTCCAAAGACCAAGTAATTTCAACCCAGCAAACTCATTAATTGTAGATTCTAATGAAAATAACTGCATATAAGACAATAAAAGTAAACAGATGATTGAGCAAAAATTATTCTAATAACCAACAATCACAATGCAGATTTCTAGCCATTGTTCATAGGCAAAATCACGGCTGTTAATTGTGAAGCATCTATTCAACAAGGGATTTCTAAACCTTCTCCATATAATTTCTTTCCTATATGTAAAAAAAGCCAAAAACTTCCAAACCCCAAAATCAGTATGGCTTGTTTTCATATGAAGGTATTTACATCTTTAATCTAAATGAGAGTAAGATTTAACCTTATACAAGAAGGAAAGAACTGAAGGTAATTACCTCCCTATCAAAATTTCTGTCGGATTGTCTAGAACTACTTCAATTTAAAATTGAAAATTAACCAAAAAGTTAATTTCTACAAGTCCTGGGAGGACCACTTTTCTAAAAATACAACTAAAAAAACCCAGATAGCTTTCCAATTTACCAAGTATAAATGCATAATAGGGAATAGTAAAATAAATACCCCATTTTCAGCTCATTTATTTAATGTTTTAAGCTTACAAATCAATAACAAAGCATCTATCTATAGCTATAAAAATATGCAAACAGCCAGGGATAATCACAGTTTTACTGAAGTTTATAATATAGTCAAAGAAAGAAAGAAAAAAAGAAATTATGAGACATCTCTAAGTCTAATATTATCTTTCATTTCTTCCTGTATTTACAATCACTGAAAGATTTTTTAACTCCCTTGAATGCTCTGAACTTTTTCTATTTGAAGGGGAAATTTTACAAGCAAACAAATCAGAGCTCTGGCTTTGTGCTGTTAAGGGACTCAAGCACTTCCCAGCTCTTATCCAGAGAGATCTCAGCACAGCCACAGCACCAGGCTGGCTCATCCAACCCTGGCACTCCCAGGAAATTCAGTTTGACTCCTTACTGATTATCCACACACTCAGGCACATCTCTCCAAATTTTTACGTCTTGTAATCTTCTTCTGACTCTCATATTTCAAGGAAATAATAAATCCAGTTTTACGATAAAGCTATTTTGCTCCAAATCCAGTCTGCCTGTGCATCCATGTAGAAGGGCTCATTGAAATACTGCAAACTTTAATCACCAGCATGGACGGAAAATTCTTAATGAAAGACAATTAATTAGCAGAAAATAAGCCTCAGAATAAAGGCAGCCTGCTTTCAAAACCAGGTTTGTCAGCTTGTTTTAAAAGCTCTTCTGCTTTCCTTAATCTCTAGTGCAGTGCAAGGGAAGCAGCAAGGGGAAAGAGACGGCTCATGCAGGAATGGGGTAGGAAAATAAACCCACCACTCTCTTGCCACATCTGCTCCTGTCCGTGCTCTTGGAAAGACACTTTTCTATCTGCTGAACTGTCACCTACTTAAAGAGAAAGTAGATTTGAGCAACTACAAAAATCACAAAGATTCCTGTCAGTAAGTTCCAGATTTAAAGAGGTAACAGAAATAACCACAATCTGAAATGCTGAAGAATTTTTTTTTAAATAAATGTGTTTGTGTTTAATTAAAATAATTGAAAAATTAAACTTTCTATAATATTACTGTGCTATTTAACAGTTTATATTCTTCTTTCTTCACTTGCCTAAACAATGACATCCTGGCAAGTTTAGGGTTTCAAAGATTAATTATCCAAAGAGGATTCATTTCTTTCCCTTCATGTTGGTAATGCTATCAGCATGCTTATGTCGTACTAACAGGCTATAATCCACTCTCTGCAGCATCAGAAATTCTGAAATACAAAACAAGATCTCTGCTGGCTCTCAGCTGAGGGATGAAGTTCATTGACAAAGGGAGCTGGTAAATTCCCCCCCAAATGGCTCTCAGATTTTCTCAGCAACATCTCTCGATATTACAGCCCCCGTGCCTTGCCCTGTGACTGCCAAGCTGGAAGGACTCCTAGCTGGAATATCTTGATTTTCTTAGTTTCTTTCCCAAAATCTTTGGCAATAAATCCATCGCTCTCATCCATCCTCAAAAAATCAATGCAAGCAATCCAGTTACCTTCAGTAGAACTTGTATCAAGACTTAAATGTGCTCCTCTTACCAATTCTGCAATTGTTTCTGATGGATATTTTGATATTAGTAAATATTTATAAAACTTCTGAATTTTATATAAGCTATTATTTCTCCTCTTCCCTGACAGAAACCCTCTGGCTATGAAAACTGGCTGGCATTTTTCTGAAACCACACTCTGCTTCTGTTCTTTCAGCTTTCACTACACACATCTTAAAAACAAAATAACCTCAACCCAATCCAGTCTTCCCATTAATCTACCTGTAGATAGGCAGCATAGGGCAATATCAACAATATTTTCTTTTTTTTTTTTTTTCTTTAAAGGGTCCATAAATCTTCAGTAGCCTTTGATTGTGAAGATAGCTCCCAAAAGCAGGAGTCCTCACAGGTGGTGCTTTAACACACTGTCCCTGCTGTGATAACTTTATCTTGCTTTCATGATTTCTTTATGCTTCGAAATGTTTACAATTTGATGCAACACGTTTTCCAAATAACATTGTTAGGCACACTAAAAATCTGCTGTTTAGGAGTCCCTTTGGATGACAGAATAATTATATGGCTGAAAATACTTCCTTCAAGATAAGAAGCAAAACCTACTGAAAGCATTAAAGAGAAAAGATTGCTGTCCTGAAGAATAGAAGGTAATTCTGTAAGCTGTGCTTCTTGCTGCAGAGCCCAGGCTGGGGCTCTGGCCCCCTCCCTGGGGTTCAGGCTTGCCCTGGGGGTGCCCAGGCTGGAGCCTGCCACAAGCCCTCAGACATCCCTGCAGGCTGAGCCACAAAGCAGGGCTGTCACCTTCTCTTAATTGCACCCTACGCTGTATTTCCATCAACCTCAGGAGAGCCCTCAGGTGTGTTCTGCTGCCTGCACTCAGAAGCAGACACCCTGCCCGTGGTCAACAAGGAATCCACCCTGCTCCTGACTCCAGCACAACCTAAGAGATCAAAAGCTGAGTGTGGCACTCACTGCTACTTATTCTCCTGTTATAGTTTGTGTTAGGTCCATTTTTGAGTCATTTTATAGACATGGCAAACTGAGACTGGACTATGGATCTGCTCTCGGGCTCCCTTGTGAAAGGCACACACAGGAATGGCATTGTTTTCATGTGCCTACATTTTGGTTAAATATGCATGGCACAAGAAAAGAGAAGGTGTAAGCCAGACATTCAAGAAAATAACTTTTGCATCTCTGTTTTTAAAGAGGCTGCTGGAAAAGCTGCTGACAGCTGCAGAAGCCCTGCCTAGTTTGGCTACTCCTTTCAGACTTGGTGTCAAAATGGAAAATTTCAGTGCTGTCCAACAGAGACGCTGCATTTTGACTTTCCCAGGAACAGGATAGAAAGTGGAAACTAATGAAAGTCTACTCCAGTTTTTCCTTTGGCATCAAAGAGGCTGAAACACATCTAAAAGCCTAGAAAGAAAAAAAGTAGATTTCACCGTCTGATTCCAAACAAGAAGAATTAATTGCAAAGAAAGAAAACATTATCACAAGACCACATATTGAGTTTAAAATGTACATATTCACGTAGCTGCACACATGTTAGAAAAATTCCAAATGCATAGGGGATAAATTTAAGTTTCAGCAGTGTTAAAAAGCTGTTTGCTACTTCCTTATTTCAGCAGGCCATAAGTGATTTTTATATTCAGCAGAATAAGACAGAACGTATTTCCTTTAGGTACAGCAAACTAAGTACCTTGCAATGAAGAGCTGCGTTGTTTTGTTCAAACTAAAGAGAAATCGCTGATGAGTGAATAAGAGCATGATCTGAAGCTTATTGAAATCAATGGAAAGATTCTCATTGACTTCTCCAGGCTTTGGATCAAGCCTCAAAAGAGCAGCGATTTCTCTCTGATACAGCAAGGAATCAATTCCCTCTCCCAGTGGTACTCTAAATAATTCAATATTTTGTCTCAGATCATTTCCTAAGAAAAATGATGAGGATGTTGTATAAGTGGGCGATACCCTGAAGTGACAGAGTTTACAATGCACTCAGCCATGTAAAACCTGCTCTGTGCTGTGTGGCTGCACAAAGGCAGGGCACTGGGAGCAGCCCTCCGACGCTCCAGTCCCTCCCCGCCCGCCGGCCAAGAGACAGCGTGGTCCTGCTTCTCCTCCCGCTGCCCAGGACAGACGGTGAAATTTTCCTAAATCCCAAGGAATGCCCGCACCGTGATAGTTCCTTAAAGAAGCAGAATTATTTTGTCTTTGAAGTAAAATCATGATCTCTTTGCACAACTTCTTCTGATGTGCACAGAAGCGCAAAAATTGAAATGTTGATCATGTTATTTATCAACAAAATAGATGCTCTCACCAAAGCTTTTGCTTTATAGAGCAAACATTATATGGAAATAATATCTTCCTTCTCAGCTCTTTTGTTCCACTTGAAGAATTAATCAGTACAAAGCAAACCAGCATTAGATTGAGGAGCTGTGCCCCAACCCTCAGCAAAATCTTACTAGTTTTTATTCTCCTGCCATAATCCGGTGGCCTTCTGCACACTGATCCTTTTCTCCTGTAAACTGGAGAAGGCTGCTACAAGTTGCTTGCGGGGAGTTTGGAGGTGAGGCACAGGATGCACGCTGTCTCCTGGACACAGCTCCCAGCCACGCTTCCTTTGAACCGTGCTGGGATGGATTCTCCCCGTTTGCACAGGACACCAATTTGCAATACACAGTTTTAAGGTGGGGAGGGATAATCCCACTTCTGCACTCCCACCTGACAGCTACCTAGAAGCAGATGAGAAATGGGCAGGATGAAATTGGTACTGAGCTGTAACTGGGGCGGTGATCCCCCTTCCTTGTGAGTTACACCTGCAGGGAGGAGCTCGCCAGGCAGCACCTGTGATGACTGCACACATGGCAGCTCTGGCACATCCCTCTCTTCATCCCCCACACAAAGCACAGCCATACTTTCATCATCGCTTGTGGAGAAATACTAATCAGCACCTGTCCAAGCATGCTCCTGTTTCCCTCCCAGCCTCCTGCACACAGCTGTACTCACAACCCCTGCTCCCTGTGCATTTCATGTGCTTACAGCACTGGCTGCTGCCTCGAGTGCACTGTGGTGCCAGTTCCAAAAGCTTGTCCTGACTCCTGTGCAAAGCCTGGGAGTCCTCACGCACTGAGAGATTTGCTGCCAAGGCCAGCTTCTCCTGCCAGCTCTTCCATAAAAGCAGGAAAAGGGACGGGCTCTTTCCCTCTTCGGGGCTGCTGAGTTTCAGATGGGTTTTGGAGATCAGCTGGGCATTTGTGCCAAAGCCCACCCCGCTGCTCAGCGAGGCCAGCTGACTGCTGCTCACCACTGGCACAGCTGGGACAGCCATCGGGCATGGCTCACTGCCCAAAACACTTGAGAAATTGTCCTCATGGCTGGTACAAAACACCTGCTCTCCTGTCACACACCAGGAAGTGTCTGGTCTTGGCAAGGCCAGAGAAGGGGATCCTCAGCATCCTTCCTCTGCCGTTTGCCTAACATTGCCACATACAGCCTGACTCCCCACCCACCCCCATTTCTGCTCTAGTTTCAAAATATTATACTTGCTAAATTGAGCTGCTACCCAGAAAAAGACACTCAGAATATTTCTGACACATCCTTCAATTTTGTCAGAAAGTGCCCTTTTGATTTCTCAGGCATTGCTACATTTAAAAACTATGAATTCCAAAGACATGATAATAATCACATAGTGAAAAACAGCATCCAGACTTCTACTCAGAGAAAAAAAAATGTCTGTAAATAGATGAATGTATTCCAGCAAATCTGATTGTTGCTTTTATATTATTGTCATCAAATCTCATACTTTTCAGGAAAAGGCTTTATAATAATGCAGCAATGTAACCCTTAGCTCTGTATCTTTTCATTTAAATTGTACTCCCAAACCTTTCAACTCAGATTCCTCCTCCTAAATAATTTTTTTCATTAAACAATTTGTTAAAATACCAAGGGGGATTTGGCAAAATAACATATTTAGGACTCACTGTACAAAAAATATGAACCATCTATTTGATTTGCTGTGTAAACCTACAAAGATGAGTTAATATCAACATCACCCAGCCATCTGAATTGCAGTAACAATGCTTCGTGAGCAAACTCTAAGACTAAAAACAACAATTTGAATTCCTTGGTTTAATTCACATTTTAAATTGGGTTTTAAAGAGAGCATAAACAGCTTTTTGCAGTTTTCTTATGAGCAGCAGACAAGAATAAACATTATAGTTAGAAGCTCTGTTTTAGTACGAACAATTTAAACTAGTTTATAAATGAAGCATTTCACCTTCTTGCATAGAAGTTTAGGCACTACACACAGAAGACATGCTTTTCTTCCCCCTTACCACATATGAGCACCAAACTGAGTCTTTACCCCTTTTCACTGTGCCTTAGACTCCACAGCTTGGAGTCACACTGGAAAGACCACAGTACACATCTGGGTGCATCACAGCAGCCTCATCAATAAGGCACAGGGTAATGCCTACATGTACCTCCACCCTGCACCTCCAACCATTTCATTTAAAGAACAGGATGAGACTGTCACAGTCCCATGAGTAAAGGTGAAAAGCAGCACAAGAATTTAGGAGTTATACATATCTAACCACAAAAAGAAATTAGCTGCCAAAACACCGCTTCCTTTTCTAATGAGCAAATTTATACAGCAATGAATGAAATAAATTTGAGATATGCTATTCATTACAAGCAAATTAAAAATGCTCAGAGCACACAGAAAGCAAATTTATCAGGGAAGACACTGCATCCAGTTGTCAAATGTATTAACCCCTGACTGAGATGGAGGAGAAATGTTCAGTTTTTTCTTTAACCAACCTTGGTCTATGTTATTAAACATTCCCCCCGCTGTTGATAAAAACCAGTGGCACAGGAGACCCCACACTGGCTGTCTTGCCTCTTTTCCACCCCAAGCACGGCTCTGCCTTTGGGAGGCTCCCAGCCAGATCCCACACCGCCAGGAGCATGTGTATGCCCGCTCTGCTGCCAGACACACAAAACCTCATTGCAGCCCCTTTGATTCTGTACTTTCTGTCCCTGCCTAGATAACTTCTCAGAAGCTGACAGAGCCCTTACAATTTAATTGGTGTTGACACCTTTTGAAGCAATGCCTTGAGGCACCGAGGGTCATTGTCTACTTTATCCTGCTTTTCTGTGGCTGCTTCCATTTGGCTACCTTGCAGCCTGTGGTGCTGTGGTGGCCCCTGCACTCTTCATTCATGTTTGTACTTGTACTGAGTCCCGTTACAAGGACCCTTGTTAAACGCCCAGCAGGCAGCACTGAATAGAGATTTTGACTATCTGGGATTTGAAGGCCTCTAGCAATAAGGGAGAAAGGCCTGTAAACACAAAAGTATCCCAGTAGCAGTGGGGTGTTAACGTAATCACACATTTATGCCACAGGACCTCAGGACCAAGCTCCTTACTGTCAATTCACTGGCTATTAAGCCTTGGTAATTAGGTGGTTTTCCATGACTTTTCTTTCCTGGGATTCACCAAATATCATTTTCCATATGTCCCTTTTTCCCAGAGCAGCTATACACCCTAACACATTCAATAAGCCAGGCAGATGGTACCACATACCAGGCTCTGAGCAGCCAAAGCCAATTCAGAACAAGAAAAAGGATTTGGTGTGGCATTCCCAAAGCTGCCCAGGAAACCTGGATTCAAAAATCACGGAGATCACACAGCCTTGTGATGGCAAACACATCTCTCCAGGTTCATCTCTACAGTGCCTGTAACAAGTGAGAGATTTCTGGGCAGTCTCATCCCCAAAGCAGCACTAGCATAGAAGGTGAACAGGACAGAGCACTTTGAGAACCATCTTTCACTTAATAAACAACATTTAATATGCATTTCTCTGATGCTTTCCAGATTTAAATAATTAAGTCTCTCAAATTTCCTACTGAAAATGCAAAGGACTCACTCACAAAGTGCCAGTCATCTTGGGCCACATCTCAGTAAAACTCAGCCTCAAACACCATATTGAGACTGTGCATGAATAAGACCATAACCAAATAAAATGGAAAATAACATTTTGGTTAAGTTAATATTTCAGTTAAGCAAGATATTAAAACATGGCCAGAATGACCTCAGTGGCAATTTCCTACTTGAAAAATTCCCTGCCCTCCCAAAAAACAGTCTTGCTCATCAAACCCGATGGCTGAGCTTTGCATTTTCCAGCATTCTCTCTGCCACGTTTCAGACTCTGCTTTTCCACAGTCACTCTGAAATCCAGCACTTCACCTAGAGAGCTCTAACAAATGAGACCTGTAATTCCACTATGGTGCTGCCAAATCCTTCCACATTCAATATCATTTGGTCCTTTGCCATCTGGGGGATCCTTGTCCCTCTATCCACAGTTCCATCAACCCCTTGCTTCTACTGTGGAAAAAAACAACCAGAAGCAGGACCTTGTGCACACCTGTATCCCATGGAAACTGTGTTCTGACTCCAGATCTTTACTCCTTGTTACCCTGCAGTCATGCCTCCCAGCCTCTCGTTCACAGCCATTCTCCTTCCCTCTGTCTCCAGCCTGCCTGAAAGAAAGCTGCAGCTCTGGGCTCTGTATCTGAACCAGTGCCATAATGATACATTTCCACTTTCCCTGCTAACCTGTGATCACTAGTTACCACAATTCAGAACAAAAACTTTTTCACACTAAGACAAAGCTGCATACAACTGCAATAAAAATCTTACCTTTCTCATGCTTTATCAAATCCCTTTGCATTTTTCTGTGTGCTTCTCTGGCATGGCGCATGGGGCTTTATGGAAGTACATCAAAGTCCAACAAACAGGGAAAAAAACACTCTTTGTAGGCACAGTGGAAGAAAGGAGATGTCTTGGAGAGGCCAGGCTGGTCTGGCTATGAACACACAATACAGAGATGCACACAAGCCACCTCCAATGAGAGGTGTGCTTGTTCAATGAGCTGAATGTAAATAATGCCAAGAACAGCTTCCAGCTCAACACACTTCAGGCAGCTTTGCCAGGAGAGGTTTCCTTTGGCTGACAGAGGCAAATGTGTGGTGCAAAGATGATTGTCCCACCACAGCATGAGTGGTGACACTTTGGTCCCAGGCTGCAGAGAAGTCACTGGATGAGATTTGGTTACATCCACCTAGGTATCTGCTTCCTTGAAGGCTAAAGCAAGTTATCACTGCTGAGAGCATGTATTGGGGCAGAACTTTACCTTTCTTCTATTTTCATCATCTTATATGTAGGCAGGGATTCTGGCTAAGAAATGGAAAGTAAATGAGCTGCTCTAGGATGGCCACTCTAGCCGAAGTTGTCACTTGCAATGAGTAAACCAAAGCCATAACTCTTTTCTCATGGAGGCAAGGACTTTACAGACTCCATTGCAAGGTACAGGATATTATCTGTGTACAGAAACAGCCATACCTGGTCAGGTGAGAGGCTAACTTCCCTTCTTCCATAAATGACCTTTGTTCCCTTCTATTTAAAAAAACCTTACCGAAGCTTGCCTTCCATTATTGTGCTCAGACTCTTTGCACCACTAGATATCCACCTATTCTGGAATCATGATACTCATTTAGAATATTTGGTGTTTCCCTAATGATTCATTCAAAATAGCACAACATGCAGAAGCTGTTCCCTCAGACAGAAGTGTTTTCTGTTGTATGCTTGTCCTGCTACTAAAGGGTTAAAAAGAAAACATTAATTATATTTCTGAAACATTCAATATCCCTCTTTGTTTGCTTTTTTCCTTTGTTTGCTTTTGGTGATATTTTTCTGAATCCCCTGTATTTTCTCTGAGGTGGGAAGAGCATATTCTTTTCAAGGACTTTGACACATAGAAGCTGCTGAGCCAAAGGAATCTCCATGTCTGCCCTTCCTCCAACATATTTTATGTGGAAGCTCTCTCCTACACCTTCCATGCCTCAGCCATGGGCAGGCAGGAAGGGCTATCCCTGCTCTTTTGAGAGCTAGCAAGGAGAGGTTATATTGAGGTACAGTCCACATCCAGCAAGGCTCACAAAGGCTCCCCTAACATCTGCTACTCAGGCTTGTGTCCTTGGGGCTAAATAGTCATGCTGAATTACAATGAGCTCCAAAATCTGCTCATTTTAGGGAGAAAAGAACTAAAAAAAGCCTGTGAGAAATGATGCTCACTTTTAAAAATTCAAAGGTTTATTAAACCTTAAGAAAATACAACAAAAGACTGAATAAGGAGAAGAGCGGCACTGGGGAGCATGGAACTAAACCGCCATGTGCTCCTCTACACAGTGGATGTTCTGCTTTTTATACTCTTGGCCCCTCCCAAAGTCTTGTCAGGCAACTTTTTCTGCTGTCCATGGGTGTCCATGGTGTCCATGGGTGGAGATTATTTTCTTACCACTTGAGTGAAGGTCAGGTGTTGCCATGCCGCACGTCCTGGTAACAAGTCTGCCCTCTCCACATGCCCTGACCAACAATACAAGGGCAAAGGAAAAAGAGAACTATGGGGAGAACATAATAACATAACTATACATCTATAAAACTCTTCTTAACGTATACATAAAATTCGTCCCTTAATTGTGAGAGCCAACCATCAGATTACCCATCTATAACAAGCCTAACTACGTTTACAAGGGGGCTTTACTCTCGCCTTGGGTTAGATTTATATCTGTCCTGGTTGTTGTCCAGGAGTTGACATCTGATGTCCAGCACACTGAGGATGAAACTGTACATCTGACTCTAGTTACCAAAAATAGCAATACTGATCCTACCAGGCGTCAGAGGGGAGATTACAAATGAGAGAAGGAGCCACCCCAGCTGATTGGATACACTTCTAAATCCTTTCCTTTCCACATCCCACATTTGCTCTTTATTAAAGCAAAAAAATAATAAAGCACTGTTTACTTTGTGCACAGGGTAGCTGTAAAATTTAATTAATCACTGTAGCTTAGCTTGCTGAGATTTTTCAATGAAAACCACTATAAAATGTAATGTTTGCTATAAAGAATACCCCTCAAAATTGTCTGACTTCCTGCTTTGGTATGGGACCAGAGACAGGACACTGCCAACAGTCCTGATTCAGCAAATTACTTGTAAGTAAGTGTACAGCTAAGCCAGTGGACACAAAAGTGTGCATTGATATGGTTGACTTGAGATGACTTAAACTGGTGCCCTATAGACTGGCTGCTTCTGCATTCCCTGCCCCCCCTCCAAGGGAGTCTGAATTACCAATATAATAACACTTCTAACATCAAATCTCACTTACAGATTTCCAAACACAGAGTCAAAGCATCAACACCTATTTAACAGTACCTTACTTCATGAATATCTCATAGGTCTGGATGAGTAGGTACTGCACAGTGTGTTACTGAACAAGAACATTTAGGATTACTGACCTAGGAAAAGCAAGATTTCCCACCCCACCCCAGCCCCATCCCTCCCCAGAACTTCCCTGGGATTTGCCCCAAGGTGTAACACAAGAATGCTTGTGGAGGTACAAAAGATCAATGCTGTATCTCAAGTGCTTCTTTGTCTTCTGGGTAATTCAGTTTTATCACATGAATATATACTCTTACAAGCTGATAATCCCTCTAGATCTCTCTTCTTCTAAATCACATATGCTAGAAGACAGCAAATATTCTCTTTTTTTTTTTTTTTTTCCCTAATTTACAGCCTTACATAAAGATTAGGACATAGGGAAGGGTTGAGCATACGTTTCCTCCCCCTGCAGGTATTATTTTCCCTGTTCCAATCTGAACAAAAAACCCTCACGGATTAATTTTTTTCAGTTACAAAGAAAGGCAGAAAAGAAGAGGGCCCTTAGTGAGGTACAATAACATGTGCTGGTTTTCTTGGATCAATTGCCAGCATTGACACTGTATTCTTCAGCTAGCAGCCTGTGATGAATGGTACCCTGTAGCATTGGAGAGAGCAGCAGCAGCCAGGCAGCATGGGTGACTGCATGCCCTCCTAACTGGCTGATGAATCAGGAAACTCAAGAGAGACTCTGAGTGTGGGAGCTGGAGTGGTAAATGTTTTCATCTTTCTCTTTTATGATCTTCCCTTCTCCGTTTATATAGGACATTTTAGAGTCTGAGCTTTGTTACAAACTATTAGCCCAAGGCAGTGGGCTGGGGACGTGAGATCTCATGGAAAGACAGAGCACGAGAAAGTGTGAACAACTGGAGCTAAATGTGATATTAGTGGTTTGTTGTTGGAGGAATTTCTGTTTGGATTGTAGTTCAGACAGTTGTCTTGATGTACTGGAATGAAAATCAGCACCCAATGCGCCTAGAGACAAACCACAGAACTGTCAAAAAAATACTTGCCTTTTTATCTTCCAAAATCTTGAATTCAAAATGAAAAGTCCCCATTCACCCACAGCACAAAAAACACAGCTTGGCACTCACAGCACTGCACAGTACTAAAGGAAACAAGAGAAAACAACAACCCCCAAGAGCACCAACATGAGACACTGGTGTATCTGACTGCCCACATTGCTCTGGCACACTCTGTGACACTGGACAGCCTAATTTCAAGCAATCTCACCTCTGGTAACGGCCAAGAATCAGGGAAGCACCCACTCAGACCTACCAGTTTGAATCTGGAATTCTGTTTTTGATCTGCATTTTCTTCCACACAGTAGAGAAGAAAATGGTTTTTGGTAAGTATATCATGACCCACATGTGAGCAAGGTTTTAACCTGTGCATGATCAGTTTGTTCATCTGCGTTGCAGATTCAGTTCAGACTGGTGTAAACTCTCTATTGCCTGGGAGCCACGGATCAACACAGGCCAAGGGGATGGGCTTGTGCTTGCATCCCACACTGAGCTGGGAGCAACACTGTGTTTGTCAGGTATTTTATACACCCAGCTCCAGCAGAGCTTGTGCATGGAGATTGTGCAAGGGCTTCCCAGAAAACAAAAAAAACCCCACACAGGTGTTCATTTAAATAGCTGTAGGCCCCCTGTGAGTGCCAGGAATTTCTCTCAACTAACTACAGCTCTTAACGACCAAGATGAGAAAGTGGGCACAATGAAAACAATACCTTTCCTGGCACTGTGTGCTTGGGATGGCCACACAAGAGACCACATACACAAAGATCAACATGGAGAGTCCATAGACAGAAAGGAATACCTGGGGACACACCAGAACATTTGATTTCTCTGATGGTATGGCAACCTCATTCAAATGTTTTAATTTAACTGAAAATTAGCAGTGATACAATGCTATGAGGTAAAATATTTCCTTGGGTTTGCTACTAAACATCAAGGTGGGAATCACTGTGGGACTGAGCTCATTCCATAGGCACATTACAGAACTGTGTTAGATGGCTGATAAATCTTACAGGAGCTCTAGAACTGACCAAACTGACCAAAATTAAAAATATCATCTATAGATTGTTCCCTTTTTGTCCCTCTAATTGTGAGATTAGTTGTGAGGTTCCCCTCCTGCCAAATAAAGGGTTTTTCTTCCACTTGAGGCAAACCAAACTGCCTGCTGGGAGAGCCCTGCAATGGAAACAGCTGAGGAGCAGAATTCCCAGGTGTGAGGAACCAAGGGCTATAACCAAAGGGAATTGTTGTTTCCTTATTATGTTAATCAGTTAACAAAATATGAGACCATAAAAGAAAAGGAGAGTTCCCCTTGTTAAATATTTGCTATTAAATCTCTGCAGGACTCCTACCATAAGTCAGAGAACCAGAGAAATCAAGTCATTTATTTTCTGCTCCATGGTGTACATGATGCCTGCAGGATGGGACCAAAATCTTCACCCTGAAGGGAATGCTAAGGATGGAGCTGTCTGCTCCCTCTGAGTACATCTTTGATGGGTGCAGTTTCCTCTCATCTTTTGCTCTCCTTCATTATTAAATTACTTCACAGGAAAACTTGAGACCTGTGGACAAAGCTTTTAATGATGGGAAACTGAATGAAGAAAGGCCAGGTTGGATGGGACTTTGAGCAACCTGGTCTAGTGGAAGATGGAAGGTGTCCCTGCCCATGGCAGAGGAACTGGAACCAGATGATCTTTAAGATCCCTTCCAATACAAATCATTCCATGATTCTGTGAATGTTCACATTTACATATCATTCACATTCACAAACCATAGAGTTTGATTTTCAAAAGCATAGGCTAACATTAATGAATTTACTGATGCAGCTTTATTTTCTAATTAATTTGTTTTTGCAATGTTTTGTAGTTTGTTTTTAGAATACTTTTAGACCATGTTTTGCCTGTCCTTGCTTATGGGAATGGGAAATTTTGAGTCAACTAAACAAAAGTAACTTCCAGGTCCTTCAAGCAGATGAAATTCAACATGCCTGTTCTGCTAGGGAAAAAAAAAAAAAAAAAAAAAAAAAAGGAGAAAACCTAATTAAGCCAAAGAACCACAAAGAAAACCACCATTTTCACACTTAGGTAGAAAACCATCTGAAAAATTGCAATAGTAAATCCCCAGGCAATGGAAAGATCCCCAGGGTTGTCAGCAACTTAGGAGACATTCAGTGATGGACTCTTGAGTGAGACAACCCCACATTAGAGATTATTTGACTGCGCAGTCAAAACAATCATACAGGCAACCCTTCAAGTCCATGAAGATTAATGACATACCTTAATAGTCTACCTCAAAAGAAAAAATAACAAGGAAAAGTCTTCCTTGGTCAACCACACCCATCAGAACACCTTCCCGTCACCTTCCTAACACTCAGACAAAGAACCCATTGACCAACTGTGTTCATCCAGCAGAACAAGGAGAAGGCATTGATGACGACCAATGAAGACACTGGTGAAGACAACAGGACAACTGCCACGTCCGGTGGCTTGGCCTGACAGATTGCAGGTCAGGCTGCCTTCAACAAGTCAGTATTCTGACTGGTGTGGATCACTCTAAATAAAAGTTGTGTTTTGTTCATTTCTACTGGAAGAAGTGTCTGCCGAGGCCAACAGAAGAACCCAGCAAGAGTGACAAATGTTTTGGTTACAGCTGCAAGTTGCTCTGGCAACTATGGGATATTCCAGGAATGTTTGCCCATAAGAAAGCCTAAACTTCTCTGGAATATATTGAAGTTTCTTATAGTTCAGGCACACCTGATATGTAAATAATCTGTGTCACTTTTAATAGAAATACTAGAAAAACTTGTTCTCCAAACAAGGCTAAATGAGGTTGCCAGAATTACTTCAGACAGGAAAATCAAGCTTTCCTATAATTCCAGTACATGGTAAAATTCTGTGGCCTTTGGCCCTCAAAATCTGGTCTCTATAGCAAGTCACAGTGCTGCAGCACTGATGAAAGTAGCTGTCAATGGTTGAGTCCTGAAGTGCCCCAACAGCCACAGCACACAGAAGTTCTGAGTCCACAACATAACACAAGCTTAAGAATCAGTGCCAGTTGTGACCCATCTGCTCTAACCTGACTGTTGTCTGGTGGTATCCCACCTACTGGCTCAGTCTGGGAGCCAGGTGAAGTCCATCTCTCCATTAACTAACAAGGTCCCACCAGGAGGGAAGAGGTGAAAACATCCTCATTGACCTTGTGGATCTCTGCTACTGTGATATAAATCCTGGAGAGAGTAGGGTCAAAATACACAACAGAAAAAATATAGATTTCCAGCCTTGAACTTTAGCCATGCAAAGACCACCTTTTCACCTCCAGCTCTATGATTCAGGCCAGAGGAGCCTGGTTTTTCCACTTGAATGGAATGGATGGAAATTCATATTGAGCAAAGCTCTTATGTAGAACAACCTAATGTCCTCCCGGCCTAGAGACCCACACTGTGCACGCGGAAAATGCAATAATGGCATCATTAAACATCCTCAAAGGCTCATTATTCCAAAGTAAAGATAAGGCACAGTGAAAAATGAGTACTCACTATACTTATCTTCAACAAGCAAAAGATATCAGACTTGGCCAGGTCAGTCCTGAATATTTTCGAAGCACCTGGAACTTGATTTTTTCTGCTATATGTCAGTCAATAAGATCAAACTTCCAGAGTTAACCTCTCAATTTGCATGGCAACAAAACACAGGAGAAGTCATATATTTATCAATATAGCTTAGAAAATATGATATAATAGAGAAATATTCACCATTGAAAGTAAAACAGAAGGACTAAATAAAAGGACTCCGCCTGCTTTTAATTTGAACCCCCAACACAAGGGAGAAGTCAAAACTCAAATAGGTACATATGTTCCTTTGAAAAGCTAGATCTGTGCCTGAACAAAAGAAGGAGGCTTTTCACTTACCTCCTGTGGTATCAAAGAGCCCATTAAAAACCAATAAAATATTATGAAGCTTTTTCCCTTTGTGAAAAAGTGCAATTAATGTCCTTCAGGAGATGATTATTGATTTTTATAAAGCAATTTACAGGCTTCTAAAGTCATGATTATTCAACCCTCTGGGGGCCAGAAAGGAAGAGTTTTCAGAAGTAGGAATTGTATTCTCATTTCCACATCAGCACAGCCAGAATTTACAGACTTCTGTTTTTTGGGGGTTTTTTTGGTTGTCTTTTTTTTTTTTTTGCCCCCAGGATATTTTTGTTGTTGTTGATGTAACAGTGCTCCAGCACAAGATTAATCCTTTTATTCTCTCCTACCTGAGACAGATTTCTTTCGTGATCTGTTCTTGAAGTATATTGCCTGTCAGATATTTATCCACTGCTCACGGCTGGTGGGTTGGATGCTCAGCAGAGTAGACTTCATGTCAGAAAATCAGCAGCTGCTCATATATCACAGTGGTCATTAGCAGAGGATCATTCTGGACCTTTGCCCACAGCACCTTGCTATGGCAAGAGAAAGGCTATAAAACCCTAGGCCCTGTCAGCTGTTGTCATTTAGGTGAGAATTTATCAGGTCTCAGAGTGCCCTCTGACTGGATTATTATGAATAATGAATGAAGCTTTATGCCACACTGAGGCATTAATAAGACTGGGATGACTGGGAGAAATTCAGTACAACATCATAGCAGTAACTTTCTGCGAGCAAGTACACAGCTGGTGGGCTCGCTGGATTCAGCCTGTGTTAGACACTGCCCCTGAAATGAGGAGCTCATTTAATTATTGAGCAAGGAGCACAATGCTTTTGGTTTAGCCTATGGGTGCTTTTACTGACCTGCTCACAGAAAGCTTGCAACAAAAGGCTTTCGACCCTCTAACCAAACTCATTTGCTCCTCTTAAGAAGCTGGATCACTGAGCCCTCCCCAGAATAAAAACAGTGAATGGCAATCTTCATATTTACTATTAATCCAGCTTTAAAACAAAAAGGATATGCAAGAGCAACCAGCTAACAACAATTCCCTAAAATCTCCTCACACAGAAGTCATCTAATCTGTTGGTGATAAATCTGAGGACATTAGCCACGATTACCAATATTCTTCCTTGTTTTTCCTCAGTTCATTCAATATGTATCCCTATGGTGCACAAATGAGAAACAAGGAAGGAAGGAGACAAAAAGGCAGCCACTGACCTAACTTGGAGGAGAAAAAAAAAGCAACAACAAAAAAGCAGATGCACAGCAGACTATTGGCAATAATCTACCTCCTGGTGTGGCAGTTCCAGCTGCACTCCAGAGGAATGAGCCCACAGAGCTGACAAGCACTTGAAGCTGTCATTTATCTTGGTACCAACTCCACTAGGAAAATTATTTTATAGGGCTGGACACACTTTTACAGACTCTTTAATAACTTAGGTGCATAATATCATTAAAACCTTAGGCTCCCAGTATCTCATATTACTGTGCTCTCAGCAAAAACAAAAACTGCATGGCCTCTCTTAGATAAACATGTTCTCTAAACTATTTTTCCCCCCTTTAATTTGGCATGCAGTCTCCGGGAAATCATCAATAATATTAGGCCAGATCTTCATTCTTCCAAATGGCCCTAAATAAGGAGGCAGGGGAGGAGCCTGAAGACCACCAACTGGTCAGAAAAAAATGAGTAATTCAGGAGGAATATTCAACTCGTTCCTCACACATGGGGAGTGTTAGGACTTGGCGTAACTCTCACATCAGCTTCTCCATTAACTGTTTTTACAGCAGAGCCACTGACACACAGCCAGATGATAAATGTCATCTTTTTCAAAGGGAAAATGCCTTTTTGGCAGGGGCTGGACATAGGAAAGACCCGTCTGGAAAGGTTTGGTTTCCATCTTGCTCACACAGTGGCAACTGGAGAGCAGGAGAACCACAAGGAATGGCAGACTGGGGACTGACACCAACTGTGGACAGCTCTGAGAGCTAGCCCTTGCCACCAGGGACAGCCTTGGGCACACAGCCCAACCAAAACTTTAACAGCAAACATGTCAGACAAGTTCAAAAAGCTTTTCTCCAAAATATTATCAACCTGGGTACCATAGTAACGTTACAAGTTTTATATGTATGCTATATATATATATATATATACACAGTATGCTACTCATACTGTAGCAACTCTCAAAGCAAATATTAGGTACATTAAAAGGCCTTAACTTGTCCCAGCTCAGTTTCTGCTCTTTGATCCTAACTGCTTTGACCTCACTGACTCTCAGGTAGGACCCATTTTTTGAGTATAATGTTCAAGATTTTGTTATTTAAGAAAAATCTGACCAGGAAAAAGAGGGAAATACTCACACATACAATTTTTTGGAATGATACGTAAGTTCTTAGGACAGCAAATTTCATTGTAATAAAGGAAGACCAGTTCAGTCCCTGTTTTGTAGTGGCAATATGGCCCCCTTCCCACACTTTTATTACTTTTTTGAGGAAAACAAATCATAAAAAGACAGCAATCCCTTAATTCCTTTATTACATGGAAATAAGCAAAGAAAATGTTTCATTTCATTATTTCAGTGTTAGACACCTCTAATTAAGACAAAACTTGGTGTAATCTGGAACTCTGAAACCCTACCGTAAAACTACTGAAATAGCAAGATTTCTATAGTATTTTCATTTTACTGCATTTGAAAGATTTATCATTACTGTCACTCACTGTATATATTTTTTATAATAACTTCATATTTTTGTGGCTTTGATCTAGAATGCCTCATATTTGCATCCTGCCAGTTTTGTTATGTATAGGGAATTTAAAGATGACAGTGCAATCATGTATGATTTTTTAACTTTTGGATCTTTGCATTTATCAGTCTTCCTCACAATGAGTCAAGAATGTAAATAGTCTATGTTTGATTCACATGGGTGAAAAAGCTTTGAAAAGCTGTTTAGAAAGCTAGGAAACAGAAAACTGAGATTTCTCTCTTTTTTTTTTTTAATTTAATAATCTTTGTGTCGTGGTGGTTTCCATCTTAGTAAGAGATTTTTTGTATGTTCATGGCATTTCTTCTGTAAGAACCTCCTGTTTTGCTAAATACAGACACAATCCTATTTTGGAGGGGTTGCAGCATGAATTGAAGTAAAAAGCAGACTCACAATTAATTGAAGCATCATGGCCACAGGTTGTTTTGTAGGAGTTTTTTTGTCTTTTGGGGGCTTTGTGTGGTTTGGGGATTCTTCTCTTTGTTTTTAATGAATCTATGGGGATCTGGGTAACAACAGGAACTGGGTGTTCACCTCACCTGGTTTTCCTGAGTGTGTCACAGGCTAAGCCTCATCTGTGATGTTCATGTTAAGTAACTTTTTATTTCAGTCTGTTGAGAGTTTTCCCCCCCTTCCCCAGTACTGCCTTCTCTGATGGAGCTTCCTTGTGTGGAGTTTGGGGACAGCAAGTGCTGCTTGGCCCATTTCAGGCACAATATCCAAGTTCCCACCCCATGGCAGAAGTGCCCAACCAGTCCCACAGTGGTGGACCACAGTCTGTGCCTCGTGGTGCTCCCTCAGTGCAGAGAACACGGAGCTAAAGCAGCATCCCTGATACCCTCCTCCCACTGCACCTCCTTCGGCCTCCCTTGGCTCACAATCCATCCAAATTTCCTAACACTTCATTTGTACTCTATTTCCACTAAAATACTTTAGCCCTGGGCATCTGCAGTGCCTGCCCAGCAGAAGGACTGCTTTGCAGGGAGGGCGTGGAAGCCTCTTTACTGAGAGGACAAGAAATAGCTGGGGCACAGCTGCTTTCTTGAGATTCTTAAAAGACAAACAGAAAAGTGTTTGCTTAAAACATATTTATAAAGGGGGTTACATACCCGTAAAAGACATAATCTTTTCAACAGCAGAATAGAGCCAGGAGAAACCTGCTCAATCTTGGCAACCTGAATCCTCTCCATGTCAGAAGAAAAATCACCAGTGGCAAACAAGTTTGCAGAACTTGCAAGAAGTTATTTGTACTTTCTTTTGTGAGTTTTAAATAGCTGTTTGGCATTACAAATGTCCTGCTGCAAAGTAAAATTGCCAGTGACACCTAAAATGTGAGAAACTAATGAAACATAACTACACTTCTTTTTTTGACTTCTTTTATTTTAAAGTCCCTGCACATGGTAGCAGTGCAGTTACCAGTGAAGTTACTCCTAAGCAGTTGTAATGTTTCAAGCTGTTCTCATATTTAACAAATGATTACCACAATTCACTGGAAAGTGTTGTTCCAAGGCAAACCATCCACCCCTTTCCTTCCCGGGGGTCTCAATATCCAGGACTTATGCAAGGTAAAACAGAGTGATTCTTGAGGAAAGAAGGGGGTGAAAAATAATCTGATATTTGCAAATAATGGCCAAAAATGCAGCCTTAGAGGCAGTGGAACGATTTATGAATTCAGATGCATTTTGACAACTGAAAACAACTAAACACATAAATTTAAAGTTGCCTCCTTTGAGCAATGTTGAATTTTCACATGGCAACTCTCACACCTTTTTTCTAGTGTGCCATTATAATGTAATAAATATCTTTGGAAAAAACCCAACCCTCTCAGCAGCCCAGCTCAGATCCCATGCTCATGGTGAAGTGTCCCATACAAAGTCAACCCTTTTCATTCCTTAGAGCCACTGAAGATGCCTGTGTGTGTGTGAGCACCAGAAACAGCCTGTATGTCCACACATGCACCAGCCCTTTGGAAGGAAGGATCCACTGGTGAAATTGTGAGAGCCAGGGAACAAACCTTCCCCGCAGTCCCCACCCTGCACACAAATCATCTGGTACCTTATGGCAGAGGTGCTGCTGTTCCTGGCTCTCCCCAGGCTGGTTTTTGCTTTCAGTGGTGTTCTACATTGTTCCATGGGAGCTCTATGGATCTCCTTCCCTAACTCAGGCCAAAAAAAAGTAATAGAGTCTGAGTTTCACAGACTAACAGAGGCACAGGATGGGCCCCACTGGAAAGGAAGCACAGTGATCCCACCTTCTGTCCAAGCAGGGTCATCCCAGAGCACATTGCACAGTTCTGCAGCCAGACACCTCTGGATTATCTCTCTGCTGTTGGACACACCCTCCAGCTTTTGCTTTGGATGAAATCTACAGGCAGCCACAATCATTTTAAAACGGGACTCTGTATGCAGGGAAACAACACTTTGTGTTTTAATTTTTTGGGTGCATAATCTAGGAACATTGTTATTCCCAACTTTGATTGCAGTTGAGTTAATGGACTCATGTAAGAACACAAATACTGCCTAACCAGCTTTATTGTATTATCACCAATAATGAGTAGCAACCCATTAATTTTAAAAGTTGATGTATACACTGTAAAGTTAATGAGAACCCAGAGTTAATTAAAATAACAACAATTATACCATTTTATTGATTTTTCAGCTATCTTTTTCTGTAGCAATTTTGTAGCACATACAACAGATCATCTATGTGATATATTTCAATACAGATGATAATTTCCATTTAAAAACTGTTTTACTTTATTATGACTGAACAAGACATACTGCTTTAAAAATTATGGTTTACTATTATATATCTAAACTATGTAATTTATATAATTTTGTAAAGCTTTAAACCATTTTTCAAGCTTAAAATTTCTTAAAAGTTGGATTAGGAGAGTCTGGGATAGGTGGAATAAGAGAATAGTCTTTCCCACCCCATATTTTATATGTGTTAATTCAAGGTTCCCTTCTGGAGAAGAACTTTTTTTCCCTAAATTTATTTCCAACTACTTTTGTTTTCCTTGAGGGACCTTTGAAACACTATATTGCTACTTTTCATGGTTTTTATTTGCCCTCTGGAACAATAAAGGCTCAAAGGTTCATAAATATGCATTCTGTAAATGTATTATGCTGACAAAGTGTTGCTCAGATAGCTGCTTTTGCCTTTAGGGAATGAATAAGTTTACAGCATGCTTAAAAAACAGTGTAAGAGGAAAGAGAGAGAGAGTGAGAGCTGTGTCAGCGTGTGGGCTGAAAATGGAATAAAAGAGTTATCCTGAATGCACAGAAAAGAGAAAATAAAGTTAGGTAAGATACCACAGCTAGCACCTTGCAAGTAGCAGGGGTGGGGATTTGAGGGTGCTGCTCCTCAGTGATGTGCTTGAGAGGCCATCATACCTTGTTTTCCAGGAAGGCAGCATAGACAAGAGTTCATAAATCAAACTGTTTTCACTAATTTTGGCACATGAATCAGGGTAACTCCTTTGTTCTTCCCAAAACATTCAGTTCCTAGCAGAGTCCTTGTCCTGGTTCGTTCTTATCTGATCAGACACAGATCTGCTTCAGTCTGCCTCTCTGGAAGCTCAGGGCTGGTGCTTGCCAACATGGACACTTGGCAAGAGGAAAACATTTAACAATTAGAAATACCATTCAAACATACCTCCAAGCTGGCTTCTTGGTGTTGATGTGACAGTAGGCTTTGACAGGTAAGACTCCAGACCTGGGAACTGTGTTTGCACAGCAAAGTTTTGGTAGCGGGGGGCGACAGGTGGCTCCTGTGAGAAGCTGCTGGAAGACTCCTCCAAGTCTGATGGAGCCAATGCCAGTAAGCTCCAGGCTGCTGGCCAAGGCTGAGCCCAGCAGCAGTAGTGGTGGCATATTTGGAATAACATATTTAGGGGACAGGAAGGAACTGCACAACAGAAACTTCAGCCAGAGAGAGGAGAGAGAATAAGAGCAGCAGCTCTGCAGACACCGAAGTCAGTCAGGAGCAGGAGCTCCTCCAGGAGGTGCTCCAAGTTCCAGAGCAGAGATTCCCCTGCAGCCCGAGGTGAGGTGGCTGTGCCCCTGCAGCCCAGGGAGGTCCATGGGGGCAGTGGTCCACAATAAACCTGGAGACAGAAGCCTTGCACAGTGATGCCTCTGGTCTCCCGAGGATGCAATACAGAGCTGAGCCAGCCCAAGCAGCTTCCATTCCCACCTGGAATCATATGCACATACACAGACATCCTCTGCCTCCACTCCTCACAGGATGGTGACTTCTCCAGAAGTCATTATCTGTACTTATGGTTAAACAAACATGCCAGTACTGCAAGGCTACAGGGGACCTACAAATTTTAAGCCCCTGACAATTCATGTTGATAAAATTCAAAGGGATAACATAGCCAACCAGTTGCTACCCCCAATTCCTACTTCATTATCTAGGTTTGTATCTGGCTATTTTCTTAGTGTCATGGGATCACCTATTTTATATACCAATACTGGCTAGTAAAGTTATTCCTTGTGACCTGAGATTGTCTTAAGCTAACTTGGTCATTTAAAAGCCAATCTTTCCTGTTCTCCTTCATTTAATTCCTTTATTTTATATTACATGTCTCTTAGGCCACTATTAAACATTTAAAGCTTCTTAATATTTTTTTCATAAGATTTTTTTATATTCTTGCTTTGTTTCTTCTTCTCTACCATAGGAAAAAGCGATTTCTATCTGAACAGTCAAAGGATGTTCCTTTAGCCATGTAAACAATTAACAGTGGTGGCAAAAGTAAAATACCAACAGACTACAAAACCCCCATCAAGTAATATCTGGCATGTTGTATTGCACTACTCTCAAAAACCCCCAAAACCTCTCCCTTGAAACCAAGTTAAAAATCTTGTATGACTACATACCACAAAGAAAAGCCAAGTTTACAATCTAAAGTTGTTCTGTTCAGAGAAGGCCATTCTTAGCAAAAATAATCATCAAGCTGTGCCTCATCAAACCCTTCTCCAAATGCTGCGAAGAGAGCACTAGAAGATGTATTTCCTGGTACAGCTCTCAGGATACATCAGTGTGCTTGGCTGTCTGGTGCTCAGTGAAACCCCAGACACTGCTTAGGACACGCTGCTAGTTTGAGAACAGAGAGCCTTCATTTAGCCCTCTGATTATCCCTGGTGCTTACCCACCAGGGAGAGCCTGAATTCAGTCTGTGCCAGAGTTCCCAAACTGCTGTGAGCGAGGCACATCCACTCTGGAGCCTGGGAAGGTGCCTGTGCTGGATAAAAGGACTCGAAGGGTGCAGAGAAGGCTGTCTGGAAGCTTTGCCCCGTGAATGGGGATGAAGAGGCAGTCAAATAATCACATCTTCTCCTGTGAAGATATGAACTGACGTTCTGGCTTTGCCCCTCTTGCACAAAGCTTCCACGAGAAGCAGCAGGAGTCTAACAGCCTACAAAGCCTCAGCTTTAGCCTGAAACTCTCCCTGACAGAAGAGTGAAGTTTGAAACAGAAAATATAATTATTCCACTAGTCCTCTCTCTTCTTGTAACTCCACTGCAGCCTAGCACAGCTCTGGCCACAGGCAGACAAATCCCCAAAAATGAGGTTTTTTTTCCTAATAAGCATCACAGGTCACTATAATGTTCCACTGCCATTTTTCCATCCCAAATTTGCTTTGTTGAAAAGCACTTCCTCTGAGTATATATTTATTTCCATAAAGCTCATTTTTTCTGAGGTAAAACGATTAAAATGGCCATCTTTGATGTACCCTATGTCCCTACATCTAAAATTGGAGTGTTCACCCAGTTATTTCTCAGCCCAATTCCAGCAGTGACCCTGGATTAATTGCAAAATAAACTCACAAGAAAAGGCCTACTTACAGAGCACAGAATAAAAAATGGAATTTCATTGCTTGAGACTGGACCAATCTCCCTCTTTCCCAACAATGCAGGATCACTAAGTTTCTAAAAAGTTTTTCTCAAAATAATTACAAGATTAACTTGCAAAAATGGAGCAGAGCATTTCAGGAATAAATCTGGGGCAAAAGCATTAAACAACTCCTGGTAAATATATTATTATTATTAATCTATGTTTTCAGAGCAAATCTCAATACCCATTCAAGGGACAAATTAACTTAGTACCTCCTAAACTCATGCCAAACATGAATTTGGCCTAAAAGTGGCTACTCTGTGGACAGGATGTCACACAGATGTGCCACAGAGCCCTGGCTGCAGACAAAGCCACCATGGGCTGCACACCTTGGCATGAGTGTGTGCCATTCATTTCCCTGAAATGGCATTGATGCAATCAAGTGAACAAAGATTGTTGGCTACCAGTTCAATCATACCCCTTGACAATAAAAACAAATTTTCCTGGTATGGACCAGACTAGGTTTTAAACTGAAATTGTAAGCAATAAATCTCTGGAAATCAATTAAGGATGAGGCAAGGGGGGATATAATAATCCAGTTGTCAACCAGGTTGTTCAGTCTGCAAGCATTCATTGGCAGAAGAAAGGTGAAAGTCATAAAATGAAGAGGGTGAAAAAAAGAAATAGGCTCCTGGGCTATTCAAGACAGAGACAGACACACTGTGAGGGTTTCCAACAAAAAGATAACAAATCAAGACAGGGGATACAGATGCACACATGTTCTGCATCTCTCCCATAGATCTAGTTTAATAAAGCACAAATGATTATAATTTTTTTCTTTTTTTTATCTATTATTAGGTTTTTCAAGTGTGTAAGTGTGTCTTAATCAAAAGAACAGTTCCATACAGCTCTTGACATCAAAGGTGAGTATTTCCAAAGCTATTACAGTATCAAAGTAATATTCTGTGCAGAATCTAAGGTGAACCATTGGAATAATCCTTCTGGGATAGAGATGAAAAAATGCTTCTTTCAGTGTTGCCCAGAAGCATCCAAAGCAATCTATCAAAAAAAGACATAAAAATATAGGGCCACTCTTACTTGATGCATGTACTCACCACTACTATTATTTTCCTCCATTTTCTCTTTGTCTGCTTAGCTACTAATCTTACCTTTGTCTGAAAGTTCCTGCTGTACATATGAAAGTACCGGAGCTGATTAGTGAGTCACAGGAAGAAATGACCTCTGATGTGTTTCAAATCCATGCACCTTTCATCTATTTGAATTACATTATGAAAAAAGTGTTAAGGCAAAAATGGCATCATTGTAGCAGCACTAAGGTGAGAGTGCTGGACATGAGCAATCCTTTTCATGTGCCTTTAATACATTTTCACTGTGCTATCAGAGACTTCTCTTCTGCTTATTGAATATACGTTTAAAAGTAAACTATATTTAACTACAGCAGTCTAGTTGGATAACCCATTTCAGTTAAAGATTTTGCTAATCTGAGCAACTATCAATTTAATTATATGCCCTGTACAATACAGAGATTTCTCCCTTCAGCTGTGTGAGTGAAGCACCAGTTTCCTTGCAGAAGAGATGGGCAGTCTGGTTGCTACTGTGGTCAAGAGAACAGAGGAGGTGAGGGCAGAGAGGGAGAGAGGGTAAGGAGAAGTTACCAAACACAAAAAAGCTGTTCCATCTGACAACAGTAGTTAACTTGCTCCTTGAACTTAACATCTGGTAGCATTTCATCTTCTGAACACTTGTAAAACCTTATGGTACTTTAGACAGTGGGAGTTCCTTTCCAAAGGAAATTTTAACAGTACAAAAAGACCACAAAATCTATTTCTTACTGGACCAGGGGGGTTCTAATTCTCAACTCACAGTTTACTTAAGAATACCCTAGAAGTTCTTCCTTTACATAGTTTTCTGAGAGCAGTTTTAGCACCAATTTTCAGCAGGCATAATATGTGTATATGGAAAGGTTGCCTCTATAGTCCTCATCATTAAAGAATAAATGTGGGTAGATACAGATATTTTTTTCTCCTTAACTGCCTAATAAGGCCAGTATGGGAACCAGAGGAAACTTCATTGCTACCAAAGCATATCTAAAATTAATATCCACAGAGGAAGACAGTATTTCATAGAACTATGGTTCCCACCTTTGAATATCCAATTGGCAGCGCCAAGGGCCTGTAGGGGATAAGGAACAGCTTCCCACCCCCTGGAAGGGGGCAGAGTGGCATGGATGCCTTTCTGCTGCTACAGGAGAGGGTGGCAGTGATGGTGTGGGATGCTCTGCCCCCAGTGCAGGCAAACAGGGCCCAAGAAGTTTAGCCAGTTAGAAGCTACCACATCCTAATTCCTTCTTCCTTCAGAATGCTACTAAAGCTATGTTGGAAACAGAGTCTGGATTAAATGAAGACAGCAAAGAGTGATAGTTTGGTATTTAAAAAGCTTTAAAGGAACTCCACCACTGCCAATATGCAAGCAGCACCTAGAGTCACCCAGCTACAAAGACCAACACATCCATTGTGGGTTGTAGGAACTGTCTGCAACCAAACTTCATTCAAAACACAAATGTAAACAAAAACCCTTTAAAAAAGTTTCTTTCTGACACATTTGTACATTGTTGCATGATAGCTGTCCTCAATACATGGAATTAACACCTGTTCCTTCTGGGAAAGATTATTTTTAAAAAGCAAAGTACATGATTAGTTGAGAATGCCTTGCTGACTACTAAGTCCCTAGAGCAGCAGTGCACTCTGCACTTGCCTCTCTAAATCAGCACTACCCCAAAGCATGAAACAAATCTATGATCATAAGAAAAATGCAATCCAAACCTGCTGTGACCCAAAATGCTATGGTTTTGCCATAGTCTATGAGACAGCATGTAATAAAGAGCAAACATGGAATGAATACTAAGCTTTGCATAAATACTATTGCAATTAAAATAGGGTTGAAGCACTTGCAAATACTAGATTAAGAACCATCAAAATTGGAGAAAACCGTGAGGAACTGCAGAATTCATTTATTTAAAAGGAAAGAAAGAGCAACATATACCAGAAGAACGAACTATTTTTCACTATGGTCAAACACAAGATAATGCATTATAGCAAAAATAATGGAATACAGAAATATTTTCCTTCCAAATTAAGTTTGTTCCAAAATTTATTTTAAAGCAACTCTAGAAGTAGACAAAGATGAAGACAGATCTTTAAAAATATTATGCTCCTAGATCAGATGAAAACAGTTCCAAAATAAAGGAACCAGACTGCAGTTTTAGCAATGCAGATACAATCTGGAAGACACAGATCCTGAACAACCTCAAGTACCAAATGGAGCGTGCTGAATCCAAAAGTAAGGCAGTCAGAAGAAAAAGTTACCACACCAGTTTTTGGAGGAACCTTTGCAAGAACTCACAGTCAAAACCATCCCTGGGAATTTTCTACCTTTACTACACAAAGGAAATTCCACTTTGCAACCGGGCCCCTCCTTTTCCTCAACATCCTAACTGTATTTTCCTTAATTTGAAGTCAGGGAAAGTTCCCAGTGTGATCATTGCCGATCATTCTCTGGCAGCCACACTCCCGAGGCCAGGGACCGGAGCTCCACCAGGGCGGGCGGCTCCAGTGAGCGATGGGTCCCGTTCGGTTCCCCACTCACGGTCACACCAGGCTTCCTCACCGGCTCCGCCCCACTTTCCAGGGCTTTAGTCTCCATCTATAAAGCCATTTACTCACGGCACAGTAACACAGAAACAGCCCGAGCAGCGGAGGGAACCCCCCCAAAAAGGGGCCCCTGGGCTTTTATCCTCTCACAGTGCAGACTTTTCACTTTCCAAAGTTTCACTTTTCCTCCTGGAGTCACGGGCTCCTGCCGTTCTCCCTCACCTGGCTGCGCCTCCTTCCCGTGCCCTTTGTTATGTAAAGGCTCGGGAGTGCACGGCCTCCCATCTGTGCTCCCACCCAGAGCTCAACCTGCATCCCGAGCTGCATCCCGGCCTGCATCCCGAGCTGCATCCCGAGCTGCATCCCG